>NW_017805277.1:1192212-1204208 GCF_001891065.2 Hippocampus comes
AAAGATCCATCTGACTCGAGGGGGGGGGGGGGGGGGGGCGGAATCATCAGCGCTGTTTTGACGTTGTTTTCTATATGTGAAACTTTTGAAAAACCTAAAGAAAATACAATTCCTATAATGGTGTGATTGTCAATACGCCGTAAGTTTAAAAAACTTAAACAACAGAATTTCCCCCAAATCCCTCAAGGTGATTGACAGTAATAGTCATAATCGTCCTGGCATAATCTTTGACGTGCTCATTTCTGCAAACACTCTGGAGAAGATCATTATTACATGCATCTTGATTTCCATGTAGTTAAAACAATTATCTCAACTATGCTACAGCTGACATTTCACTCTTAGAGGAAAATTAATTATCATCTCTATCTACAGGGCGACCCCAACTTCATGGAAGAAATCAAAATGCTCATCAGTTCTGAAATATTAAGGATCTTTGAAGGTACAATGGTTGCAAAAGATTAAACTTTCTGTTATATTTTTTGTTATTCTGCTTTTCATTTTGACATCTGCTGTGTCATGTCTTGTAGAAAAGTGGTCCAGCCCTGCCATGCTTCAGAAGCTGCCTGCAGGCATTTTAGCCTCACAAGTCCAAGGGCCTCCAGGACAACCTGGCAGGGATGGCTTGCCAGGCTCACCAGGAGAGCCTGGTTCTCCTGGTCCTCAAGGTATGAGCTCAGTCGGCCAAGGTGAACATCTGCAGTGAAACACCGCCTTATTTTACTTCATCAATTCTAAGTGACATGCTTGAACGGTGACATCTTAAAACTACCGACTGAAATTGTATTAATTGTTGCTGTCGAACCTTATCCCGTCGGGATGCGCCTCTCCGTTACTAAGGCCAGTGTGATCTGTTTCTCAATACACTGCCGGTGGCATGGTCCACTTGCGATTCGATTCAATCCAATTTTGATGCGACGTTGCATAGTATGATATGATGCAATGCCAACAATAGAGATGTGATATTTAGTACTCTACCAAAAGGCTTTCTTTCAACATTGTGCTAGCTCTGTCGATAGTTTTATAACACCCATTTAACAAGATGGAAGACAAAAGGTTTGTTTTCATATGACTAAATAACCTGTCACAAATAATCAAGCGTGTGTCCACTCTGGATTTCGATTCAGTCTCATCAATTAAATTGATCTTTTTATTTATCAGCTGGTTTTAATGATGTTTTTAAAACAGTGAGGTGCTCGCTGGCTGTGAATGAAAGTTTGGTAGTTTCCGTATCGGTTGTCATGCAGGAGTCATCGCTGAAAATTGTAGTGTTCGCATTGTGGAAAGCGCGAACAAGGAGCACTTAACGGAAACCAGGAAACCACTTAAAGTAAACCAGATGATGTTGCTCTCGCAGTTATTCTAATCAAAAAAAATCACATGACAGCTATCGGAAATGGAATGGGGGGAAAAAATTACCCCCTGCAATTGTTGAAAAATGAGGATTGGCATCCAGTCAGAATCCCCCCCCCTTCCAAAAAAAAAAAAAAATCCCTGTATCGATTTTTTTTAAATCTCCACTGTATATACAATTCTCAAGAGCCATCAAAATGAACTGTTGAATCTAGTAAGACATAAATTATGCAAATATATGTATTTCTGTGATTGCACTGTCATTTGCAATGTTTGTTGAACAATACCGTATATTCCTGAGACACGTTCCTTATACGACGGTTATGGCGGGAGTCAAATATAAAGGACACTTTGCAGTTCAAAGCAGTGCTAGACTACAGTAAAGAATTGAGTTAGTGAATAAGTACCAAATCAAGTCAATTAATTTCCAACATTTAGTGCAGGAAGCAAAGGAAAGCCCCATTACATTTTGATACGGATTGAGGATTTTATTTTTTATTTGGGCCAAGCGGGGGCAATCACGCCTGGAAAACAGCTGGCCGTATTGCCCCACAACGTGGTGTATTATTCCTCAGTTACATTGTACAGCTGTACATAATGTTTTGGCCAGTGAGCAGACGTTCATTGGTGTAGACCCCATTTTGTCATCATCATCAGTGTTCCTATTTAAATACATAACATTCCACACACACACACACACACACACACACACACATCTACATAATGAGGTGATCTCGAGCAGTCTGTCGTTGTAAATGTGAAGATAAAATGGCTGACACGCGGCCGATTGAGAGATTACATTTAGATCTGCAGCAGGCCGCCGATGTGCAGAAGGATACCGTTTACATTTTGTGGGGATGTTTTTCTCTTTAGACTGAGGGGCGGGCAGCTGAGGAAACAGGCCAGGAGTGCGTGGCGCACGGCGACTCTCTGGGAAATATGAAGACAAATGAAGAATTGACTGTGATTAAGAGTTTTATCAGCGCATACGAGAAAGCAGTCTCATTATTGATGCCTCAATCTGAGGCGGGGTTGGGAGTGGGTGTTGTCAGGAAAGAGGGTGGACTGACTGTTCGTGATCCTACTGCCCAGGCTTTATTCTTCCAAGTGTTTTTTTTTTCTCTGAGCTTTGCATCTACCTCACAACACCACTACATGTTTACACAGCTATAATATGAAATGCTGCTGCTCCCATTCATGAATAATACAACTAATGTAGGCAACTAAAAACCACACTATAAATATGTGTGCTGTGTTGATGCCTTCCGTTACACAGCTCCTGGATTTTTGGTTACTTGTTTTATTTTCTGTGCTGTGCAAGGGAGTGTTTTATAGGGTGGTCTTAATGCAGCCTTGCAATAAATATTTACTGAGAAGGAAGAGGAAAGCTATCTCCCTTGGTAAATCAAAAATTCAACAACTTCCTAATTCTTTCTTTGTTGACTCCACTCATCTGGGGAGAGAGTTTTGGGAGTAATATTTCCTCATTATTTCTCGTCATCCTCTGCTGGAGACTGTGCTCCTCTGGAACATCCAATTTGCCTTTTCTTCCTCTCTGCCAAAATGAATTGTTATGGAGAAAAATAAGCCTCGTGTTAAATGTACAGTCCATTTTCTCTTTCTGCCTCTGGTTTGATTTCTAATGGCCTCAGACTGCCTGCTATACGGGTGCAGGCAAAATACCATCCATTTCTTTGCCTTCACTTTATTCCACAATTATATTTTGTTTTATTTTTGGATCATTCTCGGCATACATCAACCACGCCATCACTTTGTGGACCCACACATTTAAAGGAAATGGAATCCTCAACGTCAAACATGTTCTGTGATTCTGGTTGACTTCCAAGTTGTCGCAGCCCTCATTCCGCACACACACACACACACACACACACACACACACAGGTTTTTTTCCCATAGGCAATTATATTAAGTAAATTCTTTGTCCCAAGTGCAAACAAAAACCATCATAAAACCTGCCAGATGAAATGTGAACAGGAAATGTTTTGGTTGCATTTAAACATTCCTAACTGCCATACAGGTATTTAAAAATGTAATCCTGCACTGTTCAATGAAATGATCTAAAACTATCCCCACTTATTGAATTAATCCTTTAAATGCTCACTGAGAAGGAATACACGCATATTTTTCCCCCAAACATTTTGTTGAACTCCAAACTGTACCAAAGGTGATGTTCGACTTTGGAGGGTCCACTCGAATTCTACATTTTGTTGTTATGCCATCATTTTGTATGACCGTATTACCGTATTTGTTCTGTCCATTTGATGCTGACTGAATCTGTGATTCTATTTTGTACTCTAGTAATTCGCAATAACTGGAGCCACAACATTTAATCTTCCGTTGTGCTCACAGAAAGCTTTTTTTTGCCCCCCAAGCATAGAATAAATAGATGTTCCTGTCAATGTATTGTTCAACTGTGCAGGACTGTGATCCAATCAATCAAGCCTGAAATCCCTGTAACACCTCTATTTTGTACATTATTGCCAGTCAAAGCCAATTTTTTTTTTCTCCGCCAAATGTGGAGACAATAGCAATTTTGGTTCAATCTGAATGCAGCAATCTACTTCACTGCCCAAATGCACTGCTCAGTATTTCTTTTTGCTTAAGGTTCAGAGTATTCTCTCCTCCGGAGTATCTCTTCCCACCGAACGAAATCCCCCAGGCTGTGTGAGTGCTGAAAAGAAGTCTCATTATTGTAACAAAGAACCATCTCCCCAACCCCCATGCCCTTTTTCTCGTTCACGCTCGCTTTTCAGAGCGATCGCAAGCCCTTTTTCGGAGATATTCTGTGACACGTAAGCGTTGAAGCGTTTCTCCTTTGGGCCAGGCACCACAACGCTTGATGCTCCTGTCAGCGCACACAAGATGCACACCATGCTTCTGCTGGTCCTGACTCCATTACTTCAAGGGCCTCTTGGGGGGGAATATTCACACATTCTAGCATGCTTGTTGCTTGAAAAGGGTAAAGAATGAATGACTGTGCATGGAGTTTTGAAGGTGGGGTGCGCAACCTGTTTCCTGTCAGGGGCCATTTCCTCCGAGGGCTCGACCAAATTCAGGGAAAAAAAAAACATAATGGGGAGAGCAAACTAATATTTATTATTAAGTATTATTATCATTTCTGGACTAAATGTTTTGGGGCTTTGTACCACCAAGGAGGAATTACATAGGTTTCCCACCCCAGAATTAGAGGATGTTTTGTTAAACCACAATTGCTAAACAGTCCAGCTTGTTTGCTGTTAATAGCGTCAGCTATTCATTCCCTCAAGTATTTACCAACACCGAGTACAATATGCTGACATTTTTGTGGGGATTACTTAGTTTATCAACACCTTGCTCTGTCTATGTCTCCGGAGTGTGGTGTGGTGTGGGAAGGTTTCCTTGAACATACCGTACTTTCCGCACTACAATGTGCATCTGATTAAAAGCTGCAACAGTTACAGTTAGCCATAAAAAGTGTTTTGGACATACATTGGCTGCTTCATATTAATAGCCATGGGGATTCATGTTATTACATGGAATATTTGCAAATAAAGAGGTCACAGACGCATTTTTTTTAAATTTACCTTAAACATCAGTAGACACTTATTATCCCCAAACAATGCTGAATGTAGCGAGTTATACAATGGCATCCGAGAACCTTTCTCAGGCACTCTTGATGTCACAAGAGGGAAATTCGCCGACGAGCTTCATCAGGCAACAGTGCACATAATTCCGTGGCAGCGGATGTCACTTCATGGTCAGAAATGCTGTCTTCCAGAACTAGCACCTGTCATCAGCTGCACTTCGCGGCTTCTCGTCCGTAAAATTCGGTACACACACGTCAACCACCTCCAATGTGTTTTGTTCAACATAATTTTGAGGTTATTGAACACTGACTTGAGCGACTAACTAGCAAAATACATACGGTGTACAATATACTGTAGGATTGACAGGGTAAACATTATTTTTTGTGTAATAAAGTACTGAACTTTTTGTACGATTTCCAACTAATGTTTCAAAGTGAGCTTGTGCTTGACTACTTAACTGCTTGTTTTGGCATATTTGATTCAGATTCAGAGAGCATTCAGGTTAACTCTCTTGGCCCAGTAATTGCGTATATATTTATTTCGTCCCTTGGAAAGTGTTGCATCTAATTGTGTTTGTCGAGTGAATCCGCCTTTGATCGTTTTCCAATCTGATCAGCCTCTGCTCTGTTGTGGAATGTTGAAAGCTTTGCGCCTGTGTCGCTGTCGTTGCCTAACGCACAGATGGCTCCTTTGATGATTTCCACTTTTTGACGGCATGTCAGTATGTCTTTTATTATTCAAGGTAGGGGACCGACGGTGGGAACAGAGTAGCCTGTTTGTATGTCAACTTGCAAAGCTGCTTCACTCCAAATTATCACAGAGCTGCTATTTGACATTGTCGTCACTCGGGTGTTATTTATAGCATCCAGGAGCTAATGCGTAGAATTCCCTGGATAGATATGAAGGTGTCAGAAGTGTATTGCCACCTTGAATCTCCTTGGATAAGACCTTGTCGTGGCATTTCTGCTAACATTACTAACTAAAAATGGTTCATGTACACATGACTCTGCACTGTCAGCATTTCAGTCATTTGTACAATGAGACTTTGTGGGATTTTTCCACAGGCTACAGGGGGCAAAAAGGAGAAAGAGGTCAGGTTGGTCTCGGCCTACCAGGTGATCCAGGACCTATGGGACCACCAGGTAAGACTTTTACAAACAAAGCTTGCAGAAACTATTTATATGCACTTTATCATTGTTGTGGCACAGTGATCGACGGGTTAGCACGTCCGCCTCACAGTGCAAAGGTTGCAGGTTCGATTCTGGGCTCCAGTCTTCCTGTGTGGAGTTTGTATGTTCTCCCTGTGCCTGTGTGAGTTTTCTCTGGGTACTCCGGTGTCCTCCCACATTGCAAAAACATGCATGGTAGGTTCATTGTTAACTCGAAATTGTCCTTCGGTGTGACTGAGTGTGAATGGTTGTTCATTGTCTATGTGTGCCCTGCGATTGGCTGGCAACCAGTTTAGGGTGTGCCTCGCTTACTGCCCGTAGACAGTGGGATAGCCTCCAGTATGCACACGAGTCTTGTGAAGATAAGCTGAACACATCATGGATGGATGGATGCATGGATGGATGGATGGATGGATGGATGGATGGATGGATATAACATTGTTTCCGAGCCTTTATTGCACCATGGCATATAATGTATGTATACTGATGCAATCGCCACAATTTACTCGCAAATTTCCCCATTGCGGGACAAATAAAGGGATATCTTAATCTCTTAAATTTACTTTTATGTGAAATCTGGGCCCGTTGATTTGAAATTGTTGGAACAACCAATTATACCCTTCACGAGTTCAATAGACTCCTTGAACATTAATTGTTCCTCTTACCAAAACTATTTGTGCCCAAGTACACAAAACAAGTGCTATAAACACATGCTAGAACGATTCAGATGTATAGAAACTACAGGGGCCACAACCTCATCAAACATTTTTGGAATTTCCTTGACCAGAGAGGGTGAGCCATCAGACCCCAAGTCCCTCAGACACTCCAACATCTTGTAGAAAGTCTTCCCAAAAAAGTGGGGCCCAATGTTTTTTTCAATATCGTATGCAAAGATATCAACTCTGCAGCGTCCCTTTGCTCCGCAATGCTGGCCATCTATTAATCAATTGCTCTCAGTGTTGCCCCTAAGCGGAAGTGTGTTGATTCAGCCTCACCACTTTCCTCAACATTGAGCTGTTGTCAGCAGCAACCCTTTGATGAATGCCTCTCATGCTGCGCACGCACACTGTTCCGTCAGTGCATTAGCTGAGGAGCATAGTGGAGTTATTTCCATTTGAGTTCAAATGAGACTGAATATGGATAACTATATTTTCATGCCTTGTTACCATGAACCCCTATTTATTGTGGTTGATACATTCCGGACCCATCCGCAATCGGTGAGAATCTGCAATGTTGAGAGACCATATTAATTCATTTTTTAAAAAAATACTTTTACCACTCCCACAACCTTCAAACACATTTCAATGTATTGAAACACAAATAAACACATTTAAGCAAACTTTTTTTCAGTCTTCCTGAGCACCTGTTCTTTTTCTCTCACTCTCTCACCTGACTTCCAATACACAAGACAATGAAACATTGCATAGTTACATCACATTTTAAAACAAACCATGCAGCTTCACGTAACGGATATACACTAGGTTAATTTGAAATGCCATCGAGAGAATCAAGGAAATTGCCTTTTCAGGAATTGTAAGCCTTCAAACCTGCTACTTTCAACAGCAATAAATCAGTCACAAAGATGGTAGAAGGCACCAAACAGTAAAACGAAGATCAAATCTGAGTCATGCTGAGTCAAATGCCAAAGAATACAAGTGAGTTATGAGGCGGGTTTTAAAGCGAGGGGGCTTGACGAATGATCAGTGGGAGGTCATTCCAGAGAGAGGGACCAGCAACGGAAAAGGCTCGATCCCCTCTGAGCCTCCGTTTAGTTCTTCGTACTTCTCAACTCAACTCAACTCAACTGTATTTATAGAGCACTTTCAAACAGCCATCGCTGCATACAAAGTGCTGTACATGGAGCAATTCAACATATACAACAAACAGTAAAGCAAATCGGTAATAAAGATGGTAGAAAGCACCGAACAGCAAAACCAAGAGCAAATCTAAGTCATGCTGAGTCAAATGCCAAAGAATACAAGTGAGTTTTGAGGCGGGTTTTGAAGATGGGCAGCGAGGAGGCTTGCCGAATGTTCAGTGGGAGGTCATTCCAGAGAGAGGGACCAGCAACAGAAAAGGCTCGATCCCCTCTGAGCCTCCGTTTGGTTCTTGGTACTTCTAATAATGTCTGGTCCGCAGACCTGAGGCGTCGGGCAGGTGTGCAGGGGCGGATGAGCTCAGAGAGGTGAGGTGGCGCAAGGTCATTTAAAGATTTGAAAACAAATAATAGGATCTTGAAAAGAACTCTAAAATGTATAGGGAGCCAGTGAAGGGATGCCAGAGTAAAAAACAACAAATTTAATGTTGCTCCGAAACAGAAGCCCCGAGATCGCATCACAAGATGTCAGCTTATCCCCTCCACTCATGAAGTGAATAATAGCATCCCCATCGGCGTGATGGGGCAATGACAAGTGGGCAAGGCCCCTTTGGTTTTCAGCCTGTGACAGCAAAGTTATGACTGACCTTAATGCCGTTCATCTCATCCACGTAAGTGCACAATTTATGTGCAGGGCTAAAGGAAGCGTACCGCTTGCTCCCTGTGGAAAGAACAGCTGTTTCAAGGCAAGCTTTCCGGGGAACCACGTGCAGTAATCTCACATGGATTCATGTTCAACAAGACTAAAGTTACTTTAAAGAGAATAAGCGCTGGTGAATTTTGTCAAGTGAAGGACGCAATCACCCCCTCAGGCTGGGGATCGCGCGTATATACGTATCAGGTTCCATTCCCTTTAGCACTTTATCCGTTTTCCATCACAGTTGTCCTCATTAGAGTCACGGATAAGCAGGCGCTTATCCCGGCTGACTTTGGATGATAGGTGGGGCAGACACTCGACTGGGCGCCACTTTGTCACAGCATTATCACCGACATAACAGGAAAGTAATCCAGAAGTATTGACACTGCACAGACCTCCTACACTAGTCAAATACTTTGAAATTCAACAATGTAACTCAAGGCAACTACTTTTAGTACGATTTCATCGACTGCACTGTTCATTTTGAACACCTACTTAATTTAGACCGCAGTGACGCTTATGGTGTGAGGTTGATTAATCACCAAACAAGTGTTTTAACAACAACCCAGACATCTCGCAGAAATTAAGAGGTGGTGGGTTCACCCAACAAACTAGCAATGGTGCCTCAGTGCTGAAAAAGTGAAAAGACAATGTACCGTCGCGTCTGCTTGGACTATGGAACAAAGACACGCAGTTATCGCTCGATAAACTGTTTGTTGTAAAAATGAACGTTTAATTTCGCCACGGAAAACTTCAAACTAGCGTTCCTGTCAACTGTCAACGATCTTCCTCCTTCCACTGGCCCCACCCCATGACTCAAAATCGCCAATACCTGATCATACATGTCCTCAACAACAATCCACATAACAGCTGCAGGTTTGCTACACTATATACATATATTGACTTCTCTAATATTTTGTAGTTTTGCACTATTACTGCTGTTGCGAATTAGTGATCGAGTTTTACCACCTCTTGACTGTCTGCGAGGCCTCGAAGGTATCGGAATGTGATCGTATGAACGAATCAAGGGCAAAATCGTGCAACTGAGCATGACGGGGAGTGAGTGAGCGAGCATGTGATTGGAGGCGAACATGGTGGGTTGATGACTGGGCACAGTTTCCCAATTGTTGCGATGTTTATAAACACTTTCGATCTTGAGGCTCAGTGAGCTAGGGTCTTGCTAACTAGCCTCACATGGCGAAATGCAGTACTTTACAGGTGTATTTTTCCACGGTGTTTCGTTTGAATTACAAATTGTATGACCTGCTGATCCGCAAGTCATGTAAATCGTGTGAAGTGCCTCGTGACGTCGTCATGGTACGTTACTGAAGCACTACACTAACTACATTTCAGGTTTAAATCAGCCGTTGTCGTAGTTGCCTACGCTGTCCGCCACACATTTCAGGCACACATTTGTGCGGATGGTGACAAGATAACAAGCGGAGCTGCAGTTTGGTGCAAGCTGTTAGGCAGGAGATGGATGGCAGGGGTTGATGAAAAGGCCAAGTTGTGTTTTCGGTTGGGATTGGGGAAGACGTGGGAAGATGTGTGATCCTTGTTTTGGGCTAACGCTCCATAATATGATGTGAGCATCCTGCTTATGACATGGATGCTATAATTGAAGGCTTACACTGAGCCATGCTTTGAAAAATAGAGGGAAGTAACAGCCAGATCTTTGCATGAGTGTGTGTGTGGTCTGTGTAGGCCACTGCATATTTTACAAAATACAAAGAGCTGTTTGGATTACATTTCCACGACACAGTGTTGCCTAGTAACATGGCATATGAATATCTGCTTTTCTATAGAGTCTGGAAATGTTTCTCCTGTCGCAACTGCAGCTGGCATTTAGACAAATGGATCCCAATTAAGATAATAAGCCGATGAAGCAATAATTGCTAACCAGGATGAAATGGCAAAAGCATGTTGCTACCCTTGGTACACGCTAGCCAGAGGCGTCGTTTACAGACTTAAGTATGTGGCTCGTGTGCCAGGCAGTTAAACTTTTTTAAATTACCTTAAAATGTTCTTCGTGGGAACCCTAATAATTAACTATGCTTCCTTTTTTTCTTTAAATGAAGGCCTTCCCGGGGCAACTTCTCAGGGTCCTCCTGGCTCTCCGGGGATCCGTGGACCTGCAGGGACATGTGACCCCAGTGACTGTTATCCGTTTGAGCCCAGCGCGGCCTTCAGCCATCCTGCTCTGAGCTCCCAAGTGCAGCCAAACACTGTCCGCAGCAGGAAAGGAGGTACAGCGTGATTGGTGTCCCGCACTGGGTCTATCCAACCAACACTTGGATACAGCCGGGGACTTTTTTTTGTGACATTGCTAATGGGCTTGTTTTGAATGCAATATTTGTATGTAATTTTTTTTTTTTTTTTTTTTTTTTTTTTGCAAAGCTGTACTTTTGGTCTTGTTTTTAACCGACCCCTCTTCCCTGCTGCGATGTGATGCATTCCTTGTCAACCCTCATCACGTCATTCAAGGCCGTGAAATGACTTTGTTTAATGGGTTTCAGCCCCGTCGGAATAACATGATGTTAATTATTTGTTTGCCTCCTGAAGTGACACGCCTTGCACCCTTCTGTTCTCATTTAGATAAGCGGTCGTGCTAGCAGAAGGTATACCATACGTGTGTTTGTGCGCGGGTGGGTTTTGAAAGACGAAGAAGAATGAGATTAGATAATGTTTGTTTCATGTGTGCCTCTGAGAGAATTAGGAGCTCTTTACTTCTGTCGACTTCACGCAGTGGTCTTTGTGTTGAGCCGTTGCCCTGCGGAACTCCTTGTTATCAGGCTACTGCAGAGCCTGTGGACGACTTAACACATTTGAATAAAGGTCTGATAATAGAAGTGCGTTTGAGAGAGAGAGCAAGCAAACATCTAAAACAAAAAAAAAATGTCCTTGAAAAAGAATCCAGCGCCTTATACCAAAGTGCATCCACTGTGTTTGATATAGAATTATTTCTTTTTGTGGCGAGAGCTGAAAGAATGTTTTAAAACAGCTCTTTTTTTTCCTGGAATGTGGATTAACCCATTTTTTGTATGTGTGGGCTATTTTAGGTTTATTATAAAGTGATTTGCATCGTGAATGATCATCATTTTAAAAAAGAAACTAAATGTCTTCCCCCTTTACTGCAAGTACAACATCAGTCCTTAATTAGCTTTGCTATGGAAATTGTCTGTACAAAAAAAAAAGGAAGATCGCACTGAGGGCAGACTGATACACTTAAGAATCATGGGCTGTACTTTAAACGTTATTTCATAAGCGTGATCTAATGTCACCTTTATAAAGGACTTTTTAAGGCCAGAGAGACTCAAGACTCAAATTAGTAAAACACACACACACACACACACACACACACACACACACACACACAC
>NW_017805277.1:1204250-1299167 GCF_001891065.2 Hippocampus comes
CAAATAAAGCTGTATTATTACAAGACAAAATGTGTACAATGTTTTGTAGTAATGAAAATAAAATCGTTTTGTTTGTCTTTCAAGTATTAATCATCAGGTTTTTTTCCTCATTATATTACCAAAACATTTGTTTCATGATAATACACTTAACGCGGCTGTTAATATTGCATTTTTTTATCTTGAGTAAAATTACTACTTTCATCCATATTTTTTTCTCTTTTGTTTTCTAGTACTGTATGGCTTCTATACCTTTATTCTCATAAAAAAAAAATCATCAAATCATAATTTGACTCTTTTAAAACATCACTACAGTGAACATGCATGTTCATTCTCATAAATTATTCTCATAATTTTATCATGATGTTTTTAGTTTTTCTCGTAACAACACAGTTTAAATCTGTAAAGCCACATTTTTCTTGTAAACAGGGTGATTTTATTTTAGTAAAATTCCAATTTATTTCTTGTAAAATGATGCCTTCTTGCCCATATGCCTTTTTTTATCATTTCTATCACGACACTGATTTCTCATAAAATTTCTTCATAAAACTTGTGTGATATTGCATTTGAATCAATTTTAGATTCAATTATTTCATAGATTTAAACCTTTATTGTAATTTTATTTCTTTCTTTTTTTTACAGTGTCCCTGTAGCTCCATCATACACTTTATGCTTACTCTTGCGTCGATGTGTAAATACTCTCAGTTGTATACTAGGATAATGAGTGATGGGTCTTTTTGCGCATGCATTTTGTTTCTGGGTAATGGGGCTTGTAATGGGACCTGATGATGTAATTACACAAGCAAGATATCATTTTAACGACATGTTAAAGTCGTCAGTCGTACACAATTTGATAGGTTACTGCTTTGTGTGCCTTTGTTAATTTCAAGTGTTGTGTTGTGTTGTGTTGTGTTTACACAGTGGTTGCAGACGATGATTCCTCCGGTCTATTTGTGTATTTTTGCTTTTCAACCCCACCAAAGTAATAAGAACACTGCGCAAAATTTGTTTGTGAATTACACTCACATCGTTACTTGACATGTTCACATCCAAGTTCTTTTTAGAAATGTATTTCATTGCCTTAAGACTGGAAGATGTTGATTTATTTCTTTGCTCACTTCTAAACTTGTTTTAATGTTTTGATCATACACTTTGAGTCGAATGGCCGTAACGATGATTTAATCATATTGCCAATCAGTCTGTTTTCTATATTACCATATTTCCTCGTACAGAGTGCATTCGCAGGCTCAACACTAAAGAGTACCAGGCATCTATAAAGTGGGGGGCGGGGGTGCAGGGGGTTTACAGCTTTAAATATATATATATACACACACACACACGGTATGTATAGAAAATTATTATTGTATTTTTTTTCAATCCGTACATTTTCTGTACTGCTTATCCATATGGCTCAAAAATGAACTGGTACAGAGAGGCGAGGTAGATCCTCGATTGGTCACCACACAATCACAGGAGATATAATGTGTGTGTGTGTGTGTGTGTGTGTGTGTGTGTGTGTGTGTGTGTGTGTGTGTGTGTGTGTGTGTGTGGATGATAGATATCACACAGAGACAAACCAAGGAAATACAAAGTGCAGTTTCTAAATACAGAACCAATTTAATTTATGTACACACACCAAAAAAATCCAAACCGACCTGTCGCAATGAGAAAAAGTAATTGCCCTTTGAACCTAATCATGGGTTGTGCCACCCTTGACAGCAGTTAACTGAACTCAAGCATTTGCGATATTTGTTGATGAGGCCACTCTTTGAGGAAATACGGTGAAATGTGCTTCTATTTATTTATTTATTTATTTATTTTTATTTGGTGCTGCTGTACTGACAGTTGGACTCAAAGGCTTTAATTTCTGCTATGTTGTGTTCGATATTGTAAAGTGTGAGTTTCTAACCAGCTCTCCCCTCATTCAAATTTTTTGTTGTTGTTTCTTTTCTTCTGTCTTCCAAGTCTCACGTCAAAGAACATCACATCCTACACAAAATATGTCTTTTTTGTTCTTAAAGCATGCTTGTTTTGTCATCAGCTGGGTTTTAAAATGCGAGTGGATCATTTTTTGAAGAATTCATTTATGAGTCTAAAGAGCCCCCTGCTGGACGAGAATGAAAATGTTCAATAGATGAGAAGCATTGGAGGACAATCTGCTTTCTATTGGCTTGTGGCTTTTTTCATCATGTTCCTCTTAATGGGCTCCCCTTCTGAGAAAATAAAGCTGACCTTGATCGAATTCCGAAGGCACGAAAAGTAATCTGAACTTCCTGTTTTTCCTCTGTTGTACTGATGAGAGCTTCTCGTGTGTGTACACTTAATATTCATGTGACTTCAATTTAGCTGAGATAACGAGGGGGGACTGAAAAGTGGCTCTTCATGTCACAGCTCACTTCACCAGAATCTTTTTCAAATTTATCTAGCTGTAAGTGGAGCGCAAAAAACAAAGGTGTCTATTTGTTGTTGCATCATTTCAATCAACTGCTTATCTTGTCAGGGCTTGTTTTGTTTTGTTTTTTTTTTCCTAGCCCCCAGTTGCAAAGTTATTCTGTAACTAGTATAATGTCACGTCATCTTGTTATGTGGGGAGTATGGATCAGCATCTCAGCATGCTCTCTCAGAGTAAAAATGTGTGCCAGCTGCTCTCACTGCAACCGTATAAACGGGTGTCGTACTCGGTGTCCTTTTGTCCTCATTTTTGTGTGCTTCAATATCTACCTCACTCTGTGATCAGCGTGATTAGCTATTTTGGAAAACGTACATTTTTTTTGTTTTTTTTTTTCCACACAAAATGTTGTGAGTTTAATTTACATGTACTGTATTACCATGAGCAGAAGTTCTCTTTGACATGTTCCTTTGCAACATTTTCTTGATCTGAACTGATATCTGCCTTAATCGTGTGCAATAAACGTTATACAGTGCTTTATTTGTGGTATTTTGTTGTGTTTTGTTAAATGTCAATCCCTGAAACATGGAATTGCCTATACTGTATTTGTTTTTTTCTGACATTTTATTGTGATGATGCTATTTTTTTATTTTCAAAGTCTTAAAGGTGTTACATGTGATTGTTTTGTCCGCAGTTAACAAGTTCCGAAAACAAAGCACAAGTCATCATGTCATACATCATCTTAAAACCCTCAAGCAGCGCTTTGCAAATGTGTGATCCTTTTGTCCTTATGTCCGCAAATAATTCAATTGCAGACTGTTATTGCCTCAAAACTTGGTGGACATATCATAGAACAATGCCCCCTAGGAGAGCCAGTTATGTCGAAGTTCATGACTAAACAACAATCATATATAAATAAATACAAATTTAAAATAGATCAGAGCAATATTTTTAAAATATCTATCGTTCATTGCCTGCAAATTGTCTCCATTTATATTTAAAAATAGCTCCATTAAGCACAATACCCAATCTTTAAAGTATTTTTTTAATCAATAAATCTTTCATTAGTAACCAGAAGTTTTCATACAGAATAAATAAACAGTGCTGTGTGTAATTTTTTATTGTATTTGTTACATTTATGACAATTGCACTCATCATTATTAAAATTGACTGCTGTCGTCCTGTACAATGAGGCAAAATGTCACATCAGATTGTTTTGTCGGAAATAAACTTCACCACAACCCAAACATTTCTTTTCTTTTTTTTACAGATTTACAACCTACACTGACATACGGTCAGTGTGACACCTTCTGTCCTTTTTATTTGCAACCGCAAAGACTTTATGATTTGTGGACAGTCGTTGAAAAAAAAAAAATCACGTCTTTGATAAATTACCACATACAACACAAAAAGGCACTACCTAATCCGGATATTTGGGTGACTGTTAGACATGATTTGTGAGGAAATGTAGGTTTTTTTTTTTTTGTTTGTTTTTGTTTTTGTTTTTTTTTACTTGAGGAGGGGCAAAACTGTGAATAGAGAGAAGTGGAATGAACTATTTAAGACAACTTGTTGGGAATATAAAACATACGTCCAGGTAGAAAAAAAGACTTTGGCAACACATAAAAATTGTTGTGTGTTTTTCTGGAGGCGGGCACTTCGTGGCGGAGCTTGTCAAGAAATGACTAGAGGTTAATGGAGGGAAGGCACCACAAACCCCTGAGATGAAACATGTTCTAATCCAATAGTCTCTGTCTCTCCCAGAGTGGCTTTTAGTTCCTTGCAGGTCCCTTCACATCCACAGGCTGAGCGCCCGGTGACAGGTTGCAAGAGGATGGGTCACAGTAACCGTTAGGACCAGCTGAACCAGGAGGCCCGGGTACACCGGGTTGTCCGGGAAGACCAGGAGGTCCTCTCTGGCCATCGCGACCGTCCTGACCATAACCAGGTTTGCCAGCGTCGCCTGTGATAGTTCTTCTTGTTAGCCTCGACATAACCTGTAATATTATGATAATCTAACATTTACTCACCAGGGAGTCCTGGAGGTCCTTGCTGACCTTTGGCTCCTCGTGCTGTCGGCCCGCGGGACCCTCTGTCACCCATTTCACCTGTAAGCGACAAACATCAAATGATGACGCCAATCCACTTAATAGCATTTAGCTAGATATAAAACAGGGAGGGCCAATTTAAATACTGGAGGGGGAACCGACCTTTCCAGTGGAAAGGGTTGTCTTGCATAAAAATGATCATTCAAGTACAGCACAAAACTGCTAAACAGCAAACTAAAATATAACTTCATTTTATGATTTTTTTTCACAAAGATGAACTCCCTAATTTTAATATTATTGAGGTGCTACGTTTGCCCTGCATATCATTCCATATCCGCAAAAAAATATTCAACCTAATCACGTAGTATCAGGCAATATAGAACCAGTTGTAAGCACATAACTAAGACATGTCTGCCATCTAGTAGTGAATGGTGATATTACAAGTTAAAACTACAGTCAACCTCTGCATACTCACAGTGTTCACCACCTGTGGTTTCACATGCTCTTAGATTTTCGTTTTTAAATACTTATTCCCATACTGCGCCTCATTTTACTTGGAAAACTAAATGTGTAATTAGCATTTTTTTTCAGATTTTGAGGGTGTTTGTACAAAAATAAATCATTCAATGAATAAAATAATGTGGCGGGTGACACTGACTGGTTAGCATGTCGGCTCATAGTGTAGAGGTGCAGGGTTTGATTCCGGATCTGGCCTTCCTGTGTGGAGTTTGCATATTCTCCCCGTGCCTGCATGGGTTTTTTCCGGGTACTCCAGTTTCCGCCCACATTCCAAAAACATGCATGGCAGGTTGGTCGAACATTCTAAATTGTGCCTCGGTGTGATTGTGAGCACGGATGGTTGTGCGTCTATGTGTGCCCTACGATCTGCTGGCAACCAGTTCATTCAGGATGTACCCCGCCGACTGTCCAAAGACAGCTGGAATAGGCTCCAGGAAAAACAGATTAGAAAATGGATGGATGGATGAATAATCGGAGTCTGGCCCGTACACAATGGAACCGTTTCCTCTACTCTAATTAAACATGGTTTGATGGCCTGCTGCTATAAACTGGACAAAAGCACACAAATTGCTTAACTATGTCATGTTAGTTACCTTTAGGTCCTTTTGCTCCAAGTTGTCCTGGTGGCCCTTTGAGTCCAGGAAGGCCTCTCGCCCCCGCCTGTCCTGGCATGCCATTGTCTCCTGGAGCACCAGGAGGGCCCGGGGGTCCAGGTTTGCCAGGTAAGCCAACAGCACCAGACTCTGGTCTTCTCAAACTAGCAGCCAAATTAGCCAGTTGTTCTATTATGAGAGAATTAAACCACAGAGTTATGATGGGCACCAGTGTTATGCTGGCCTCATGGAGATAGTCTTGATACTCTTTTGGGTTCAATTCAGAGTGAAGCAGGAAATGAAGTCACGAAAAACTTCTCCTGTCTTTCAACAAAACCCTCAGTCAATTCAACAGAGAAAAGACTGTACTTTTTTAATACAGCAATGAGCCAAAGAAAACGTATGTTCACGATGCAAATGATCCAATATTAATCTCCTGTGATTCTTTGCTGCCTGCTATCTTGCACTTCCTGGCTCTTGCTGAAAATTCATGCAGTGCATGCAGCCTGACTGTTCCTTTTAAACATTGCCTTCCCTGGCATTGACTCTCTTTTCTCTGAGCAGAGGAGTGGAGGTCTGCTAGAGGTGTAATTAATTTTTCAGCAGCTCGGCTATAAAAAAGTAATGACTCTAGGAGATGAGTTTGGAAGACACAAGAACAAAAGAATAAAGAGAAGAGAGGTTGTGTCTTCCGCCGGAACATTTCTTCCGAGGCGAACAAGGAGATCTTTCATCCATCAAATAAACAAGGACTGAATCTTATTTCATGTTTTGCTTATGAGCCCTTCTCTTTTCTATGTGTGAACTGTGTAGTATTGAGCAAGCGTCCTGATCAATGAGGGAGCAGAAGGCCAGCGCCACGCTACAGTATGTGTGCTCTTGTAAGCAAGCATTGTGGCTGGGATTCGCGTCATAAACGAGGCACAAGGGGATGATGAATGGGGTCATCGCTTCTTACCTTGCATGACTCGCATGCAGACCTGCTTGATGTGCTGGTCGCTCGGTTCTTTACCCTGCAAAACAGTGTTTCAACATATCAAAACACTTCGCCGTCCCATTTTCATTCAAGATTTTCTTTCCTGTTTGTAGTTTATCACCATGATCACATCTTTAATCAAAGGGAAATGGATGGCTGATCTCCTAAAGGCAAATTTGACCTAAAATTTCAAGTAAACTCTCAATTCATGAGAATGTCGAATAAAGGGTCATTTATTTTAGAAGTTCAATTCAAAAAATGAAATGTAAATAGTGTAGTTTTTGCGTTTGTTTTCTGGGGTGTGTTTTTTCTTTTAAGTGTTCTTTTTTTTGCAATGATTGCATTGTGCATACTTTGTAGCGAGAGTGTACTCTACCTACCGCGGGACCTTGTGTTCCTCTAGCTCCAGGTGGACCTCTGTTTCCTTGCATGCCTCGCGGTCCAGGAGTGCCGGGTGGACCCTCAATTCCGGGCTGGCCTCGAATTCCCTCTGGACCTCTTCTGCCAGCCTCGCCAGGGTTTCCAGTCTTGAGAAATATCATACATTGCCAAGACAATGAATTAGGCAGTTGTGAACATATTCAAAAGAAATGTAACAATGCCAAAAAACTAAACTGCTACACACCTCTCCCTTTGCTCCACCTTCTCCAGGTTCACCCTTCAAGAGATATGAGACATCAACAAAAATGGGAACATGATGCATTGTATTTTCCTGAGATTTCAAGTGAAAACTGTTCATATTTGCATAAGAACTTACATTATCTCCTTTGTCTCCAGGGTTGCCTTCATCACCTTGTGGACCCTGAAAAAATATGTAATCATTTTGTGGGTTAAGTATCGTTATACCTCATGCGTGAAATAATCATTTCATATGAGGATTTCATACCTGGTCTCCCTTGGGCCCTGCTTCTCCTCGCTCACCCTGTAATCAACGAGACAAATGAGCTTTGCTGCAAGTGTGTGTGTGTGTGTGTGTGTGTGTGTGTGTGTGTGTGTGTGTGTGTGTGTGTGTGTGTGTGTGTGTGTCTGCATTAGTCTTCAGCACAGAGAGTTCTGTGTTGAGTAACAATCAACAAAAAAAATTGTCTTTCCAAGATGGACTATCGTGAATTCCTTACCCTTTCTCCTTTCATGCCAGGAACGCCAGGAGGGCCTGGAATACCAGGAAGGCCAGGGTCACCTTTGGGTCCCTGTCACAAACCGAAAAGCACATTTAAAAGGTCCCCCTCCCAAAGGTGTCCCGCCCCCCCCCCGCCCTTTCTTTCTCTCTCTCTCTCTCTCTCTCTCTCTCTCTCTCTCTCTCTCTCTCTCTCTCTCTCTCTCTTTATATATCTATATATAGAGCCCAATTTGAACCCACAGTCTCTTAACTGTGAGGCAAATATGCTAACCATTCATTCATCATGCTGCATAATATATAATGCACAATGAAATATACGTGTGTATGTGGGTTAAAATTTCAACAGAAATTTCATAAACAAAAAACGATTTAATGCCGTTAATCGGATATTAATCCTACTACGACTACTACACAGACTACTGCCGTACTTTAACGTAAGAGAAGACAATGAAAAGCACTGTAGAAATATAAAGATTTTTTGTTGAAGTTTTCAAAGGCATTACATGCTGTGCACCATTAATATACAGGAGTGCATAAAATGTCTTAGCAAAGCACACAAAGCATGGCAGCATATCTTCAGTTTGTCTCCAATTTGATCTCTGCGGAATGTCAGGACTGAGAACAGTGGACCCTTTCAGCCTGTTCACCCCTCACTGTGAAAGTAGACCTCAAACGAGATCCACTCGATTATAACAAAGTCTACTGGGAAACAAGAGTCAGGAAGAAACTTTCTCAGTTTTTTTTCTTTAAATGCAAAAGCATCTGGCATTGTAATATATTGAATAAAATAACTTAGCCCCTTGAAAAAAAATTCAATTATCCCCTTATGTTATCACTAAAATTAAATAAAATAAATAAATATATGACAGTATACCCAGTGGCATTTCACTGTGCTCGACCAAATAAAGGACATTAAATTAAATATGTTAAGTGGCCTCTAAATGTTTCCAGTAAAAGAATATGAAATGAAATAAATATTTGCTCATGAGTAAATATCTTACCCTGGAACCAGGCTTGCCAACTGGACCCACTGGGCCTTGTTCTCCCAATCCTCCCTGAAAGCGTAGAGGAGGATTAACAATAATGAAGTGGGGGTCCTTTGACTTTTTATTTAATTAAAACCATTAAAATGAAACCGGGATGAGTGCTCACAGGTTCACCAATGGGTCCAGCGACTCCAACCTCGCCTTGTTCCCCACGCTCGCCCTATAGAGGAGAAAGGTCAGAGTTGTTTTGTGTTTTGTTTCTGTCAGGTCAATATAATACAAGCCTTGGTGGATAATAACTTGATGTGCTATACCATTTTTCCGGCTGAGCCCATCGTTCCAGGGAAGCCTGTTTGACCGACGTCTCCCTAAAGCACCAAAGCAGTCCAAATTGTGATAGTTTTCACTTAAAATATGAACGCAAGCAACAGCGCCACAGATTTAGTTATGAATCAAGACAGCAACCTTTGAGCCACTCTGTCCTTTTGGTCCAGGTGAGCCAGGCAAACCCTAAAACACACAGAATAAGAGCCCATAAAACAACTTAAAAAAGAAATTCACCTCAGCGTTTCCACACGGATGGATTAATTATATTTGTCTGAGCCATTGGCCCAAATAAGCTGCTTATAAACGTCTTGATCACAGCACCCTCAAGGTTTAATTCGGGTGACGACTTGAACACCGACACAATCTTAGCTAAACAGTGTCACAGTTGAATTGAGTCCCATTAGTGTCTTTCATTAGGCTCCTCACACATTAGAGGGCAGGAAAAGCATTGCTTGCACACTTGTGCCAAGGAGAGCGTAATTTCTGTTTCATAGCGTATGTGTGTGTGTGTGTGTGTGTGTGTGTGCAGGGTTGTGGTAATATCAAGTGTTTATTTTCAATGGTTAAGCTCATAACAGGTTGTCATCAGATATGATACAGCGGAATTATTTGGTGGGAGAAGCTGGCATTTTAAACTCGGTGTGCTGAGCTGAGTTTGGGAGTCAGACTTACAGGAAGGCCCTGAGGGCCACCCTCTCCAGGAAGTCCAGGTTTGCCAATCCCTCCCTGTCGGCAAAACAAACAGTGAGGAAGATCTGATTGGAACACATACTTTAGAATGATAATACGAAGCTGTAGGAAATTTACCTTTGTTCCCGGCATGCCTGGAATACCCTCACGGCCATCCACTCCAGGTAAACCCTGGTGGGAATAATAAAATAAGCCCAAAAGAAAATTTAACATTGTCATCATGTTTGACACACTAATTATACTCACAGCATCTCCTTTGGGACCTGGCAGACCTGTGATGCCTCTTGGTCCTAGTAAACCCTGACCAACAAAACCTTTGGTCAGATTGTTCAAACAAACATTATTTATAGAAGTTCAGTGATGATGCATCAACCTACCTGTTCACCTTTGGGCCCAGGTTCACCCATTATACCTCGTTGGCCTTGATCACCCTGAAATCGTACAGTTCCATAGTTGTTTAGATGACAGTAACTTAAAAAGAAACTGGTAGGATCACATATTACAAGTCAGAGATGGCATTGTTGCACCATAAGCAATTATACGAGTACTTTCGCTTGTGGTCTTTTCAACCTCAGAGCGCTGAATCGATCTCACCTGGACTGCTTATCTTGGAATATGTTTCATTAGGCTTCATCAGCTCAAGCAACAAGGCTTTCTTCGCACTGCACTAAGTTGGTGTGGGAAGTCCAAACTCTTTACACGATGACTTGTTGACAGACAAAGTCCTCTCAATGAGACTGTTGTTTTGCATTTCCATTGAAGGATACCATTCATGCTTGGGGCGTTCGTCCAATTTGGGACATCAATAGCCGGGTTTTCCATGCCAATTTAGGCTGATCCTAATCAACCAACCAAGCCTTGTTGTCTGAACTGATGCAGCCTACTCAGATGAGAGGCGAAACATCTTCTAAGACAAACAGAACAGTCCAGTTGTGATCTATTCAGTGCCCTCGAGAATTACAAGCATTGTTTAGTTTTTTGATAGTAACTTGTCCCTACCTAGACTGTTTATGTCACACGTGTGCACACAGAAGTATATGAAACAATGTGGACAAAAGTATTGGGACATAAAATATAGGAAGCGTAAAATAGATAATAAAAGAAAAATTGGGAGAATGGCTTTCGCTCTGCTAGGGAGACTTTCGGCGAGATTTTGCAGCATGTATGCAGGAATTTGTGTTCCTCTCTAAAGCAGGGCTTCATGGACCTTGCTTTGTAAACTGAAGTCTCGCAGAACCTACAGTACATTTTGTGTCCATGTTGTACACTTTTAAACACTTACAGATGCACCAGCAACGCCCTGAGGACCCGGATCTCCATCAGGGCCTCGAGCCCCCTGTCAGACAACAAACAGTAAACATGACACATTTGGTCAGAGTTCAACTGAAATGGATAGAAATTGCAGAAGGCCAAAAAAAAAAAAAAAAAAAATCACCAACCATTTCTCCTTTAGTGCCCATCATTCCTGTGGCTCCACGGATGCCCTGTGCGCCCTGGAACAACACACAGAGACAGCCGGAGAATGACATAAAAGCGAGCGTGACCACAACACACACACACTGAAAGCAATGCAAATAGTCAATCTCACCGTCGGTCCTTGTGCACCGACCCCCCCTTGACCCCCTTGCTCTCCTTCCTCCCCCTAGAAGCAAACATGACAACACAAACAACATCAGCAGCGTGGGGTTAAAAAATAAAATAAAATAACACCAGGAGTGATGCCTCTCACTTGCAGGTCAGAGTTCAACTAAAATGGATAAATATTACAGAAGGAAAAAAAAAAAAAAAAAAAATCACCAACCATTTCTCCTTTAGTGCCCATCATTCCTGTGGCTCCACGGATGCCCTGTGCGCCCTGGAACAACACACAGAGACAGCCGGAGAATGACATAAAAGCGAGCGTGACCACAACACACACACACTGAAAGCAATGCAAATAGTCAATCTCACCGTCGGTCCTTGTGCACCGACCCCCCCTTGACCCCCTTGCTCTCCTTCCTCCCCCTAGAAGCAAACATGACAACACAAACAACATCAGCAGCGTGGGGTTAAAAAATAAAATAAAATAACACCAGGAGTGATGCCTCTCACTTGCACAAAAACTGTGGATTGTGTTTATGGGAAAACAAGAACAACATTCTGTTTTCAATTTTTGCTAAGCCAATGATTTAACTCCAACGTGTTGCCCCGCTTTGCTAATTACAAATAAATAATGTGCTGATTCTGCACTAGATATGGAAGAAAGCGTTTGGGGGGTTTGAATCATCACAGATTTCCTGTCATTAAAACGGCAATTTGTTCATTTAATTACGGCTCATAGAAGAGGCTATTGAAAGAAATAAACAAGAGAGGCGGATAATAAAACTGTACACAACAACAAATAAGTCAGCATGTTTTACGTCAGAGTGCAGATGAATGATCAATTCTGCTCGTCTCAAAGGGAAACACATTTTTCTTCGTTCACTGGCAACTCCAGAAAGAGTGAGCGGCCAAGTGTATCATCTGCCTTTCTTGATATAATAAATGGGAAGAAATATGTTTACAGAGGCCTCTAACTTCTCATGGAGCGTTTGTACACTCAGTGAAGCATTTGGAGAACTTTAGACCTGAACAAGATGGAAACTGTGATCATTTTATTGATGATGGCAAGTGGCTGTGCATAAACAAGCAAAAGGTAATGGAAACGGCTCCCCGTTAGTCAGTGACAGACAACATCGTTGTGAGGCTGATGGTGAATCATATCCTGCACGCAGAAAGATCACCTCATTTCCATTTATATTGTTTATGAAGACATTCGAGGGGAAAAGGTTGCTTGAACATCATTTCAAATCAATCATCCTGGAGAGGTATCAGAGGCATTACACGGGTGTGTCTGGCCTCTTCTTGACAATAAGCAGCACTAAAAATGCTTGCCTCATAGTGTGGAGTGAGATTTTCCTAACGGGGGGGTTCAGGCGTAATCCGTATGGGAATGCTTTGGCATGCGTTGTACATTTACGTGCCTAAATCTCACTGGGTAGAATTACCTGCATGGAATATTTGAGTAATATATACACGTATATACCTTATGCCCTTGTTTGCCAGGTATCCCTGCTTCGCCTTTTACACCTTTGTGCCCCTGGTAAAACAAAAAAAGGGAGGGAAAAGCAGTTACTATAGGTTTTCAATGTGTTTTTTGGCAGCTGCATACAAGTCAATAAATTGTTTTTTTTTTGGGGGGGGAGGTTTTGAACAAAAATCTAAAATAGAGATAATATTTTGAGTGTACTGTATATCTGTATGGGAATGCGATGATAAGAGGCTGCAATTTTGTTATGTTCCCTAAAAGATTTGGCTCACACTTTGACACTTTTGTGTTGACACAAGATTCTTCTCTTTCAATCACCTTCATGCCAGGAATGCCAGGATGTCCAGAGGTCCCGGGTGGACAAGAGTTGGCACACTAAACAGCAGCAGAAAAGTCAGAAATTTAAAACATGTCACGAAAATCAAATATCTTTGTTTGGACTGATTTTACCAGGTCGGCATTGGCCAGCATCCCAGCTGCTCCCTGCAACAGAACAGGAAATGTGTTTTATACTTAGAGAGCACGACTACTAAATTTTTTTAAGTAGATAAATGGTCCACTCAAAAAAATGTATCTGGAGCCAGATGATATTATTTCATTCAACCACGTGATGAAATAAAATTGAGTAATTAAAAAAAAGTGTTTTTCAGTGTACATTAAGGGGTGCACTTAGTTAATCTCAATTTATTTTCAAATTAAAGACTTCACTTACCCTTGGCCCTGTTGGTCCACGAGGTCCTTGCGGCCCTCTCACACCCATCGGCCCCTGTGCTCAGCAATTGCACAACAAGTTTGTAAAGACACTCCTTACAGTCATATCTGACCCCTTGTAGAGCGATACTCTATATTTGGTTGCATCAACTTAATGTTTGTTCCGCTTCCATCTGTCTAAAGTTTATAATATACCATAACTAATTCTAATGATATTCTAATGATAGCAGATTATCAGTAAATGTCACTTTATCAACGAGGTTTAAAAGTGCCATTCCCTATTTTTAAGTAACACATGAAGTCCTTTTCACTTTTATGAATAAAGAGTAGCTCATTAAAACACGTTCTGTACTTACAGGTGGTCCTGTTTTTCCCAATTGGCCCGGAAGTCCTCCTGGCCCAGGTGGCCCCTGTCACAATCAAACCAGACGGAGATGAAACTTGTACTTTGTAAGACGAAAAAAAGTATGGATCAGTATGGTGAGTAACTTACAGGAGGTCCATCTGATCCGACACCCTGAGGAGAAAAAAACAGCGTGATGAGTAATTCATGTAGTTTGATGGACGCATATTTGGAGATGATGTGAAACTCACAGCAGCTCCTCGAGGTCCAACTGTTCCGGGTTCACCCTAGAAAAAAATTGTGCTTTTTTTTTAATGGATTGGATTGATGCAGACACTCAAAGTTTGTACAAACAATCTATATGAGACTAAATAGTTATCACATGACTGGGCCGGCCAGGCACACTTGACCCAGCAATGTTTGCACTAATGAGGAGCGATGCCGGGCTTTGCCTCCCCACGGAGATTACACAGAGGACTTGCAGGATTAGGTCTCATTTGTCAGGAGGAATTTATGCAAAGAACGGCAAAAGAGCAGACAGCAGCTTGGCACCGTTTCCCGGACGTTCTCTGAGGTGAGGGGCTCATTAGTCACTTACTTTCTGTCCGGGGGGACCGTCAGGCCCGGGCTCTCCGACAGGGCCCGTCAAACCCTGCAGAGAGCACATTCAGTCAGGATTAGCTCACCTTGCCATGTGCTTGTAAAAGGAGCCAGTGCCTTTCCTCTGGCAATATTTCCATATTCAGTATTAGATCGCTATCATGTTACATCATCATAAATTTCACCTTGTGGGAGGAGCCCTGGTCATAAAAGGGATGAACCACCTCTTACCAGCTGTTACATTATATATTACGGTGCAGCACGGAGCATTAAAGAAATCCCCCGTTTCACTCAAATCCTAAAAAACTTCAAGAGGCACACGGGAGGAAAGTTTCGAGGAGGAAGAAGTCAGCCGTGGGCCAAGAGGGCAAACTACTCAGAGTGCAGACAGCAGAAAGCAACATTCCTTTGGCTCATTTCAAACAAGGAATCATTCCACACTGTTTTGTGGATTCTCAGTGGAAGATACCAACTGCATCTGGATCACAGAGAGGCTTTTGTTTTCAAAGTGCAATCGTTTTAGACGCAGTAATTACCTTTTTTTTTCGATAAATTAGTGACAATGCATCAGGAGATTTTCATCACCTGTCAATTCAGTACGGTACTCTACACCTTTCACCAGCCATTCTGACGTAAAACAGTAAAAAATAGACCTTAATTTGGTACAATTCCATTAAGCTTCTACAGAGGTGTGTTTCAACAACTTTTGAAGACAATAAAAGAATAAAGCACCAAATTTGAGTAGCTGCCAAAATTTGGGGCCTTGGCTTTCCATAATGTCATTATAGCATTGCTAAAACAACCAATCAAATGGTGGGCAATGATTTTTGCACACCTATTAATTTGATTTAAAAAAATAATTCCACTCATGCCCTATTGTGAACAAAATACAATAGTTGTCACATCCCATCTAATCATTTTACAGTCCGCTGGATTAATGGCAACACAACATATGTGCTGACTGAAGTGATAACTTGATAGATAAACCTTGGAAAGTCCAATAGTACAGCAAATAGAAATCATCTTGAAATATGGACACAGAAAAGCATGCATACGAACATAGATGACTTACATCATTTCCAGGAATTCCAGGTAATCCCGAAGATCCAACTCTACCAGGTTCTCCATCAGGTCCCTGCGAATGACAATCCCACACAAAGTTTTTGAAAACAGGCCTAAAACAAAATACAATAAAATAATAGTAATAATCTAAAATAAAATAAATCTGGGGGTATCAAAAATGAAATCAAAATGTATAGTTACAGCAGGACCAGGTAGGCCATCTGATCCTCTTTCACCCTAAAAGGAATGACAAAATATTGAGGCACAAATACAGGAAAGCAGAAAAACAAGACTGCACTCAAGGACTCACATCGATGCCATCAATTCCTGGTACACCTGCAGGTCCAGGAAGCCCTTGTTCCCGCTGATTAGGGAAAAACACATTTGCACAAAACCAGTTGGAATTTGAAAATACACAATTATGTTTCATGTCTTTGCTGGTTGTTTGTTTGACTCAAAATGAAAGGGACATCCGGTGCACAGGTTCATGCACAACCACTCCAAACATATCGCACATTATAATTCCAGAATTCTTATGTACAGTATGTATATCACACAAACCTACAGATATGGTTTGAGAATGCATTTGAATTTCCATGAATCATTTTGAGTAGTTTAGAACTCGGTGCGTTCTTGATGATAAAAATGGAAAAATAAACCTCAATAATTTGTAGCAAAAATATTTCTGCTTATATGTCTTTCTTACAAAGACATCATTTAAAATGAATACATCCTTGACATTTTTTTAAACAAATGACTAGTAATAAAAAGTAAAAATATTGTGAAAGAAATGACTTTTTATATGACTTCAACAACTGCCGTATCAAGAGTTACGCTTTTTCTCCAAAAGAATCTGGACAAGAAGTCACTCAAATACAATTTTATATGTGTGCAATATCCTCGCGACATTTGAAAAGAATTTTTAAAAAACACACAAAAAACACAGAGCTCATTTGTCCGAACAATGTGTACAAAAGCACTCACCTGCACCTCTGTCACGTCATTCTAAAGTGAGAAACAGAGTGGAATGAGGGTCACAAATAAGACTTACTTGAGCTGAGCAAAGTAGAGCAAAGTGCAGGAGCAGCCCCAGGAGAGGTCCTCGATAGCCGGGGGCCCGAGCCATGATTCCCCGTGTGCTGAAAAAGTAACAGTTGTAAGTCCTTTTCTGTGGAATTTGCTGGGATGGAAGAAGCCCCAGACAAAGCAACCCAACTGGACCCCTCTCAGCTATCTAGAGACCCTCGGAGGGCCCGTGGCCATCCCGAACTGATAAATATTCATGGTTTTGATGTTTATTCATGCCGTGTCAGGTGAAGGGAGGGGAAACAAAGGGGAGGGGGTACAAAGACTCATCCAGGAGGCAGGATTTTAAGTTTGATTTTTTTAAATGATTCCCAGTTCGTGTTCAGTAAAAAAGAGATGTAATATTTCAGTCATCGTACAATATTTTTTTAGGGGGACTTTTAGATGCACATGTTCGATAACTATCACATAACTTGAAATAGGAAGTTAAAAAATAAAAAAAGGAACAACATTGTCATTGATTTAATTTTCTGACAGGAAGGTCGCAAAAGGCCTCTTTGCTCTCGTAACATCGCAATGGATCAGCTTTGACTGGCGCAGGAAGCTAAATTTTTGAAACTGTTTCTCATCATTATTTATTTTATTTTTTTATCATGATCATCAGCATTATTATTGTTGTTGTTGTCAAAAAGAAAAATACAGTAATATCTGTAATGATATTTTCTTCATGTCCACCAGAGAGCACTATTTGATGTTCACCGAGCATGCTTGGAAACCAACCCCTGAGCAGTGTTGTGTTGTTGCAGCACTGCATCGTAGGAGTGTTTGCATTGTGTAATATTCCTGTTGCTACTTTGACAGAACTTGCAACAATACCTACGTATTTGTTACATGTTTGTGTTTTGTTTGCTTTGATATTAATTTTTATAAGACTCTTCGATTAACCTAACGTGCATGTTTTGGAGAATTGGGAGGAAAACGAAACACTTTAAGAAAACCCAAGATAACATGAGAACACGCAAACGCCACACTTTGAGATTCAAATCCAGAACCCCAGAACTACTTTGAAGAGACAGATGTGCTAACCACTAGTTAGAAATTAATTAATCACATTAATATATTTTTAATTGTACTTGCACCCGACACAGCTTGAAAAGCTTGGCCATTGAAAAGGCACAGATGACTATAATAGTTCTTTGGAGAACTGTATGTCTATCTAAAATTCTTGTACTTTCAGTGAATATTTCCTTCCCCATCTATGCATCCATCTATCCATCCAAGCTATCAGTATTTG
Source organism: Hippocampus comes (assembly GCF_001891065.2). Lineage (NCBI taxonomy): Eukaryota > Metazoa > Chordata > Actinopteri > Syngnathiformes > Syngnathidae > Hippocampus > Hippocampus comes. The sequence goes on from NW_017805277.1 coordinate 1,221,999, forward strand.
TCACCGTCAAGCAAAAGTGTCACTGAAACCTTCCTAGTCCTGTTATCTTATATTGTAATGTCATAGTGTACATACCTGTCAACTCATACGGTTTAGCCATATTTTATACGGATTTTGTGGTGAATCTTACCTATATGGCCATATCGCACAAATCATACGGATTCTGAAAATTTCCGGGGGGTTTTTTTGTATTATGGAGATCTACAATAAATATTGTGAATAAATGCCTTGCACCCGAGGCAACACGTCATGTTATTGAACATTGCCGAAAAAAGCCATTTTCATTGTTAATTGATGAGTCAAACGACCAGAAGACTGAAAAGAGACTTGTGGTGCTTTCCGATTTCCGAAAATCGCTTGCACCAGAAACACTGACAGCATTATTGCAGTGCAAAGTAAATATGAATGGATGCTGTAACTTCGAGCCGATGGGTCAGCATTTGGAGTTGGTGAAAAAAGTAACGCAGGAATACAACTCTGAACACAGTAATGCCACTAATAGAATGATGATTAGACATTCACCTGCCATTGTATTATGGAGATCTACAATAAATATCATTAAAAATTTCGTGGGTTTTTTTCTGCCGTTATTTTGACATATAAAATGCTTTGGTATGTTATAAGGATTTTTTGCTCTTTATAAGGATTTTTTTTGGAGTTTATATGGGTTGGCGCTCCGAAAGATTGACAGGTATGAGTGTATTTCCAACCTTCAGAACCATGGACAGGGTTAATTTTTTTTTGTCGTTTACGTTTTCACCTGTAGGTAGCGCTGTTGACCAAAACAAAGCAAAACAACACGAGCGGCAGCAGAACCACCACACAGTGCCAGGTGTTGATTCTGAAGTTAAAAGCTGGATCTATTTGATAAGCAACATGTCGAGGAGATGATCCTGGAAACTTTCTGACTGTGCATCTTCTTGTCAGCACTGCAATATGGAACTGGAACATGATGTAAAATCTCACAGGAGCAGAGTGGTCGTTCTATCAGATTCTCATGTGCCTGTATGGAGCAAAAAGTATCAGAATTTCTTTGGAGAACATAGCTTCTATCAAGAAAATGCCTGAGCCTTAGCAATAAGATTTGGCAAGTTTGCAATCATTGTGTGTTGTCTTTATGCTGTATGTTACACATACGTACAGCACATTTGACAATAAAGTTGTGTTCAATTCAATTCAATTATCTTTCTTTTGCATCTGATTTGTTATCTTGAAACTGAACTACTCAACATGGATGATAACCTCAAATGTACTGTCGTTTTTGTAGCAGTGACATTTGAGTTTGACTGTTTGGTTTGCTTTTGAAAATGGAACAATAACTGACACAATATTGTACCCTATTTCTGACTGTGTACATGCATGACATTTTTTTTTTGTTTGTTTTTTGGAGACTCAAAATCAAAACAAGAACAACTACACACTGTATTCTTTGTTAGGTGTACGCAGGAACCACCTCTCTCCAATACTGATTTCAGCACACGTGGACTGCTGCTGAAAATCCTTGCCAACTTGGAGAGAGAAGTGACTTGGAGTGACAACTCCGAAGATGCACAATGAACATATAAGAAAACTGGTCTGTTAGTTGTCACGGTGTGCATGTGGTTTGTGTGTGGAGGCAATTATAGACAAGTGTTTGCAAAACTGCACCAGTGGCAGCTTGAATAAATATTGGGCCATGTCTTTGTGTTTGTTGTGTTCTCTTAAACACGTAAGCTCTACATTTGTTTACTTGGGACCATGTGGGCAGGAAGTTAAGTTCTTTATCAAATCTTTTAATTCATGCATGCACTCCACCCTGAAAGTTGCTGAATAGTAAATGAATTAAAACAAGGCTCAGCGTCGAAGCCAACACAGGAAGTGTCATAAAATATACATAAGGGCAGCAGTACAGAAGGAAGATGAAAAAGCATAAACTTCTAATGCAGATGGTGTTACCGTGGTTACATTTTTTTTAAAGTGCCTTATGTAAGCAGTATTTGTTAGCTGTGAAGGTCTGCACAGCATGAGTGCTAACAGTTAACAGTGCGATGTCACCTCAATGGCAATAGTGAAGCTACACCACTGTCCAATGTGTTAAAGACACACAAGGAATGATACAATAATATTTAGAATCAGCAGTCAGGTGGCACTGTAAATTGGCACAAATCCTCCGTTTGTGGCAACATAGGCAGAAGATGTCAAGGTCCATACACTGATCTCACCATTTAGCTCCACTATGTAAAGCACTTAACTTTGAGAATAGATTCCATCCAGTCCAAAAATATTGTGGGATGACACAGCAGCAATGCAGTGTGGACAGTAGGATATTTCTGGAGAAGAAAACAAACATGAACACAATGTGTGAAGTGCATAATTTGATATCCACACAGTTTGGGTTCAGGTTTCCTTGCTGACTCCGCCCATATCTTAGTATGACCTGGTAATGATGACTTTTCTGCGTTGATTCTAGTAGAAGAGAACAAGAGCTCAGACAGCGTTCAGACCCTGTGGAGGAATAACAAAACTCAAATCCTAAAGCCAAGGCTGACATTCTCAGCAAAGTTTTCCAAACTTAGGGTTGGGAGACAAAATGGGTACATTTATCTTGGCCGGATAAAATGCTGGAAGGTAAGGCATTGATCAGGTACATGATTTCTTGGTTGCTTTGAGCTTGTTGGAGTATAATTTAGAGAAGAATGCCTGCTGTTTTCTTTTTTGTTTAATCAAAGTTATGGCAATACATGTACAGTTGTTGTAAGAGTACATTTCTAGTTTGGTCAGTACATTATAGTTATACATGTACAACAAGTGCAATGTACCCAAAAGCAAATATAAAAAAGTATTTCGGTGTGTGTGTGTGTGTGTGTGTGTGTGTGTGTGTGTGTTGGTTTAACTTGTCTTTAAATCACTTGAGCAATTATGCTTATTTATCACTTGATCTACATCCTATCTATCTATCTATCTATCTATCTATCTATCTATATGTATGTCTGTCTGTCTGTCTGTCTGTCTAGAATAATTTATCAGAGCTAGGCAAAGCTAGCTCTTGGGCTACGGTCCACTACTTTCATTAATCTGGCCCACTGAGCCTTTTAATTTTTCTTGCAATATGTGCTACATTAATTTAGTTATTTCCCCCCAAAACTGGGAAATTAAAATGGATTTCCATACATTTTTCATCATTGTTTTATCTCACTAAATCATTGGTTGATGTATTATCCATCCATCCATCCATTTTCCGATCGTAGGCCTTATGTAGTCCACTCCGTTATTCATGATGAAGATGGTGATGGTGATGACGATGATGCTCAGTAAAATACTAGTTTCAGTGTTTTTAATAATAAAAAACAGTTTTTAGGAATAACAGATGGAATCGTGTATGATGATGATGATGATGATGATGATGATGATGATTATTATTATTATTATTATTATATGGGGCTGCAGTGAAACTCTTACAGGCTCAGGTGAGAACTGCTCTCGGCGAGAGTGCGGCGTCGACTGCGCCTCTGGTGTTTGTGCGCATGAACGCACGCTCGTAAATGGGCTGTTTTAGCAGCGCTACTGACAGGAACGCTATTGACAGACTACTCACATTCTGAAGAGTAAATAGCCCGTCTGTCAATGAGTGAGCGGCTATCTATGTTTTTTTCGGAAGGTGGGCGAGTTATTGAGCTACTAGAATCGCTTTTCTGCCAGGACGTGGGGGAAGAAAGAACTCTGGTACTCGAGGACTACGTTGGTTAGCTAGCTAATGTTAGCTTGCCAGTGCAATGGTGAGTGAAATTTTAGCTTCTCTGGAGCTAATCTTAGCGTGCTAGCTTCTTCTCCATTGCTGCTTGTCAGTGCAATGCTGACTGAAACTAACGATTGTTACACTGGTACTAGCGATTGTTACACTGATATCAGCGGCGTGACGTTTGTGTGCACTGTTGTGAGATGGTTTGTTGACCCCACTTGACATGTTGTGGGCCCTCAAGCGAATCCTTAGCAAGAGTCACTCCCCACTTGAAAAAGCAAGACACCATTGCTGTGATTAGGAGTCTGCTAGTTGGTGACTAGTATCAGTTCTCGAGTTTACAGTGCCAAATGATGCTCTCTCGTTACGATGCCGTTGCACCTCTAATCTAATGTTGTGGTTTTCTTTAAGGTTAAGAAATGAAATCAAGTCTGTTTTGGTCCTCTTGAATATAACTAAAGGGAATGTTGAACTTTACAGAACAACCGGGGCTATTTTCGCCAAGTGTCCTACTTTCGTGCGGGGTACAATTTAAAAATACCCAAGCTAAGCCATTTATTTATATTGTATATCCCACTGGTCTGACACGTATTGAACAAAAGTGATTCATTGGCTGAAACAGCTAGTCTACAATACAGTACTCTTTCGTTTTTTTTCCTCCACATGTAAACCATAATCCAAGGATTAGACAAACTTTGTTGTATTTGATCTTGCAAATGTCATTCGTAGAAAGTTTGTGTGTGTGGTAGGGGGGATTGTAAATATACTGTGGTTCATATTAATTATAGAATAATAATTCATTGTAAATGTCGATGTCAACAATTCATCACTCAAGCCTCATTCTTTTGAATCATATTCCTACCTTTCTCCGTTTTCCTTAGCAGGTCTTCGTGTTTGTCCCCGATGATGTGAGCCACCTCGGCGTATAGAGAGCACGATGACTGAAGTTCAGGCCACGGTGGAGTTCTCGGTGGAGCTCCACAAGTTTTACAATGTGGACCTGTTCCAAAGAGGGTGAGTTAGTCATTGTCACAACATAGTTTGACAACATCTGTTTTGTGCTTTTTGGACATGGGCTCCAGGCTGTGGCAATCCATAAGGCTTTCATTTTGTCGCATACATTGGAACCTCCAATGACACAAATCCTTTCTGTTGACTTTCAAGTTTTTGCATTTTCAGCCCAATGTTTATGTAGCTGTGAAAGCAAATCTTGCGTTCAGTTCAGATCTCATCACACATTGTCATAGAGATATACCATCAGAGAAAAAGCTCATGTCAATGTTCATCATTGTTGATTTCTACTCAAGCTCAAGATGCCGTTGCCCAGCCGAAATGTAGGCCAAAACGTCATGGGTCGGTGCATATATTAGTTCAGTTCACATTCCGTGTCGTTGTAAATGAATAAAATGTAAAAGGAACTCTGTGTTTTGTATAAATGAACAGCTTCAGTGCCATTTAAATACATATCAACAGCTTCAATCTTTAAAGGAAAGTGTAAAATCAATAGCTTGTCTCTTCAGGGAAGGAAGGATGCAGACAGGTGCAACACAAACAGTTTGAACATAGTGTATTCTTGTGCTGTTAAAAAGCAACAAAAAGCATGTATGACATTTGTACTTTGCTCCTTTTTTTTGTGCTACACTGATAATTCTTAGTTGCGTGATGACATATTCAAATGAGTGAACAAGTTTGTCATTTTGCCAAAAGCATTGCTAGTCCTGTGTGTATTATGCCCGAAGCAAAGCTGCACTGTTTGTTCACAGGTTAGGCGTGTCAATGCTGCTTAAGGCATTTCCTCTTCTTGTCCCTTCCTTTGCCCCTGCTTGTGATTATTACATTTTATTTACTGATAACTTGTTTTGAACAGTCACGGTAAATTGTGACAAGCTTTCACAGGCCACAAAAAATTAAGTCAATCGCTGGATCTCAACCTGAAATTTTAGGTCAAAGTCTAAATTGTACCTCTTCTGGGACATTGGTGGTTCCACTAAATGTTGCAGAAAAACTCGCCATTCCAATGGAGGAAATGGGTGGTAGAATGTGTGTGTGTGTGTGTGTGTGTGTGTCTCTTGGGGGGGGTTGCACAAGACAACCCAAACTGTATGATACATGTTGCTGCCAGTCCAAATGATCTTTGACATATTCAGTAAGCAAATGCGATAGGAATATCATGTTGAATATATCAGGTGAGCTTTCTTTGCTTAAGGGGATCACTAGTACTGTACTTGTACAATACAGGGTGTTAAAAAAGAACTTTTCATGATTTGCTTTCGCAGGCCACATAAAATGACATGGCAGGCTGGATCTGGCTCCCGGGCCATGACTTTTTACACCTGTGTTGTACAGTGTCCTCGTGTACTATTGAACAGTAAAATCGCATCCATCACCAATAAAAGATATAGACAAGAGATAGACATCTTAGAAAATGGAATTGTAATAAGTTGGAAAGACTGGTAAATGGTACCATGTTTAAATGAAAGTTGTGGAGTGTGTTTGGTTTATATTTTAAACCCGTCTGCAGCAGGCATGGCATTAATGCTACACTGTTGTGAAACAAAAAGCTACATCAGCTCATCATTACTTGGAAGAGCTTAGCTTTGCTACATGGGTGACTGCAAAAAGAAAGTGCTCCTTGTTTATTCAAGAAGGGCTTAGTGTCATTTTACAAATAAAAGCAAGCTAGGGAGTAGTTATTCCTGTCCTAGTGACACGAGAGACCAAACAAACTTACTGTATGGTTTGTCTCTTACCTGTCTGTTCTTTTTTTTTTTTTTTCCCAATTTTCAGGTTCTACCAGATTCGTGCAAGTGTGAAGGCTCCACCTCGTGTGCCGCACAAAATTGAAGCCAGTCTTCTTCACCCAAGCGGTAAATACTTTTGTGAGGATGTTAAAAATGTTTTCATGCACAGGGGTATTGTTCAAAAGATTCAAAAGAGGGCATTCATGTGCATAATGGGTCCACAATTGTTGCCCAATTTTTTTCAGTAAAAATATTGCCCACAGATTAATACACACCATAAGAGTTGTCTTCTTTGTCTAGGCTCAGACCTTGCATTTCCTGCTTCGGTCCAAGATGATGTCATCTCCAGCAAAACGTTTCAGATTCTGTACAAGAATGAAGAGGTTGTTGTCAATGATGTGCTCATCTTTAAAGTCATGATGCTTCTGGATGAGAAGAAGGTGTTGTCTTTTTTTTAACCATAATTTTACAAAAAGCATTTGTTTTTGTGGACAATTTCTATTCCCACAGTGATCTTCTGCATAAGTCTGCAGGTACATTTGATAGATGTATTTCACTCAGTGTGTATCTCCCGCAAAATATGCCATGATCTTTCGAGATTTGCACTACTACCAGAAATAATCTGGGAAACAAATGTATTTGATATGAGCTTCCACCAGCAGATTTTAGGGGGCAGCAAATAGTCCCTCCCAAACTATTATCAATCAAATGTAAATACAGCTGTGCAATGTTCTCAATAAGCAACCACTTCTGTAGCGAACAACATAGCACCATGTTTTTTGACTTGCTTTAAATTGTTCTCCAACTGCCTTCTAAAACAGGTGGAAGAGTCCCTCTCTGATCTGGATTTCCACCTCCTGCTAGATTTGTATTTCACTGATGGCGATTACACGTAAGTCTTGATGGGTTTCCCACCTCCTAGTGGTGTTATCAAAGTATGTTATATTCTTACGTTAGTGTGAATAAGGTCATGAATTATGTTTGTTTTCTTTGTTGCATATCTCCAGACCAGATGATCCAAGCTCATTACAGAATATCAGCAGCCGCACACTTCGTTTGCACTTTAGCCTTCAGCGAGGCATCCACCAGCACATTAATGTCATGTTTGACTACTTCCACCTCTCTGTCATGTCTGTTGCTATTCACGCGTCCCTCGTCGCGCTTCATCAACCACTCATCAGGTACAGTATTGACAAACGACTGACTTTCAGTAACATGTTGTCAAACCTCATACTTGCCTTGTATCGCAACACAAAAGTCTCGATATTTTACACGGCAAATGTTCACTTTTTACATGGATGTTGAAATTTTTATGCATACTCTCCTACCTAGTTTCCCTCGGCCAGTGAAGACAACATGGCTTAATCGCAACACTCCGGCACAGAGCAAGGACTCAGTCATCCCCCCTTTAGAAAACGTGGTGTTTGGCAGCAGTTATGCCAAGCAGGTATCATCAGATGTAAGTTATCACACTCATTAAATATTAAATTAGGTTTTGACAGTTATAATAATATTAAGCCTTCATGCAATCATTTCTCATTTAAGAGTTTTGAGAATAAACAGATTCAATGCCCCACCCCAGCTAACGTTAATGAACAAGAAACCACTATTTTAAAACATTGCGATTACTGGTAAATCTTATTAATGTGGTTTTTAAAAAAAATGTTAGCAAGAGCTCATTTGTGTGCATCCGCTTCAACGTTTCCCTTCTTGATCCCTCAGGGCAAGTCATTCCTGGTATCCGACGACTGTGTACAGCATGCCCTGAGCCTCCACCATAACATGTGCTCCAGTCTCTTACTTGCGTATCAGGGCCTGTTTGACTACTTCACCAATGTCACGAAGGACTTGCCATCCTCCCATCGTTTGGAGCTAGGTATACACCATCCATGTTGCTCATTCATTCATTGCAATCTGCACGTGCAATACTTGCTGTTTAGCTAGGAGGTGCTGTGTTGTCTCTAGTCTGTATTTGTGAAGCATACAAGTCATATTTCATATTCTCATGGGTTTTCATCGGAATGAATGTTGCATAATCACAGACCCATTAAAACATTTTAAAATTAATACATCTCTTAGCCCAGTTCACCAAACCCGGATCATTAAAATGCCCAAGCACGACTCCATATTGTGGTAATGGATTACTCAAACTAATCCGCACTAGTGGGCCAATACTAAAACATCCCAAAAAGACAAATTAATAAAAAGGTTAAACATGCCTATATGTGCAATCTTACTAGCCAAGCCCAGCATGCAAGTCCTATATGAGCGAGTACTAAGAAGACCCTATCCCCGAAGTCAAAGGCACGTCTACATAGGTATGTCCTGCCCCTTACCGTACCTTGAATCAGCCTGCCTTCCTCTCCTTTTTCCTCCTCACTCCACTTATCTTATATCTTCTGTCCCAAAATGGCACATTCCTATTGCCACAATGTACTGAGTAGATGCACTCAAACTGCTGCCATCTTTTTTCTACTGTCTGTTACACACTTTTGAAGCACTGACTAACATTCAGCCTTCTCTGATCTTATCATCTTATCTTAGAAAAATGAATTGTTTTCTCACACCAGTACTTTTTAACACTGCACTCTTGCTCAGTCTTTCTCAGACATATCCATGTGGTCATGAAGTAAACTACCGGTACATCGGTAAAACACAACCCACTGTTCCCTTTCATTTCAGAAAAACTTGACTTGGAGGCACGTCTAGCTGAGTTATGTGAACAAGTGAAGGTAGGATCTGTTGAATAATACAGTGATATGAACATGTTCTTATCTCTAATAATATAAAATCTTTATAGAATGCAGACTGGCCTGTCATCAAATTAACTTTCGGACAAGAGACTGGTAGAAAAAAAAATGCTCTTTTTATAACATTAATTATGTGTTTCACTTTCTAGGGCGATCTATATTTATGTTATCATTTTATAATAGTCATGTTTTACATATATTTGGATAACAATGATCTTTTTAACACTATAGATATAAATACCTTTTATCAAAAACAAAATATACTGGTAACTAGGTTCCTGGGTGACTCATAGAGTTGTCTTAACTTACAGGTCATAACTTGTATTTGGAGTTTTTTGTGAAAAATATCTCGTTCGTTATGAAGTTGTGAATCAAGAGCTTTTCTACTCTTCATTCCACTTTTTGCTCACTACAGCCCCCTGGTGGTGTCTTTTTTTCCTTCTTAAAATATTTAGCAAAAAGCAGAGTCCCCTGACGAGTTAGCAGAACTGGTTAACATGAATCTAGCCCAGCTCTGCTCTTTGTTGATGGCTCTCTGGGGACAGTTTCTCGAGATCGTCTCCCTACAGGAGCAAGTTGCTGCCCTTCTAGCTGTGGAACACCACACACTAAGAGTGAGTTCAAACGTTCTAAATCCTTATCATATACCCCACCTAATAATCCTGGAACAACAATAATTTCTGTCTCATAAAACTACACTCTGTAGTTGGAGAAGCAGACTTAATCTTGACCTTGTAACTGTTGTTATTTCAGGTGAGGCGATTTGCAGAGGCTTTCTTCTGTCTCCAACATCCAAGACAGTCTGCTTTGGCATATCAGGAGCTATAGTATGTTGCAGTCGAGTGTGAAAATCTGACTGACATTAGATGGTAGTGTACAGTATATCTAAGTGTTAAATGAAATGCTTTTCTTCTTTCCTCCTTCCTTCAGTGCTCACAGTCACCAGCAGATGACTAATGCGATCAAAAGTTCCAGCTACTTTCTGTCTCTGCCTCCACTTCCGGTGGAATGTGCGGATATGGATGGTGACATCAGCTCTATTCCAATCATTTTTGAGGATCGCTATTTAGATTCTATTACTGAAGGTCAGTAACAAATAATGGGTGCGTTAATATGCTGTAACTTTTGAAGGCTCAATGAATAATTGTAAGCAATACCTGTGTATTTTGTTTTTGTCTTCATCCATGATGATTCTGGTTGGATTTTGAAGATCGCGATGGACCCTGGCTGGGTATGCACAACACACGGTCGGCATCAGTGCCAAGTAAATCAGATAAATCAAGTTCTAAGGACTGTGTTGCAGTGGCCGGTCTTTTACCACCTGATTCTCAGGGTACTCCTGTTAATAAAACCTGGGCTGACAGCTTGGAGCCACCTCCAAAATCCAAAGGAAAATCTGTAAAACTGAAGAAAAATTCTAAGATTGAAAATCCCAAGAAGCTGATTAGACATGGATCCAAAGACTCAGTGGTTCTGGTGGGTTATAAGAACCTCAAAGCTCCTTTTGCCGATGCTAGCACCAAGAATAAGGAAGGGGAGGCTCCCTTAAACTCAGTGGAGGACCAAGATGCCTTGCAGTTGGACTCTATTAATTGTTCCAGAACTAATGATGATTCTGTCTCTGACCTCGGTGCCTCGTTGTCACACTTTGGTAAGAGTATGGTTGATTCCATCTCTGGTGACAATAGACCTTATACTGCTGCTTGTACAGCAGGCACAAGAACGGGCCCTATGTGCCAACAACCCCCAAACAGAGATGACCAAGTCGAACAGAGTAACCAAAAGCAGATGCTGTGTTCTGCGGGACCTAAGCAAATTGACGTTAAACCAAGACTCAAAAACCAAGGTGGTCAAATTACAGTTATCAGGCCGTGTCGGACTGATGGTGCTAATAGCAGCAATCTTCCAGAAATTACCCAGACAGAATGTTACTCCAGTCACTCCGTGGTGGAGGTGACGCAATATTGCCAGCATCCCTCTTTGTCCTCAGTGCAGGTAAAGAGTGATAGTATCAGGCTGCCCGATGTAGCAGCTCCGTGTGCCTCTTCCCGCCTCTCAGATTCCGGCATCGAGAGTGAGCCCAGCTCTTTTGCAGCTCAACTTGTTTCAGGGTCACAGACTTTTCCAGGGATTGGTGTGGTTGAGTCAACTATGGCTGGCCTACAGCCAGGGAAGACTGCAGTCAGCTCTGCACTCAGTCCTGTACAGCCAAGTGCAGTGCAACAGCCCTGTGAGGCAGCAGAGTTTCTTCACCCCGAAGATACTCGTGCTGCCAGAGGGGTTCAGTCATCGCTCACTTCTATCAACTCGTTGCCCTCAGATGATGAAGTTGAATGTTCAAGCGGAGCTGACATCTTTTGCAAGAGTATTGTGGTACAGGAGCAAAGCGTTGTGTTTTCTGGGGAGCACGTAAACAAACCTGCCGTTGATTCGGTCTCTCACTTAGATTCTGCAACAGGAGATTCCCAGCTTGAAAAATCTGTCCTTGATTTGAAAATAGAGCCCCACGTTATCGGGAATCCTGAGGTCAGGCTGGAGGAGGCAGCTGGTCTTGAGGCCTTAAAAGAATCTCGTAGTGAACCCCAAACTGCATGCCCCTCAAGTAACTCTGCCACGAGTAGCACTGACTTGGTAAAACGTGGCATGGTAGAGAATTATTTTGGCTCAACTTCCAGCACAGATGTATCTGAGATCAGCCCTGTAGAAACTTCCGCGATCACTCTGGGAATCCAAACAGGACCACAGGTTGAGGAGGACGAAGATGAAGGTGAACATGAAATGATAGAGAATGGCTACTATGAGGAAGGCGACGGCTATGCCTTTTTCAATGGCGCCGCCGATGAGGAGCAAACGAGTGTTGGAGGCACAGTTTGTCAGGAAGCACAAGTTCTGTTTGAACAGCTTGGCATTGGCCACATCCACGAAAAACAGGATTTATTGAAAGCTCCAGTCTGCTCCAACGTCGCCTCTGGTACTACTGGGCAGAGCGCACGGAGGCGTCATCCCTCCACCTTGATGTCCTCAAATCTAACGTGGTATGAATGTGTACCTGCACCACAGATGATAGAGTGAGTTGTCATTTTCCATCACACGATTAGGGTTATGCATGCATTCTAACTAATTCAACAATTACATTGAAATCATGCAGGTTCGTCAAGGCTAAGGAAGAAATGAAGCAATTGAAGCTTCCTGGCATCTTGTACAGTGAAGTACCAGAGCTTGCATCCACAGTACCCTACTTCAGCTTGGAGGAAGATGAAAGCTGTGACGAGGGCATTCATCTTATCGTTTGCGTGCATGGCCTGGATGGTAAAGGCGACTAATTTTTCAAAGGATTTTTTTTTTTTTAGCATTATATGCCACACTTGATGATGATGTTCCCCACATTGCTTTAGGCAACAGTGCAGACCTGAGACTAGTAAAGACTTACCTGGAGCTTGGACTCCCTGGTGCTCGTATAGACTTCCTTATGTCAGAGAGAAACCAGGTAATCTTTTTTTCAAAATTGTTGTTATGATAAGCATTTTTTTGTGGTGGGGTTGGGGACAACCAACAAGCATAAAAGAATCTAAACTTTTATTTTACTTGTGTTTTCCACCCAGAATGACACCTTCGCTGACTTTGAGTCAATGACAGACAGGCTGTTGGATGAAATAGTCCAATACATTCAGATTTACAACCTCACTCTTTCAAAAATAAGGTAATTGTAATATATCAGATTTTTGGGGAGCTTGGAGATTGATGTAATTGTAAGTATTTATATAATTGCCACTGTAACCACTTCTAACCACGGGCTTGTAACTATTATGATCCCCATTTTACCAGCACCACCAACATCAAGTTTTTGCCACCTATCATCTTTCCATGTTTAGGAGCATTAAAGTTCCGACTATAAGCCACAACTTTTTTTCCTCAGTTTTACCCGCAGTTGAAGTTGATTTTTGTGCGGATTTTCACAATCATTCTCGTATATTCTTAGCTTCACTTTATGTCACTAAAATTGTATTTTCTGTTCAGGAATTTTTCATTTTTGAACGATGTCAAAAAAAAATATGCCCTTGGAAGCTATTAGAGCTGCTGATTGTCTACCTCTTGTTATGTTCAATAGACTGAATTTGATCATTGTTAACCTCTTCTTTTCTTTCGACTTCCAGTTTTGTGGGCCACTCGCTGGGGAACCTGATAGTTCGGTCTGTATTGACCAGACCCAGGTTCAAATGTTACCTGAGCAGGTTACACACCTTCCTTTCCCTCTCCGGACCTCATTTGGGCACACTATACAACAGTTCAGCATTGGTCAACACAGGTGGGTGTCGGCTTATTTCAGAGATTCCTTATACTGTAGTAGTAAAAGTAAACAGGATTCTGTGAACTAACTTTTTGTTTCTAGGCCTTTGGTTCATGCAGAAGTGGAAGAAGTCAGGATCGCTGCTGCAGCTGATAGCATTATATGCCACACTTGATGATGATGTTCCCCACATTGCTTTAGGCAACAGTGCAGACCTGAGACTAGTAAAGACTTACCTGGAGCTTGGACTCCCTGGTGCTCGTATAGACTTCCTTATGTCAGAGAGAAACCAGGTAATCTTTTTTTCAAAATTGTTGTTATGATAAGCATTTTTTTGTGGTGGGGTTGGGGACAACCAACAAGCATAAAAGAATCTAAACTTTTATTTTACTTGTGTTTTCCACCCAGAATGACACCTTCGCTGACTTTGAGTCAATGACAGACAGGCTGTTGGATGAAATAGTCCAATACATTCAGATTTACAACCTCACTCTTTCAAAAATAAGGTAATTGTAATATATCAGATTTTTGGGGAGCTTGGAGATTGATGTAATTGTAAGTATTTATATAATTGCCACTGTAACCACTTCTAACCACGGGCTTGTAACTATTATGATCCCCATTTTACCAGCACCACCAACATCAAGTTTTTGCCACCTATCATCTTTCCATGTTTAGGAGCATTAAAGTTCCGACTATAAGCCACAACTTTTTTTCCTCAGTTTTACCCGCAGTTGAAGTTGATTTTTGTGCGGATTTTCACAATCATTCTCGTATATTCTTAGCTTCACTTTATGTCACTAAAATTGTATTTTCTGTTCAGGAATTTTTCATTTTTGAACGATGTCAAAAAAAAATATGCCCTTGGAAGCTATTAGAGCTGCTGATTGTCTACCTCTTGTTATGTTCAATAGACTGAATTTGATCATTGTTAACCTCTTCTTTTCTTTCGACTTCCAGTTTTGTGGGCCACTCGCTGGGGAACCTGATAGTTCGGTCTGTATTGACCAGACCCAGGTTCAAATGTTACCTGAGCAGGTTACACACCTTCCTTTCCCTCTCCGGACCTCATTTGGGCACACTATACAACAGTTCAGCATTGGTCAACACAGGTGGGTGTCGGCTTATTTCAGAGATTCCTTATACTGTAGTAGTAAAAGTAAACAGGATTCTGTGAACTAACTTTTTGTTTCTAGGCCTTTGGTTCATGCAGAAGTGGAAGAAGTCAGGATCGCTGCTGCAGCTGACTTGCCGTGACCACTCAGATCCTCGACAGACATTTCTCTATAAACTCAGCAAAAAATCTGGTTTGTGGTACCTTATTTGCTCTATTGTTTGCTTATTTTGCTTTTGAGCTAGGAGTACCTGAAAAAGAAACGTCTGAAGTGATCTTTTGTGTTTAGGTCTGCAGTTTTTCAAGAATGTGGTTCTGGTGGGTTCACTGCAGGATCGCTACGTACCCTATCATTCAGCTCGGATAGAGATGTGCAAAACAGCATTAAAGGATAAACAAACTGGTATGACACCTTACATACGCTTTTGCATTAGAACGGTTCCACACCCAGTCGGGCTTGCTTTTCCATGAGACTTTTTGGGTGGCAAACTGATTAATTACAGTGAAATCGATCGTGGCACCCGCCTCAAGGATGGAACCTTTAGGTCACCACTGGAGGGCTTCAGGCACCGCACAGTAAGGACCTTGCCTCGGAGAGGCAGCCAAATGAATGAGAGCGCGCTCTCCATTCAGAATGAATAAGCACTTCGAAGCATTTGATGGGCTGTACTTTGCAATGTCGCCACATCATGCAGCGGCAATTCATATTTGGGAGAAGATTATATGAATTAATAAGACTATATTAATTGACAAAAGTGTTTGCGGCATCACCAGGTCCCGTGTATGCTGAGATGATTGAAAATCTGCTGCTGCCAGTACTTCAGAACAAAGACTGCAACCTCGTCCGATATGATGTCATCCACGCGCTTCCCAACACAGCCAATTCTCTCATTGGTCGGGCTGCCCACATCGCTGTTCTAGATTCCGAGATTTTTCTGGAGAAGTTTTTCCTTGTTGCCGCCCTCAAGTTCTTTCAGTAGAACTGCACGTGGACAAGAGAATGTGGAGTTAATACCTCACTTTATCTGAATTTTCCTCCACTGACAATTGTTGGACTACTTGTATATACTTTTTAATGAAATAAGACATGCATCATAATTATTTTTTTTTCCCTTCTCTGTTCAGTTTTTATGGAGTTTTTTTTTTATTTTTCTACTGTCAGTGTTGTTTGTCTGGGAGGGGCAACGTTTGCCAAGTTTTAATGTTTCCTTTCATTGTTATTTATGTATGTTCCTATACAACTGTATGTTAATCAATTCATTTTAGCAATTGAAATGAAACTAGAGCTGCTACATATTTAAAATGGCAAGTCTGCACAGTCACCATTTGAAAACCTTTCTGACAGTTTTTCCGAGACCTTGCATTCATTTGCACCGCAACTACATTTTACAAGCTTTTGTACAGAAAATTCATTTGTACAGATTGCTTTTGTATTGACTATTTTCCATCCTTAAAAAAAAAGACTGGATTTGAAATAGCTATGTTGTGCTGAGACTTTGAAGCTTTTCATTTGTTTTTAATTCTTTATGCAGCATTGTGCACGTTTGCCAACAAGGTGTTGGAGAAAATAAAGCTACACCATAACATTTTGTCAGAGGGGATTTACGAAATGCTCATCATTGAACAAAGCACATTTGGTTTCTATCATCCGTTTGTTGAGAATGTATTGAAAGTATTTGGTTGTTGACATTGGGTGATTATGGCAACTGGAAAGCATTTTTTGGATTTTAAAACGTGTTTCATGGGTGGATGTTTATATCATTGTACAATTAAAATTGACAATATAAAACTTAATTTCAGATTGAACATTATTGTTGCATTTTTAATAGTACAGTACATGTAGACGAGACAGGGTGCTTTTGTACCATTGACATGCAGTCGTTGTCAAATCAAGTCCCCCAGTAGGTGGCAGTGTTTTTTAACCAAGACATGCTGCTAAATGTTGATTTCAAAGCAAGGAGCTGGATTGCAAAAGCAAAGATTTATGGTGGAAATATGTTGAGTGATGTTCATCAAAAGATCTAATTATAGGGGTGGACACACTACTAGGAAACCGCTCTACGCCCTTCTATTCCCTGAGCAATTCTCGCAGGCCACATACATTTTGAAAATAAATGTATTTCCAAAAAAATACCTAAATAAATTAAATAAATAACGAAAGAAAGAAATGAGACAACTGAATGAATAACAATATTTTGCATTTCATTGGAATAATATGAGTCTCCCATACATGAGGTAAATAGTCACTATCATAATAAAGGAAAATAGTATTTTAATCCACGATGTATTATAAAAGATTGTTACTTTACCCCTGGTGTGATTCAAAGGGTTAAAACAAATGTTATAGTTAGCGTTCTTCAAATAACTTCTTGAACATAACAGAAGCAAAACAGTACTGAAGTACACCCCTGAAGTCTTGGAAGTGGTACAGTCCAAATCTGCTTCTGTGGGTTGTGTGGTTTGTGATTCTTCATACGCAATAGCCAGGCGTTTAAGTTTTTCATCCTCTTAGCATATGTATGTATTTAACTTACATTAAAAAAAAGTAGAAAAGAAAAAGAACATGTTTTAGCCACCGCCAGAGAAAGCTGTGTCGAAACACATGAGACTGATCTCCGACATGTGATGCCCGGTGAGTTTTTGCTGATTTACGTCAAGTTGGAGTTAGCGCACTTGTTGCTCTCAAATTGTAGCGTTACTGGCTGAGTGGAACCGGTTTAATGCTTCCCCTACTACTATTTTTATTGATGATTTTGAAATCTGCTTGTGACTTCATCCAACTATCATCAGCTATCTTATCTTCTACGTTTGTCCATTTATAATCAACATAAAACAATTGCATTCGTGGTTTCAAATCTAAATTTGAGTCCCTCAGAGCCTTAAAACGTCCAAATTGGATTGAGATTAATTCGTATTGTTTCCCAGTTGAAAGAATCTCTCTCTATATAGAGAGAGATACAAATATAGATACTGTATATAGATATAGACAGACCCTTTCTTTACTTTTTTTACTCCTCGACTTGTGTGTGTGTGCTTTTGGTCAGTTTGGTTTACAGTTGGCGTTCAAAAAAAAAAAAAAACTGGAAGGTGCAGTGGGGTTGTTTTTCCAGCAATAGGGATTATAACAGTCTTGGGAGGGTATTAAATAAGCATGCAGATGGCATTTGGCATATGTAAAGACAGCTTTTATCCTGGTCATCAACTAGCTGGGGATGTCTCAGCCTACATTGTCTCTGCGTTTTGACTGTAAACTTGGTTCAACCCTAAACCAAGCGTAATCTGTGTTGTACTTCATTGACTGCATCTAAATTAATTTAAAAAAAGTTATTGACAGTAGATTTATAGACATCTCTCATTTAGTCCGAGGTTGTCCACACCTTTATACGCCTTCAGTAGGTGCATCCTTTTCAATGGAGGATGAAGTGGGTGTTTTCCCAATCAAGGAATGTTTAGAGCTGCTAAGCAACCCTTTCAGCTCTTTTCTTCCTTTCTTTTGCTGCATTCAAAGTTGCATCTTGTAACAGTATGACTTTCTCACTGCTGGCCAAGATCAAACGATGACAACGGGGAAAAATTATGAAAGCAGTCAAATGGAACGTGAAATGCTGCATCATCATTAAATGCCAGAATCGAATGGTGTTTCTATGAGCACTTGGAGAGGGGGAACGTTTAGAATAGACTCCAAAGAAACAAACGCAACGTGGCTCTGAACTGATGTTGGTGAAAATGAAGATAGAGCCAAAATAATCTCATGGTTCAGCTCAGATCAGTCAGTCTGGGTTTCCCCCTGTTGTGTTTTGTTTGTTTTTTGTCCCCGACTCCCTACCCAATTTAGGCAATTTCCTGAGGTAAAAAAAAACTTAAGTTTGAAGTCATCTCAGATCTTAGTGAACTAATATTGCCCATTATTAAAATTAGTAAGCTTTTTTCCCCATGTTTTTTTCCAATTAACCACAAGTGCTCATTGATTGTGTCAATTATTGTTTGATAGGAAAAAAAATTTCAAAAAGCTTCACTTTAAGTAAATGATTGTGTGATTTTGATGTCAGTGTATTTCACACAACATTTTGAATGAAGATGTCTGCGACATTATCATGCCTTGAATGAAGTTGAGATTTAATTGTGTGACTTGTCATGGTGAGCGAGTCAGATTTTCATCTTACTGGAAGTTCAGGTTTTTGGACGTCAGTTTGTCCTGACATCCTGATGTGAGCGTGACTCTGTTTGAACATGTCCAAAAGTCAAATTTGGTAACACAATGTTCTTACTTCTGAGTCTAGAACTGTTGTGTAAAAAACACATTGTAAAACAAAACATGAGAGGGACCATAACTACAAGTTGTTTTTAGCTATCTTTATTTTTTGTTTTTGTTTTTGTTTTTTTTTCCATCCTCTTGGAAGAAGTAGAGTAGGTGTATGAGCAGGTGACTCCAGTTTCAGTTGACCTGTTCCCGCTTGTTTTTTTTTTTTTTTTTTTATTAACTTCTTTACATTTTAAGGGGACAAATTAAAGCAGCATTTACTTTTTGTTGAGAAAGACTCAATAGAGGTGTTCGGTGCGTTGAACATTTACTTGTACAAAGGCAATGTCACTGCCACTTACTTTGCTTTTGACTGTTTATTGTCAAGAGCAGGTTTTAGAGGGATCAGAATCGGAGCACGGCAGTAATTAAACTGATTAAATCACCCTAAGACTTTAATCAGATGAGCCATGTACCAGTTGGGGCTTGAGGGGGTTAGCGTGAAGGCCTAACTTGAGGCGAGGCTACGTGGCAAACAGCCTGCAGTTTGGGTGTATTAAGATACACTGACGTCTCAGTCTTTTTGATCTTGCTTGATGTCATGTATGACAATGTGTCTGTTTTGTTTCTGTGAAAGCAAGCACTTCCCAGAAAATTCCCAATACTGTGGTAGGAGCAGCATTCAGGTTTTTAGGCACCACCATATTCACCTCTGCGAGTAACTGCGCAACTAGATCAGATATTGTATATCTTAATAGATTTATTTTTCCTCCATCTGTCATGAGCTCAGTCTTGTAAGATTTGCAGGATGAAGTGTTTTCACATTTTTTTTGTTCGATTATGCACTTATTTAGTTTCCTGATGAATTGGATCAATAACCATCTGTGCCATAGCCTTCTGTGGTATACGCTTGGCTAAGTGATGTTGATGTCTTTTTCGGTCGGCACGCTTTGTTGAAATAATCTTCGTGATGGATTAAGTACTGATGTATTTTTCCTTTGACACAATGGACAGTAAATCAATGACATAAGTGAGTATCAAAGTCACAGAAGACTGTTAGTTGGCAAATCTTGGACCATTTTAAAAGGAGTGCTGCATCATCTGCTGTTCAATGTGTTTTTCTTCTGCTGATCTCACTCAGATGTCATCTTTTTTTTAAAGATCTGATATGGATGAAGTGTCACCGATCAGCTCAGAGCTTTAATTAAAAATAGAGTTGTGATCGACACAAGGTGCCACAATGACCTCTTCAGTAAAGCAGCAGAGAAACATTTGTGTTCTTCTTCCCAACAAAAACCAGCTGGAGATCACTGTCGGGGTGAGTTTGACTCCAAGTTATAATTATCTGCCTCTCAAAATAGTTTTTTTTCCCCTCTTATCGTAAACACAGTTCCCTGTGACTCTCTTGCTCTAGCCAAAGGCCACAGCGCAAGATGTTTTCAGTCAGGTGGGAGAGCTTCTTGGTATCAAAGAGATGCACTTGTTTGGCCTCACTGTGGTGCGAGGTAAGTCCACTCCTCGGATTCCTTCAAGACCTGTCCACACTAGTGTATACAACAGCAGTGTTTCAAGTACAGTGGAACTGAAAGTCGTGAAATGAGGCAATTGAGGCATTCAAATCTTGCTGGTAGTTTTAAAACTGCAAGGTCTTCCTTGAAGACAAAAACACTGCTTATTTTGCTTTCCATTCTTCTTTTTTTTGTTTTTTATGTGGACTATTCACTTAAGCTATATTGTACTGAGCATCTAAGACAGGGGTGCCCGTTACGTCGATCGCGATCGACCAGTAGATCAAGGACTGGTCCCAAGTCGATCCGAAGGGTGTAGAGCAATGGTTCTTAACCTGGGTTCGGTGAGTCCGTCTCAGGGGTTCAATGGAGCCTCTGCCATGGAGAGTAAGACACACGCGACTCAACATGTCAATTAGTTATGACACGTCCGCTTGGCCATCGCTGGCTGCAGATGATTACTTTCATTGCTTGTCCAATCAGTGCTGCGGGAAATTTAGTTCGCTCAGTAGTCACTGTGTGACTGTCGTGATAGTACGTCGTACAATTTAAAAAAAAAAAAAAAAGTATTTTTATCTCTTGAAATTTTATTTACTTTTTTCTGTTTTTAATAAATGCGTTTTTTTTTTTGTTTTGTTTTTTTTTTTTATCTTGAATTTATAAAAAATATATTTATTTATTTTTCACTTATGAAGGGTTCGGTGAATGTGCATATTAACTGGTTGGGTTCGGTACCTCTAAAAAGGTTAAGAACCACTGATTTAGAGGGAAAAAAAACGCCAAATATTTGTGTCTCTGTGCATGTTAGTAATATATTTTTAGTGTTAATGCACACTGCACCCTAATCATTCTATCAGTCTCACTTTCACAAAAAGTATTTAAAAAAGAAAATAAAATAAAGCAGGTCATCTTTAACCTACGGTGACATGTGACTGCGTCACCAGAGGTTGTTATCGCTCAGCAGTCTGCAGTTGCAGTTTGTGATCAGAGTTGTTGCGCTATGTCTTTTATCGTTATCATTATTGTCATTCAGAGTTTGTTTTGTACAATTCACCGAGGGGACAGGCGGAGAATGGGAATCTGGAGGGCCGAGAGAAGCATTTTAAAACGGTACGCATGAGCTATGATCGTTAACAGGCTGCCTAAGTCGCATGGCATGCGTGCGTGCGTATGCGCGGTAACGGGTCGATCGCGGGAGGTTGGTTGATCGAAAAGTAGATCTTCAGTCAAAAAAGTTTGGGCACCCCTGATCTAAGACATGTACATGTGTAACACAAAATAACCAGCGCTACGTCGAAATAAATTCCATTTGTGGTTGTATGATTGTCATCACATTTTTTTCTGTGTGCCATCACTGGTATCCGAATTTATTATTAAATGAATATGATCCTTACCAAACTGAAATGACACATTTCCCGAAAACCATTAGCTTTTCATTCAGGTCTCCCGGGTCTACACGAGTGGATGTTGAGTGACCTCTGAGCCATACTTTCTTGGCTTCGTTCATTCTTGCTTGCTCAAATGCGTTGAGATGCCTTGGAAATCTCGTGTGGCTCACCTCCGCAACAAGCAGCCTTTTGTTTTTTTTGGTGTTGGTTCAGCGATCACTTGGCCCGAGATTCCTGCAATATTAACTTCATTAAGCCTGGAATGCACCCTTGCATTCCTCCCCTTCATGGAGGGGAGGGATGGATTGATGAGCAGGGTGGGAGTCTGGGGACGGGGGGGTACAGAGTGGAGGAGGTGGGGTGGTCTTCTAATGACTCAACTTCAACTCAAGAACTTGAGTCGTGAATGAGTCAGAGTGGTCCAGAAAACTCCCAGGAATTGATGGATGTTGACAAGAACAAGTTGTGAAACAGCTCGGTGAACATTATTCAGCTATGCAACAAAAGAGATAAGGTTGACCAAAAAAAAAAAAAAAAAAAAAAGGAAAATGCCCATGCCTTGACTCAAAGTAACAAGCAGAGACTGATACCACCACCTTATTCTCAGCATAGTGGTCAAATTCTCGACTGAATGAGAATTCAAATAACTAGCTACTGCTAAAATGGTAGTAATTAGGGTAAGCCAGATAGCTGGCTCCCTCTCTAACGAAGGACTAAGGCCTTCTTTTTGTCTTTCACCCCAATTAAGCCCATTGTTGGACACATTTTCTGCCTGGTTGCATTATTATTTTGTTTGCCCGCTAACTGTCTGCTTGTTTTCCCGGTTGTCTTTCTTCTGCTCAGACAATGAGCGCATATTTTTAGACATGGAGGAGAAGTTGACCAAGTACTTACCCAAAGAATGGAAGCAAGAGTCCGGAAAGGTGTGGAATCTTATGAAAGTTGACAAACATATAACATACAACAAAACACCACTGTTGTTTGTTTGTTTGTTTTTTCACCCCCTTTGGCAATATTTATTGTAGTCAAAAAATAGCTCAAGATGTACTGTGCAAGACATTCAGAGTACAAATAATATATAACATTTTACACTACATTAGATTTGTAGTGATCAGGCCACTATTGTATTTTTGTATGCACAGTTTTATTTCATATTTCAATATTATGTTAAGAGTACTGTACTAAAAGTCTGTTTATTGTTCCCCAAAATAATTTAAAAGACTGTTAACAGTTTACATTTGAAGTTATATCAGAATTGGAAAATTAATTTTATTTTGAACATTATGGTACACGCAGACAATCACCTTACTGTTATACATCAACGATCTATATACTGTATCTCGTTTCAAACTTGAGACTCATCCCATGTCAGTGACATACCCTCGAAAAATCCACAAAACCTCGTGAGAGTAAATGCAAAATACCCACCCATGTCTTTATTCCCATAGACTTTTGAGAAGAGAGCCTTTCCTCTAGTGCTCTGCATTAAAGTGCAGTACTATGTTGAGAACGGAAGACTTATCAGGTGTGTACCCTCACCCGTGCACCACTTCTTGGCAAGCTTTCTTTCATGTGTTCTTATTATTACTGTACACCATCCATCTTTGTCCTCCTTACTGACACCTTGTGCAACCCTCTCGTCATGTTTTCATTTCTTTGGGTTCGGTACCAGTGAACGCAAGGCACGCCATCTCTACTACTCTGACCTCCGCGAGCGGGTGTTACGCTCCGAATGCCGTCAACAGGAGGAAGTGTACTTCCAGCTAGCAGGTTACGCCATGCAGGCGGACCTCGGTGACCACCAGCTTCCCAAGGACGGCGAAGAGAGTGCCCCTTACTTCGAACCCAAGGAGTACTTTCCTCCATGGGTATACAGCATGCATTTCACGTTTCAGTTTGTTTTACTTTTTTTTATAGATAGATAGATAAAGTTTGAACTGCCAGTCAAAATATTTGCTGAGGAATTACGGCGATGGTGTGAAGTGGTCACCCATACGTAATATGGGCAGCCACCGCATCAAGGGAGTTTTCATAATCAATCCACTCATACGTTTTGTGTATTGCTTATCCTCTCCAGAGTCACGCAAGGGGCTAATTTAGGGTGGAATGCGGCCTCTTACCTTTGCGAATGGAGTATTGAGTGTTATGCTCAATCACTACAGTGGACAAATAAAAAGACAAAGCGTACTTATTATTACTATTGGGAATGTTTATACCATTATATTATTATATATAATGCCATTGCCATCAAAATGCTTATAGTTTCTTTTCTTCCTTTGTTCCATTTCTCTAGATAATAGCCAAGCGGGGACTGAACTATCTCCTTTGCCATGGCCCCAAACTGCATCAGGACCTGTGGGGCATGTCGGCACGTGATGCCATCCTCCTCTTCATCAGAGAGTCATGTCAACTGGAGGACGTACCAGTCACATTTTACAGACTGCAAAAGGTCATTAGTCAAGGACAAAACCTTTTATATGTTCCAAGCCGCTGTTTAATGCTGAAAAGCCACCTAAAACGGAGGTTTAGCCAGACTCTCAGTCTTATCTGTTCAGCTCAAAAGCTTCACTGACATCTCATCATTCATGTGTCCAGGACAAGAAGGAAGAGAGGGGAACGGCAGTACTGGGCCTGACCCTGAGAGGAATGCAGGTTTATCAGGTATGTGCACAAACGAATGGGTTGGTGATCTGCTGCTTGTATTTGACGTGCAAAACAGAAAATCTGACTTTACTCTTTGGATCCGTGGCCTGTTAAACCCTGAGCAGACGTGTAAGGAATGTGTGGGTTGCCACCAGCAAGAGTGCACCAGCAGATACGAGGCATCTGCCAAATGCATCACTTGTTTGATGTGTCCATCAGGGACCATCTGGGGGGGATTAGGGTGTTGGGGTCTGGCCGATTAAACGGACCATGAGATACAACAAGACACCCTTGGCCTCTCCACGTTTCAGAGGCCGAAACAAAATGGACAAGAAAACTCTCATTTTAGTTTATAATTACACATAGCTTACCCAAAAATAATTTTAACCACACAGAGGAGGCTATGTTTACCAATGTCGTTTGTTTGTTATTGGATTCAGCAGAAAAAATCCCAAACTAATTTCCACACAAATTTTGTTGGACACAATCACGTGTCTGCCCTCAATTTAGTGGAACTATAGTTGTTATATGTGTAATGTTAGTGATTGGCACTTTCTGAATTGTCCTTGAATCTGAAACATTCTACAATAAATTGTTTTGTGTGTCTGCAGGAGGCGAACAACATCAGACACTTGCTATATGACTTTCCCTGGTCCAATGTGGGACGACTCACCTTCCTAGTAATCATTTCTATTCTCTCTTTCAGCAAGTGGGATTGTGTAGTTGGCAGTGACTGTTTACTGTGTGTTGTTCTGCTTAGGGAAAGAAATTTGAGATTCAACCGGATGGCTTACCGTCAGCAAGGAAGCTTGTTTACTACACTGGGTCGTCATTCCGCTCTCGACACCTTCTCTTGCACCTTAGCCGCAGCCATCGCATCTACCTCAGCCTCCAGCCTGCCCTCAAGCACCTCCGCCAGCTTGAGGAGAGTGAAGGTACAAGAGAGGCAATTTCCTTCATTGCATTGCTTCTGACCAGAATTTTTTTTGTTCACTTTGTTTTAGAAAAAAAGCGTTACAGAGAATCCTACATCAGCGATGATCTGGACTTGGACCCACCAGGCAGCGAAAGCAGCCCGGGTTTGTCCCGGATTTCCACCAGCAGCTCGGGTATCGAAGCCGACACCCGCCAACACAGCATCTCGACAGAGATGACCTCCATGGAGGAGGAAGCGGAACAGAAGGCAGAGAGGAGTTCCTACTCTGCCGCCAGCCAAGTTAGCTCCTCCACGTCTGGCCTCGGCAGCGGCAGAAAAGCTCACATTAAGGATGAGGAGTGGAAAGAGCAAGCTGAGAAGTTCACACCCGCTCGCACACCAGGTGCTGCAGATTGATGAAAATGCTGGAATTTTAATCTCTCAAGGATTCAGAATGATGGGTCAAAGTACTTGTATTTCACAAGCTATGGCTTGTGAAGGTTCTTGTGTAAAAGTGCTGGAAGGTGCAGTCAAAATCTTGGAACTTGTAGCTCTATACTTCG
The DNA here is from genome assembly GCF_001891065.2 of Hippocampus comes. Classification (NCBI taxonomy): domain Eukaryota; kingdom Metazoa; phylum Chordata; class Actinopteri; order Syngnathiformes; family Syngnathidae; genus Hippocampus; species Hippocampus comes. The sequence continues at coordinate 1,247,868 of NW_017805277.1, forward strand.
AGGACATGATTTCAGTTCTTTCACCCTTTGTAAACAGATTCTTTTGGAGGTGAAATATGTCAGTTGGCCGCCTCGCTTAATTTTGATACAGGCTGCTATTGTTTTCCAGAAATGAAGACTGATGTCAGACAGGAAGTTCTTGCGGATTATCCAGATGAGATGTTCCAGCTGGCCGATCTTCTCGATGGTGTGTCAGTCGATTGCACACTCTCCTCTGAGATAACCTCGCCAGGTGACAATATTTATGACGTAAAGTGCATTTAGTAATGCATTTTTGATTTAGTTTTTCACAGATCAATAATACGTTGTATTACACATTTGCTCCAGAGAACAAAGTTTGCCTCTCAGACAACAATGAGCATCTCCTAATTTTAGATGGCACCAGTACCCAGGTATGTTTCATATTATTTGCCGAGTTTATTTATTTATTTATTTATTTTTTAATACAGAGGAATTTATCATGTTTGTCTTTTTCTGTACTTTCTTATGTTATTCTTTAGGTGGGAGAAACTAGATCGCATGTGGACCGGCACAGCCACAGTCTTGATGATGTCAGTTTGTTCCCACCTCAGGCACCCCTGGGGACCACACTACAAGCAGATTCTTCACAGAGCTACACCTTCGGCCTCTCGGACACCTCGGCAGACACCAAGATGCCCTTAGTTCACGACTATTACCCTTTTTTGCACTGCCAAGCCAAACCTTCCTTCTATGGTCGCAGGTCTACCAACTGTCTGTCACTGGACCTGCTAGCAGATGAACATTTTCTGGAATTCGTTCTGTAAACAAACAAAGAAGTCCTCACGTTTGCCTCATTTATGTGTAATGAAGGTTACCTACGGGATCTATATGGGAGTTTTTTTTGTGACCATTTTTCATGCGTTCCATTTTTCATCTGTTTATTTTACGCTGACAATTCTGTGGATCCCAGTTTTGTTTTGTTTTTTACCAGAAACATTTCTTTGTCACTGACATATTTATTGATTTTTTTTCGATGTTTTGTAGATACTACCTGCAATTTCATTTCATGACATTTCAACTTCTGTATACAAAAAAAAAATGCAATTGTATTATGTTTTGTACGCCAGCAATTTCTTGAGGGGTTAATATTAAGGGCAAAATACATTTTTACATTGTGATCTTTTAGATATTTATCAAATGGAATTTCCTTTAATCTATTTGTACTCCAGCACTGTCAGAACATTTGGAATGTGTTTGCTATATGCTTAAAATCTTCAGAAGTCACAGTGCCAATGATAATGTTTCTTAGTAACATTTTACACTGCATTTTTTTAGTGTGCTCAGTCATCCCTCTCCTGTTATTCCGCCTCAGCAAATGTAGCTACTAGTGTGGAAAAAGACATTTCTTTACAGCTTGTAAACCATTCATCCAAAGCCTCCAAATGCTTAAGCTCGTCTTCTGCTTTCATAATTAGAACAGTACTGTTTGCAAAGCTCTATTTCTGCAACTGTGACATTTACAACGAATCTGCAGTATTTTTGTTTTATGTAACCTCCAAACAAAGATCCTTTCTGTAAAGTTATTTTTTCCCCCGAGATATTTTCACAGTTTTGTAAATGCCAATTAGTATGCAAAAGAAGAACTTTAGCCAGCATGACCTCACTCGGAAGGAATGCTAGTGATTAAACACTGAAACTCTATTCTGATAATGTATGACCAATCTGCGGGTTCTTCCCAATGCTGAAACGTTTTAATATAAAGCACTGTTTTTGTTTTTTTTTTTTTTTATGATAGCAAAAATAAATTTTACTACTTACTACTATTTTGTCTGTGTACAAAATTGCAATTCTGATACACAAGTGTATGTATGTAGACATATGCACAATTCTTTTTATGGAATCATAAATGTAATGTATGTATTTCATTCGAAACGTTACAAACGATTTGATGCCTGAGACTTGTTGACCTACTGACTCAACTGAGGTACAATTCTTACCAGACCCTCCCGGACTGCTTTGGTCATGTGACGGCAGTAATAATGGGAGATGTTTGTCTGGAAGCTTTTCTTCCAGACTGTCTTCCTGGCAGAGAACCCCCACCAGCACTTTGAAGACAAGCTTGTGTTATTGAGCATCCACACTGTTGATTCGTTTTCCCAAGTTCTTTCAGATGAATTTCGAAGATGTATACATATTATACACGACTCACAAAATGTTAGGGATATGTTGGTTTTTGGTGAAAAACTAACCTTTGCGGCTTTTTTGTACGATTTCATGAATAGTAATTTGCATTTAAAAAGTCCTCTTCCTCATGAGACCAAAACAATACCTATGCGCTACCAGAGTGTGTGTGTGTGTGTGTGTGTGTGTGTGTGTGTGTCACCCCAGGGAATGTTTTTTTTTGTTGTTGTTGTTATTTTTGCCGTAACTAAAATAATGTCATATAATACATAAACATTACAGTCGGTGGCAGTGGCGCTCTCACTGTCAGAGTGTGTGTAGGGAGTATTGGCTTGAAGGCGTGCGTTTGTGTGCGTGCTTTTTGGGGATTTTCGAAGGGGGAGGGGGGCAAGCATGCACACACACTGCACAAAGTAGGAGATAAGTGCAGTGACCAACCCCTGACGAGAAAAAAAATGGAATAATAATGTAACGGCTGAAGAGAAAGGCAGAGAGAGACTAAAAACAATGTTAATAAGGCTATTCTTTGTTGTGAGTTGCTCTATTTTTCTCTTTCTTTGTTTTCTTTCATATTAAAAAAGATACAGTACTATGCAGGTGTGCTTATAACGATTTTATAGCCTATTTAAAGTGGCGGCTGAGAGTTGAGAGGTATTTCCTTCTTCCTGCGTGTAACAGAAAATAATTGGTCACATTCAAAAGATGTATAGCGCTGTCTACATGAAGCAAAAATGTCCGTTTCTGTAGGTTTTTGTGTTATACAGTACAGTGCTGTGCGGTAGCTGGAGATCCGACGATTTCTCGCGGGATTTCGTGATGACGTTTACGGAAGTTTTCAAATATCCACAGTGTCAACGTGCCGTGAGAAAAGCCGTTTGGATAAGTTTTTACTAATTGCTATATTTTGACCTCGTCGGGATTAACTACAATGAATTCTGTTTTAATTAACGCAATCTTGTCTACTTCTCCTAACTACGAGCTTCTGTTTGACTCCCTGTGCTGGCCAGCTGACGCGTGGCCGGAGATGGAGCGCGTTGAGGCACTGACAGCTTTCATAGAAGGACTCGAGCAAATTGTTGTTCAATCAGAAACGAATTTGTTGACAACCGCAAAAAGACAATGTATCCTAGAAAAAAAAACTTCTATCATTTGGACGCATTGCTTGCCTCTTCTCTCCAGGATATCAGCAGAAACTGATGATGTGCGATATAGGGAGAGTACAGCAGCTGTCTGCAGACTTGTGGCCATCTGTGTCCGTTTATGTGACCCGGCTGTGGCGGGCAGAGCCGCTCTGACCGTCCTGCCTTCGCTCCAGCTGTCAAATGAGGACCAACCCAACGTGGAGAGACTCGGTGTGGAGGTGGCTAGTGAAGTCCTGGCTGCCCTCCTACCTTGCTTATCTGGAGACGAGCAGCTCATGTCGAGCATTTTGTCGTGTGTCTTGTCGGGCATTAGAACTATTCCAGACTGGTTGCTCTCCCGGGTCACCGTCCGGCTCATGTTAGCCCTGCTCGGCTGTTGCAATAATGCAGTGCACGGCAGCATCCTCAACAAGACTTTGAACGAGCTGTGCACCTGGCACGCATCGGAGCGCACACCGGCCGTAACTGAGCGAACACTTCTGTGTTTGACCTCCCTGTCAGACCACCTGCTGGCACCTACTGAGCCAGACCCTCGGCCCTGTCTCCGCTTCTGGTGGGTGGTTCAGGACGGACTTATCCACAGAGACAGCGTGTCCCGAAAGAGGGCACTGTACCTGCTCAAAAGGTGCGTGGCATCGTCACAGGAGCAGGGAGTCGACTGTCCTGCACAACAAGGTGAAATGCTCACGGATATGGAAAGCCAAATATCATTTATCCAATATTCCATCAATCTTAAGGCCGAATTGCTGTGTCTTTCTTGTCACGGTTTCGTACCACTGTATGATATTTCTGCGTATCAGTAGTTCAGCTTTTCCATACTAGTATAACAACTACATGCTACTTGAGAGACGCAACTAATTGTGGGCATTTTGTCACATGCCTACAAGTTGGGCCTTGTTATGTTTAGTGCAGCTATGTCGGTTTAAATTCATACTGGTAGGCCAAAAGTGGCACGAGTATAAAGCGGGGGAAAAAATACCAGTATGATACTGTATAGCCATTCCATCAGTGCACTGAATTGTCTTACGAGTGAGGACAGAGATCGTACTAGTACCTGGACCTTAAGTTGGGTATTAGGGATCTTGAATAAATGATCATGTGCTTTTCCATGGGCGTGGCTCAAGAGTGATTGCTCCATTTTTATTGTTGTGAAGGTGGCATTTTTGTCGGTCTCTCCTTAGATTGTTGCGATATACCGAAGAGTTCTGTGCTTATGTTTATGAACCACTTTCTTTCGATCTTGTTATTGAAGGAAATGATGAGGAAATCTTGTTCAAATGGACCGCCGAAAGCAGCAAGATGCTCAGACAGTTCTGGGAGGATTATGTTCTGGTGATGGAGACGTTGGAGGAAAATCAGGTCAAAAAGCAATTTTGATGATGACGGGCCATGGCCACTCCAATAGTGCTGCTAAGATTATGGTGGTGTTTCTTCTTTATATGCAGGTCCATGTTGTCCGCCCGGTTCTGAACAGAATAGACTCTCTTATCCAAACTACAGCAAATGAAGGTATTGATGTTTGCTCTATAAGATGATTGTATACTTCCAATAAATAAAACTATGGTTCCACATCTTAATTGTGCACTTGATTTGTAGGTCAGGATCTCTTCCATCCATCATGGTTGCTTTGTGTGTACCAGCGGATGTTTCACAGTGAGAATAAAACCTTAATGCGAGCGGGAGTGTGTCACCTGCTTGAACTTAAAATCCTCCAACAGCCAGCCTTTGCTTCAGCTTTTTCTCAGGTGAACGTCCACGCAGACTTTACTTCGCTTGACGTACTACTGCCTCATTGTTAAACTGGTCTCATCTGCTCTCTAGTTTGTTGTTGGGCCCTTTATGGAGGTTCTGTCAGAAACATCGCTCTTCTGCAAGTGAGATTCTAAACTCATCAAGAAATATGTTTAAATCACATTACATTTGTTTATAATGATAAGTCTGATGACATTAATTGTTGTATTTTTCTCCAGGGCAGGTGGCCAGCATGTTGGGGACTGCCCTGAGCTGGCAAGTAAACTCCAAATCTTCCTGAAGAACTTCTTCAGCAGCCTGCCAACAGAGGACAGAGGTACCAACGCGTACCGGTAATCTTTTTCTCAGCTCACAAAAGCTTAAAATTGTGTCTGCTTTTTAGGCCGCGTCCTGCTGCAGATGATCCAGCAGCTTGGATCCAAGCATTGGTGTGCAGTGCCCCTCCTTTTTATATCTCAGGCCCTGTCCACACTTGCTTCAAGTCCACTATTGGCGATTGAGGGGCTCACTGCTCTCAGGTCTGCTTCATGTTATGAAGGAAAATGCTACTTTTAAAGTTGAAGTGCACATTAATTACATGCTTGGTCTGCCACACACAGGGAGGTGCTGCGCTGCACCATGATCACACATCAAGTCCTCCTGAGAGGCGCAGCTCAGTGCTTCTTATTGAAGAGCGCCCTCTGTCTCATAGATGTGGTAAGCAAAGTATCTGTACAAATTCTAGTGCATATTAGTGATGGGAATTCCGGCTCTTTTTAGAGAGCCAGTTCTTTTGGCTCAAATAACCAACCATGCATGTTTTTGGAATTTGGGAGGAATCCGGAGTACCAAGAGAAAACCATGCAGACTCCACAAAGGCACAACTGGAGATTTGATGTAGAATTGTAAAATTCTAAATGCATGCTCCCTCTTAGGATCAGTGCTTCTTATTGAAGAGCGCCCTCTGTCTCATAGATGTGGTAACGTTCGCGAACGACACATCACTAGTGCATATTGCATTCAGGCTTTCCGATGAGCAAGCCTATTCCAGCTGGAGTCACAAAAATAACCAACCATGCATGTTTTTGGAATTTGGGAGGAATCCGGAGTACCAAGAGAAAACCATGCAGACGCCACAAAGGCACAACTGGAGATTTGATGTAGAATTGTAAAATTCTAAATGCATGTTTTATTCTCCTCCCTGTTGAAAGTTATACATTTCATCGATTTTATTTATTTATTTTTTGCCTCTTAACCCACCAGTAATGGCTACTTGCACTCCAGATGTATATTTTATTCTCATTTCTGAGCTTTCATATCATAGATGTAGCCCTGCTGTATTAACATACTTTCAGAGCACAGTGACCCTCGACGACATCTTTACCTTCCTGGGCAATTTCCGGGCAGACGAGTCACTTTGTCGTGGCACAGCCCTTTGGAATGAGGTATGCTGTATTGTTTTTATTAAACTACTGGTAGTCAAATTGAGCTGCACAGCATAATTTATTTAGCAAACCTGCTGCCCCTCATTTGTGTTTTTTGGAGGTGTGTGTCTGGCTCTCAAGCAATGACGGCAATTTTAAGATGAAACCAAGTGGTCAAGAGGGTGCCTCTTCAAGCAAGAAAACCATAAAAGCACATGTTCAAGGCAAAATACACGAATTTCTAAGTGTTCCAGTATGCACTGGTGAGCTTGGAAGGAGACACATTTTTCAGAGTCTTTGCTTTTTTTGTTGATGGTTTTAATTAGTCTGCTTTGCAGGTCAGACACAGAGCTTACCTGACCCCAAAGAAGCAGATAAGTTGGCCATGTCCATTCTGCTGTTAAGTGACATTGAGAGGAGTCAAGCTGGATCGAAGATTGGTGACGAGCTCCAGTTCTTACTATCTCCACTGGTGGACACTCTGAGCCGGGTCGGTTCCAATCTCTACATGCCCCTGAAGAAGAGTGACAAGAGCTTTCAGCTTGTCCTCCGACTGCTACAGCTCAGAGAAACATCAAAAGCCGGTGGTTTGTATAATCATGATGATTCATACAGATGTTTAGTCCACAGCTGTAATGAGAAAGGTAGATAAATATAAGAGTGCTCACCTGTCCTCAAAACGGGACAAAAATATTGATACAAATAAAAGCCTTTCACTGAGTTCATATTTTTTTTTCCAGTGGATGAAGTGACAGCTGCTTTGGAGCGGCTTATTTTTCAGTGCGGAGATTCAATGCAGGAGTTTATCATGAGGCGTCTGTGTGGGGAAATGATGGAGGTAAACAACAGTCCACACAACATCAGGACCCTTGTGGATTTGATCGATTATGATGTTTGTTTTGTTTTGTGCAGTTGTGTGACGTTCAGCGGGCCGAGCTGTATTTGAGTGTCTTCAAGCAGCTGTCCATGCACCGTTCTACAATTCAACAAGCTTGCTTTCCGAAACTCATCAAATATAGTCTCAGCATCCTGCAAGAACCGCCCCAGCAGGTTGGAAGCAAAATATTATTGCTAGCGTTCAAATTATTCAGATATTCATCATTTTTCTTTCGGTAGTTTCCCTCAGTGGCGAGCCAGGTGGCCAAAGCAGTTGCTATGGCATCGCTTGCCATGGTATGTCACCTAATGGAGCAGCAGACAATTGGCCCAGATACTTTTTCTCTTTTAAAACAACTGAATGAGCACTTCTACAAGCCAATGCCGTCTCTCTGGCAAAGTCATTCACCTCTGGGACGCTTCAATGAGAGGCTCCTAAAACCTCACACAGCATGCAGCTTGAGGTCAGTGATTAAGAGAGTCTGAAAACACTGTTGAACACACTTGCCTGTCATGTTAAAGTGCCACAGCCATTCTTTCTCAGCAATGAAGGTGGGCAAGGCCCTCTCCTGCAGGACTGGGGTCGCACAGCTGCCCACTTCATGCGGGACCAGTGGATTTGCCTGAATTTTCTCATCAAAACACTCATGCTTCGGGATTCCGAGGTCCCCAGAAACACAGAGACTGCTGTCGCCGCTCTGAGCTGCTGCGTGGATGCTCTCGCCCTGCTGCCCAGTGACCTGGTACTGCCTGTTCTCACTTTCATGGAGACGGTGTTGCCACAAGTGAGTCTCTGTGTGTTTTGAGTTTCGACAGGAAGATGGTATCTGGTGTAAAAGTGTGACGTTGTGATCTCAGTTAGTGCAGGAAAATGAGGCCCTCTGTGTGGAAGCTGTGAGTCGGACCTGGGAGCTGGTACATGGGCTCAGCAATAACGCCCATGATTTCTGGCCTGCCCTCAAAGGCTTCATCTCAGTCGCTTTCCATCAAACGCTGCTGCTCCTCACAGATAGTCAGGCCCCCGTGCTGACAGCAACCGTGAAACAGGTAATCAGCACAAATACAGCATTTCCAATATTCGTAAAGTAATATTGATGTTTTTGTGCAGATTGCTACTGAGATCATCGAGCTGTCTGAGTCCAAGAATGGCGTATTTAGTGTTCTGCTGCAACACTGTTGTCAGACATGGTTGCCTGATAGTGAACAAAGCAGTAACCAGGCCGACGGAATTTTCTCCAGTGTTTTTAGTCATATCAACATCATGGCTGAAGGCTGCGTTTATGGGCCTGTGTTCAGGAGAGATCAACGGTACTGTTGACATTCTACCAGTGCTTTGTTGCTTCTTTCTTGAAGTGCTTCAGTTACTGTTTTTCTTCCGTAGGCTTGTTCAAGATGTCCAGGCATACGTAGAGCAACTTGGTGCGGTGTGTGCCACCAACACTGTCGTCGCCAGGTGAGCTGCTGCCTTTTTGTGATTATGAAGATTTTTCAGTAAATTTATTATTAGTCACCTTGAGTTGTCGAACTTTTTCAATAGCCGTCTGCGTCAAAAAGGATTTGTAAAGTAGGTATGATGGAGTTCAATGTGAAGAAGTTGGGGGCATATACAGTATATCAACAATAGTACAGTGAGGTTCCATGACTATTCTTTTATTTAACAAATTGTGTGTTTTCAGCATCTGGACAGAATGTCCCAAAGCTGCTTTCACATATTGATATGCACATTTATTTTTAAACATCTGTCAGTTCTTGTTGTTAGTTTATTTTTTTTATTACCGTTGACTTGTATTGTATATTTAATTATATTTATGTGCTAAAGCTGCTGTAGACTGTAAATTTCCCCAGTGTGGGACAAATAAAGGATATCTTAATCTTAATGTGTGCCGTGAATTTTCAGTATTCTATTGTATCGGATATTATTGTATTGTCACAATAATCGTGCTTTGATTTGTTTATGTTGCCTCTAGATGTTGTCTCTTTCCATGTCACAGTTGAACAATAGCTTTTTGTCTTTCAGTGACAACAGAGATGAGCAGTTACCTCGCATGTGCACCTTAGCTTTCCTCAGCCGTCTGGATGCTTCAAACAGTCTGCACCAACGACTGGTGGAGCAGCTGGTTGTCATTCTCTTAGAAAAGGTAAGATACAGTAATTATCTTTGCAAAACTGAATTACCATACTTCCAAATTCATTCATAATGCCGAGATCTATTTTGTTATAAATACAGTGTCGTGAAGATGTGTAATATATTGTGGTTCATCTCGCAACTGTTATCGTTGCCCAGCGAATGACAATTTCAATTTGCAACCAGCTGAAACACACAAAACAAAACACTTTGTCATAATTTCTTTCCAGGACAAGAACATGTCAAAATCATCGCGCATCTCTAGTAACTCTCTACAACACCGGGTGAAAAACAGAGTATGGCAAACACTGCTAATGATGCTGCCCAAATTCAAAGAGGTATGTCACTCACACCTTATTCATTGCACTTGCTATCAGGAAAAGAATAACATCGTGCCTGTTTTGTAAATGCACACAGGAGTTTGTGGCCTCTATACTGAGCAGTATCTTTGAGGCTGGCTTCTGCAGTAACCAGGCTTCAGTCAAGTATCTAATTGAGTGGACAGTGATTCTGATCCTTATCCGTTATCCACAACAAATAGACAATTTTTGGGCCTGCTTCAACATGGTAAGCTTGCACATTTTTGTTCGACTTAACTCTTTGATATTTTTCAAAAAATTCCCACTTTCCACATTAAGTGGTGAGCGCATGAATGGTTGATTCTATGATTTTTAAAAATCCCATTTAATAATTGAAACGAGATAGGAAAAAACACAACTCCCCCATTCTCTTGTCTTTTATAATAAACTTGCTCTATGGTAATCAAAAAGAACGCAAAATGCTGACCGTCTTCTATTTTCCTGGTTTACTAGTTGCTCTTTATTGTTGAAGTAAGTGTGGTGTCAATACAGCCAAATTGTACGGTTTCAAGTAAAATAGCATTCATTTTTGTGCTTTTGGTGCAGCATCATGAAGGAACCAAGACTGGCATCTGCACCCTCCTGGCAGTCCTCGTGCATTTCGGCGTCATCATTCCCACCCTGAACAATCCAGTGAGGCATCTTCACAATGTTACTTTGGATGTTAAACCACGTCTCAGCCCTTATAGTATTTACAGTATTTCCTTTGTCATTAAGGATATGCATTTGGCAAAAGCACTGGACATCACCCTTCAGTGGTGTTTCCACCACAACTTTAGCGTGCGTCTCTATGCCCTGCTGGCTTTGAAGCGGATATGGAGCTTGGTTGAGGTCCAAGGAGAGAAGACAGTTCATGATTTGAAGGGGCTGTCCACTGCAGTTAAGGCCTGTCTGCACCAGACTGAGGCCTTGAAGAACACTGGGTGGGAATCTGACACGACAGTCGCTGCAAAAGCATCAATGTAGTGCGCTAAAACGATTTCTGCTAAATTTTAGGAATGCAAACAAGAACTGGACCAGGATTCAAGAGCACTTTTTCTTTGGTGCCTTTCATCCAATCAGGGATTACAGCATTGAGGTAAATGTGTACAGTTCGTGAAAATGTGTGTCACTCTGCACGTAAATAACTGCTTATTGTTTGTTTTTTCCTAGACGATATTCTACACTTTTCCAAGTCTTTCAGGTTTAGCTGATGATGAGTGGATTGCCCCTTGGAAGCTGGAGAAGCTGTCCTGCTTTTTTCAGATGCCTCCTTTGAGGAATTCCAGTCCTGACCTGAGCCAGCTCCAGCCCGGAGACTGGATCCAGCAGGATAAAAGTACAGTCACACATGCTCCAAGGCCACCTGAATCTCATCGGATGCTTTTTCGGGGGAATGGTCACGATTTTGTCTCTCGTAGGTGAGGAGGACAAGGAGGAGCGCTGGGCAGAGGTGCAGAAGAAAATAACCCCCTGGTGTTTGGACATCCAGGGGCAGGACCCGGACCTTCAGCTGGTTCTGCAGCAAAGAGCGGCTCGCCTTGGCAAACAACATGGTGCCCTGCTGGTGGTCGCCTCACTCATTGACAAACCCACTAACCTTGGAGGTCATCACACTGTTTAGCAAAGACAACGCAACACTGTTTATAGTCTACAGCTCTGAGAGTAACATCACCAACATGTATTTGCTTGTGCGCTTGTAGGTTTGTGCCGGACTTGTGAGATCTTTGGTGCCAGTGCGTTGGTCCTGGACAACCTCCGTCACATCAACGACAAACACTTTCAATCCCTCAGTGTCTCATCTGAACTTTGGCTTCCTCTCCTAGAGGTAACGAGCATGACCTTTGACCCCACTTCATTGGCAGTGGTGTTTTGCATTGTACTGAAAGTGTTTTTTTAATATTTCGGTGTCGCCTTTAACTGCAATAAAATGATGGATTAGAATTAGCTCTTAGTATGACGCAGCACAGTTCTCCTTGTACAACACTTTACCCAAGTGTAACCACAATAATGAGCATGATTTAATGATTCAAAATTAAATGGAATGCTGGAATGTTTGAGTAATCTCTTTTGTCGACTCTTATTACGTTGTTCAATGATACCTTATGCCGCTGAACCTAGTCCACTTTAGATTCAAATGATCCTAGTCATGATTAAAAATGAGCAGCAACGTACCTCTTCATCAGTCACATTTCGAAGATGATGGTAGCACAGGGAGAAAAGTTTCTTTTTTCGGTTTGTCATTTGGTTTTGTTTTGTTTTTTTGTGCTCCTCTATAAACTGTATGTATTTGCTCATTAGGTAAAGCCATTGGAGCTGGCAGACTTCCTGCAGATGAAAAAGAGTGAGGGCTACTGCATTGTTGGTGCGGAGCAGACCTCCAACAGTCAGAGCCTTCAGGACTACCGGTTTCCCGAGAAGACTCTGCTACTTCTTGGGTATGATTTACGACAACTCTGTCTAAAGTCCAATTTCAGATTGGCAGAATACACAAGTGTTTTCATTTCAGTAGTTGTACTTCACATTCACACCGCTGCACAATTAAGAGACTTTAATTAACCCACCCTTTTTTTGGAATGGAGGTGAAAAACTGGAGTAGCAAAGATGAGGCTAAAAACTGTAAACTATGCCGTTTTAAATCATGCAGACACGCTCAAGCTATTTTAGTGCCTCAATGGTTTGCTTTACAAATCAAAACGGGTGGCAAATGGTAAGTAAGAGAGGAAATTTGGGCCAGGACCATTTTGTGTAACAAAACTATGGACATTTGTCATATTTACAAGGCTTTACTGTTAAAATTGAACTGAACCACCACCTTGTGAAATAGTGTTTTTCTGTCAGTTGCATCCTCTTCACATTCACCTCTGAGTTTTACGCAGATAAATGTCTGAGCCGGCGAGATTATTAAATTTGAACTCACCGGTTCAGCCTTTTTCCCAGCGGGGCCCTTCACTCTTGGTGCTTCTGTCAGAACATGTTGCTCTGTAATTGGCCCTCCCTCAGGATAGCACAGCAGAAAATGTTGACAGCAGCAGGGACCTTCATCCACTGTGATGTTGTTTGGGGCATGAGGTAACAGAAAGATACATGTTGTCGTATCGTTCAAGTACCAGTATTTGGAGCGTCACGCCAATTGACATAATTTCAATCATGTACGTATTTGGGACATTACAATTCCTACTTTTGCTGGAATAAGGCAGTGCAATATATCTTTCGATGTTTTGTTTTGTTGCGATCCTCTTTTAATAGGAGCAATCTTTCCACCCAATTGCCCTCCGGATAAGTAGAGACCATTACATTGTCAGTTCCTGCTGTGTTGTGCCCTCTGTAGACTCATTGAAAGCTTCCCTCATTACGCCTTTACATTCACTGCAGGTTCCGTACACCTGTACAATCCAGTGAGCCTCCTCTGTACAATACCACAGCATATTGCTCAGCTGTGTTGTGTAATATCACTAAAACACTTCATTACATAAGAGTGCTTGATGCTTTGGTGGTCGCATCCTCACACATCGCATCACTGTCTCTTGCCAAGAGTAATCAACTACTGATTGACAGCACGTCAGGAAATGAATTAACTTGGCTATTCATGGTTCATTAATCACAGTGGATGGGGCAGTACTGTATGGCATCATCATATAAAATGAAAACCACAATTATGAAGCTTTATTGAAAGTGATGCCACATTGCTGTGCTTATGTAGTTATTAATAAATGAAATACAATACAAATTTTATGACTGTACCCCCTTTCCACGGTAAACTTGAAAAAAACAAATGCAGGAGTATTTAGATTTTTGTATAGCTCAATTTCTTTTAAAGGCATCATATTTCCATTAACTTTAGCATCGGTATTCATCTTGTAAATGTATCCTAAATATGTATGGTCAAAGATTGCCATGAACTGATGAATATCATGGGCAGGATTGAAAAAAAAAAACCCAAACAAACTGGCCCACACTTAAAGATTGTTTCTGTCATCACAGCAATGAACGAGAAGGCATTCCTGCCAACTTGCTCCAGCTGCTCGACGTGTGCGTTGAGATCCCTCAGCAAGGGGTCATCCGCTCGCTCAACGTGCATGTGAGCGCTGCCCTGCTGATCTGGGAGTACACTCGCCAACGCCTCGTCAGCACCTCCAGTCAAGACAAGTCAAAACACGGCTGAAGAACCAAACCACACGACATCTGGTCCTAAGGTGTTTGCGTCTTAACAGTCACCAAATGTAGTGGTTCACTTTTAACTGCAAGCCACAGTACAAACACATCAGCCTGTTCATCATGTAAATTTGTCCGTGGTCTTTGTACGCGTACATTTCCGGTGCCTTAATGGGTCATGAAATGGAGATCAACACTGCTTATTCCATCCAAGTATTCCACTGAGCATCGTGTTGGAATAGTAAAACCATTTTCTGTGCCTGCAGAGAAGCAGCAGCAATTCAATTTTTTACTGTGTTATCCACTGAGGCAATTACTTTTTGACTCACAGGGACTTTAAAAAAACACTGCATAAAATATGCTGCACTCAAAAAGCATTCGTCGTTGACTTGATATTTTTATGTAAAACGGTGCCACTGGGTGTTTTTTTTTTTCCTGGTCCCCTTCACTTTCTGTGTTTCTCATCAGGGTCGCAGATGAGTTGGAGCCGATCCCAGCTGACTCAGTGCGAGAGACGGCACAGGGCACATAGACAAACAACTATTTACATTCACATTCACTTGTGTATAGTTTAGAGTTTGGGGATTTTCCAGTCTTAACACAAAAATATCTGCGATTGGCTGGCAAGCGGTTCAGGGTGTCCCCCGCCTACTGACCGAAGACAGCAGGAATAGAATCCAGCACATCCCGCGACCCTTGTGAAAATGAAGCGTATCAGAAATTGGATGGATGGATGGAACACAAAAATATTACTTTTTAAACTTGACTAACAAAATACAATTGTGTGGTGAGAGAAAAATATAAATCACAAACTCAGTACTTCATTTTTAGTTAGATGTGTTTAATACATTTGTTTAAGTGATTAGCCCATCTGTCTTAAATTTTTCAGGCTTGGGGTTTGAATCTGGGCTCCAGCCATCCTTTGTGAAGTTTTTTTTTTGTCATCCTTGTGCTTGTGTCCGTTTGGTCCGGGTCTTCTGGCTCCCCTGCCCCAGTTCTAAACACATCCTGGTTAGGTTGATTGATGACTCGAAATTGAATTTAGGTGTGAATGTGAGTGTGAATGCTTGTTTGTATGTGTACCTTGTGATTGACTGCCCACCAGTCCTGCATCTTGCCCAAGTCAGTTGTAGGTTTCAGCCCACACATAAGCAGTATAGAAATGAATAGATCAATGTACAGGTAGATTGAGTTGTTTGTGAGAGCTAGACAGTTTTACAGTAATGCAGTTTTGTGGAGCTTGCAGTCAGCAAGAAATGTCTGTGCTTGTCAATTGAAAAGTTTTCAGTGTTTTAAACTGTATATAGATTTTAAGTAGGAATGTTTGTGTAAATAAAAGTTTGCCTGAATCTCGTGTGTACTCGCTGGGTTTAACGGGCAAAGATGTGTTTGAAGTGGAAGCAGGCCGTCCTAATTCTCCAGAGGCTCTGTCAGTGGGAGGAAGAAGGCGTCACGTAGTTACCTGACGTTTCGGAGTATTTCCAAACCAGATGCAGTTCAGCGTTCTGTTTGTCAACAGTTTTTTTCATTCAGAGCACCGGGCAACGTGTATTTCATTAAGACAGGGGAATGGACGTCCTGGAAGGCAGCTGGTCAGTTCCGGGCTGTTTGCGAGCGGCGGCCGTCAACTCAAGCCTGAAGAATGATTCCGAGAACGCCGCGTCGACACGGATGGAGTCGCTGTTGTTCGTGCTGGTGGTATTGATGTGTCTGGGCTCGGTGACAGGTAGCGCACTTTCTGATGGTATTCAGTCTTTACTTTCACGTGTAACAACTGGAATGTAAATATAAGCAAAAGTATAATCTTGTATTGTCTTGAGAAAGTCAAAGACATCTCCCCAATCAAACTTTAAACAGCTAATCCGATTATTCAAAACCCTGCCTTTACAAAGATAACAGTTTTTTTTTAATGGCACAGTCCAATATTTCTTTTCTCAATTATGCTATGGTGTCACCAACTGAAGCTGTTTTCTGGTCATTCAACTCTCCTCGTTAGGGTAACGGAGAATAAGAGACCCTTCTCAACACCACACGACAAACTTCAACCACAATACCCTTAAAACTCTGCAATACTGTCTGTCAAAGCTAAGCATTTACATTTGTAAGGCCAAATGTTTTTAACAATCCATGTACTGGAACTCATCAATCTATATTGATATATTTCCAAATGAGAAATTTGCATTTTGAGGTGCGATTTTGCAAATGAGTAAAAATTTAAAAAGAAAAAAATCGCAACCTAACAAATGGGACAATGTCACCCTTAAAATGTTGGTATTGACAGTGATAACGTGCTTGTCTAACCACTCATTTTTCGTGAAGGTAACCTTCTTGTCATTATCCTCGTGGCAACCACCAAGACTCTCCACCAGGTGACATCAGTGTTGATCATGAACTTGGCCATCAGTGATCTCCTGGTGGGCCTCGGCGTCATGCCCTTTGTTGCTTTGTCCATCGTGAAGCCTGGATGGGGCGAATGTTTTGTAAGACGTTTCTTGGTCTCGGAGTCTTCTTATGATTTCATTCATTCATTTTTTTCTCCTTTGACAGAACCTGTGTCTATTTGTGGCCTACACCTCCTCTGTCTACTGCACAGTTTCTGTTCTAACACTGGCTGCCATCGCTTTAGACCGCTACCACTCCATCATGGACTGCCTGCGCTACAGCTCCCGCTGCACCCTGTGGAGGATGTGCTCGGTGGTCGTGTGGATCTGGCTGCAGGCCATGGCAACCAGTTGCCCCCCACTGCTGGGTTGGAGCTCTGTGGCCTATGTGACTCCTGCGTACAGTTGTGTAGTGGACTGGACCAGCAGTCCCAGCTACACGGCCACCATGACCAGCCTCTCCTACGTCATGCCTGCCATCGTTATCCTTGTCTGCTATGTGAACATCGTCAAAGTAGCCCGTAACCATGCCAAGAGGATTCACAGCTTAGAGGACTCGGTTCAACGCAGTAGGGATCCAAACACGATGTTCCCTCCTTCTTTGCACAGCCCCTCCACAATGGTCTACAATCGAAGTAGACAGTGTGTGTCTGCTCACCCAACTCCCTCCAGGGAGTTATCCTCCATGTTGTCATCCCCCCAGACCCTTCTGGAGTCACAGCAGCACCATCAGCGAGTTGCTCGCCTCTTTCTGGTCATCTTAGCCTTCTTCCTGTGCTGGACCCCCTACATTGGTGTTGCTCTCTTTCAGGCCACAGAAGCAGCAATCTCTGGTGAAACCTCCCTAGTGCCTCCCTCTGCTCTGACTGTCTCCTACTTTCTAGTGCTGTTAAACTCCGACTTCAACCCTCTGCTCTATGCACTGCTCAGCAAACGTTTCCAGGCAGCTCTGCGGGGGCTAAGGCAGAAGCTGAGAGCTGGAGTGGGGAGCGTTGTCAGCTGGGGGGGTGAGGTGGACCCCTGCAGCCTCACCACCCCACTTCCCGGGCCGAACTCCAGCTCAAACACCTCCCAGTATTGCTCTCCAGTTTTCACCATCAGTACTGACTACAAGCATCATTCCAGTGAAAATGTATACGAAACGTGTCTTCATGAAAAAGTCACCACCCCATTCTGCTCCACTGGGCAAGACCCCTGTAGTGGCAGGAGGATGAATTGCCTGCAGGTCCCCTGTAGGACGCAAGAGGGCGGCACACTACCATTTTCTACTGTGACTGTGGCGCCAACGGCCACTTATGTCTGTGGTCAGATTACCGTGAAAGTAGAGCATGCCCCATCAGAAATCCTATTTCTCACATGAACAAAATGGGCAACATTTTTGGGACACATTCTGTGGTCAATTAGTTCATCTATCAGGGTTTAAATGAGACAAATTAGTCCCTGCTGAATGTAAGCATGACATTTTGGACAATTACCGGGTCCAACTTTTTAAGAGGGTTTTGGGAAGGCCTCTTCCTGAGCCAGTATCAATGTGCTACTCTCAAGTCCAATATTTATGACCTCCAGATGAAAGGACAAAAATGACCATGGACTTCATCCTAAATCTTTCAGTAAGTCTTTCCAGAACAATGAGAAAGCTGTAATAGGTTCTGTCATCCATTTTTAGCTCCTGCAGGTGTAAAAGCCCATATAGTGCAACTAACATTCAGGTCTGATGCTCTCTACAACATCAAACAAAGGTTATACTTTATGCTAGTTTTGATCGAAACAGTACATTTCAGCCACAAAACATCTCACTGAAAAGCTCAATCTGCCTTTGTAAAAACCTTTCCAATAGTGTCACGTTGGCAAGAAGAAACCAAACTTGGACAATTGATGTATTGAAAAGTAATCTTTTATGAAGTATATGTGAATATACTTGAAGACCCTGCCCCTTCCCACCACCACCAGATCAAATAAACCCATCATTTAATAATCACACTTTCCATACTCCTTCCTCAAATGTGATAATTATACAGTATGTTGCATCTCAGTGTATAAAATCGTCATTCCTTACAAAGGTTTACATTTATGTCTAGCAATAATTCCAGAGGAATACAATATACTTGTTTATTGTCATTGGGAATGACAATGGGAAACAGTGCTCATGTATACTGCAGTGAAAACAAAAAGAAGGCAGGGAAGTGGTCTTGATAACTGTGACGTCATCATCAGCCTGCCCTGTCTCAACAGCAGCCAGATGTAAGAAAATATGAAAGGTATGTTATGAGGTGTCAAACAAAAAAAAATGCAGATGATTGCTTGTCTGCAGAAGTCTGTAAGTAGCAGATTGCAGCACGTAGTGATGTTCATACATTCACAACAAGGCAGTTTCCAGCTCTTCATTCAAGGCTCAGCTTCATCTGCGCTGGTAACTTGCCTCAAGTATCATAAATACAGTAAAGAACAACAAAAAGATAGCTCGTGCCTCCAAGCTACAACCACCAGCCACAGCATGAGGTACACACCATCGAATTAGATCCAATGCAAAACGCGTCTTCAATTACAGTTAAGTCCTCGAATTTTCGCTTCCCCTCGATTAGATGTTAGTGTTTTAATATTTTTTTTGTGAATAACTACATTTTTATATATATATATATATCTATATATATATATAGATACATACATACATACATACACACACGCATGCACACACACGCGCACACAAGTATTAAAAATTATAAAGAAAAGAGACCTCGCCTAAATCACCTATCGCCAAAAAGATGCTTGGTATACTCCCAGACATTACCCAAGGGAATGCAGCAATTCTGCCTTTCAAAGATGATAGTCATACTCCTTAAAAATGATGAAGATGTAGTTTTACACCACTGCAAATTCCAACCACGATACCAAACATTTTTTGATAACTCTTTGGTCATATCATACTTTCATTAACATAACCCCTAGATTGGATCTTATTAGATTGTGTACCTAATGAAGTGTCCAGTAAGTGAAAAAGTAGAAAACTTTTCAACTGCATACAAAAATGAGATAGTGGAGATAGTAGTTGAAACCTGCTCCTCATAACTTAATTGTGAGTGTACATAAATGAGAGAAATCCAAAGGGTATTGGGGGGGGCTCAATGTAGTTCCGTTCACAGTGACTCTAATTGCTTTCAACCAAAGGTCACAATACTTAAACGACTAAAACCTTAAGCAAGTTGGCTGAATTGAAAGCGATTTCTCTTCATGACAATCCAGGCTAATCATGCATTGCACATTTTACTTTTCAGAGCCCTCGACTAGACTGCCAGCCAGAGCGGCAGGTGTTGCCCCTTCCACTTTGACAGTAGTTCCAGCCTAGCCCCGGGAGGGCACATGAATGCAGGGGGCCAATCAGAGTGCTCCAAAAAAAAAAAAGGCTTCGGACGGCACGAGGTGCAGTAACGGCATTTTGAGCTCACGCTGAGCCTTGCATGTCCACACGGGCCTGTTCACACCACAGGAGCACATCGTGTCGCAAGGTGTGAACTTCGAGCTGTTATGTACAGTGCAAGGAGGAAGGAATCTGTCATGACACCTGAGCGATGCCACTCGCTGCCTCCCATTATTTTGCAGGCATTCAGCATTTGTAGGCATTCTTTGGATTGTTGAGCATGTGTTTTGTCCTCAGGCCAGCCAAGTCCACATGGTACTGAATTTCTTCTCCAATAAAATTGACAAGTCTTCCCAGGCGAAGCAGGTGGTGAGCATTGGAAAAATTGATGACAGGTACAGCTGTAACTTTGTAATACCTGATTATATTTAAGTAAGGAGGGTACATCTGATTTGTGTCCATGCATCAACTCAATGATGGTAGTCAATGGCAATCTCTCTTACTGGTCCAAATTTTACAGATGAAAGTTCACATCAAAGGACGCTGCAGCAATGGAGGCCATTAAAACGTCCCACTCATTGTGACTCAGACTACATGGTACCAGTCAGCGTGAAAATGTGGACATGGAGGTCCTGGTTCGGCCTCTCCAGTTGAGCCCTGTGGAGGTCCCCGCTTGGGCTCCGCCCTCTGCCGGCTCGTCACGTTTACGTAGTTTGGTGCTGAGGCGGATAATGCACTGGTCCCAGTCCTCTGGAAGGAGCAGCATGAGAAAGCCCAGACAGATGATGGAGACAGCGATGAGGCGCACGGTGTTGAAATTAATCTCACATGAGTAGAAGTCCACCACTGGTAAGGTGAGGAGGGGGGGGGAAAAAGTCATTTGGAAACGTTCCTATAATTTAATGATGGTAAAGTGCTGTCAAAACGTATTCGAATGTAACTGTGTAGAGCTACTTCAAACACTTTGGACGGGAAATTATTCAACTCCAAAGAATAATAAAAATGAATTAAGAAAGAATCTAAAAGGAAGATCCAATGAGAATGTCAGTTTCAATATTATACCACTAAGGACCTTTCTGCATTTTCACTCTAAACTATTAAGCGATGACATCTTTGACTTATACTAAGTCACTCACTGGCATTGACAGGAACACTTAAGACGATGCCCAGGGAGATTGAAGTTGGATATGTTATGGCAATGCCAAAGTTGACCAGGATGTTGAAAGCTGTGTGAAAAAGCAGAATGAGAGCAGTCGTATTTACGGTCAAGCGCGATACCAGATGACAAGATCATAGTGATTTTATTTACCAAAAAGTAGGGCTGCAACCCCACACAGGTAACCCCAGGGAATGTCACCAGGAGATTCGATGTACTCCACTCGGGTCAAATATAGGACGACGGGCACAATGCTGATAAAAACAAAGTTGGCACCTCCCACAATGGTCAGAAAAAGTGCAGCCTCCCCGAATTTGGCACTGCCTAGGACCATCTTGAAGAGAACCTGGCAGGAAGGAAAGGAGTTACTCATGAATGCACACAATGTGACCTCCTGTGGTGCAGCATAGAGGATGACCTTCAGTAAATACAAATTGTTATGTAGACAAGCACTGGAAAAGGAATAAACAGGCAGCCAACATTTAGAGATAAATGAATATATATGACATGTTAAATTTCCAATACCAAGGAATTCTTTTTTTGTTTGTTTGTTTATTTCTTTTTATTGCAAATCACTACCTTTAAAAATGTTTTAATATTCATTCTAATAGAATTTCTCGAGTGCAAGATTTATTCTATTCAATTATTCTATTCTATGTTGGTCCAAAAATGTGTCCCTTCCCCCCAAATGTCACACTAGTATTTACTTTTTGTGTGTAAAATATCCCTTTACAGTATAAGGCATGCTTGAAGTTATTTAGGTTTTCTGGGGAACAGATATAATTTATCTTTATTGGGCTAAAACCTTTGAAAAAAATATATACATGATATATTTGGCCGAAATGTAGCTTCAACATTATATAAAACATCAATTTGCTGCATTTCCGTCCAAATATTTTTTTTTCACTTTTTTGTGCTTATAAGGCAGCTTTTAACACACCCAATGATGAAATTGTACTTCATTTTAGCAGTTTATTTTACCCTATTTAGCTTCAGTTCATGATGTGAATTTTCTACAACGCTGCAAACTTCTATCACAATAATCAACATATTGTTTCGTATTACTTATTATGACTATTTCATATTATTATTAGGAGCCTCATTTTTGTCAAAACAAAAAAAAAGACAATAGCTGACACATTTCTTACATTGGAACTCATTGAATTCTCCAGGTGTACCTAATGAAATGCCCATTCAGTGTATTGCAATCCTACCTTGTATAGTGCAGACATGGACGCTGAAGTAACAACTAGAGTGATGCCAATAACGGAGTGACTGTGAAAGCCATCGGCGTAGGTCATCATGACGATGCCTGCAATGGCCAAGATGGCCGCCACTATCTGTAGACAGAGGAAGACTATTAACAACAGGGTGTTCACAGCACGGTGACTTTTTGAGAGCCGCTGCAGATGGCCTCCTCTTTGTTGTGCTCTAATTGATGCATGAGCTTCATTTCAAAGTCAGCAGATGAAGCTCCTGCGGTCTTCGTTGTTGTTGATTGTCTGGCATTGATTTCCACTGCAAGCCATCACGCCAAAAGCAGCAAGCACACCATCCTCAAAAAAAAAAAAAAAAACCCTCAACGTAGCATACCATAAATTCAAGATCGTATGTTTGCACAGGCCTCACTGTTATAAAGATAGCAAGCAGGCATGGGTCCAGTTTAGTGGCTTACTTGTGCATTAAGGAGGTGTCAGGAAGTTAAATGTGCGATGTGTTTGTACTGACGCCAAAGCCCTCCTAACATCCCTCCGAGGCATGACACCTTTGACAAAATGGTTCTCTCAACACCGCAGGCCACCTGTCAGTCAAGATGGAGGGTTGTTGCTAACTCAAGGTCAACAACCTCAAACTTCAATACAGTACTCTATTTTGTTTTGTCGACATGTCAGCAGAGCATTCTGCGGGAATCAAAGTGCGATAGAGTCACGACACCATCTAAGCCTGCCAGCGCAGGTCAACTAATTCATATTTATTTAAATTAACTGTATATATGGCCCACATTATGGAACTTTTGAGAGTCTTTAGAATTTTTAACAGATTCACTTTCACCAAAACTACAGTACCTCAAACCCACAATGTGTGAAGAACTTGGGTGTCATTTTTTACTCTGAGCTTAGTTTTATTCCTTAAATTAATAGAACCAAGACTGTGTTTTTATCATCTCAAGAATATAGCCAGAGTTCGCCCATTCGTCTCTCAGGCCAACACAAAAGTGCTAATGTATGTTTTTACTGGTTTTCCTAAAAAGAGTATTTCAAGGTTACAAGTGTTCCAGAACTCAGCCACACGAGTCCTGACAGGGATCAGAGGGCGGGAACACATCACACCAGCTTTAAAATCGCTGCATTGGCTCCCCGTGTGTTTCAGAATTGATTTTAAGATGCTTGTATTAGTTTTGCAATGTATTAACAGTCTTGGGCCATCATATTTATGCAACCTAATTTTATTATATCAACCATCGCGGTCTTTTAATTATTCCTACGATCAGAACCAAAACGCATAGTGAGGCTGCATTCAGCCATTTTGGTCCCCATGGAATCGTCTACCGGAGGACATCAGTTCCGCAGTGACTGTTGATCTTTTTAAAAAGAGACTTAAGGCACATCTTTTTCGCTTGGCTTGAGAATTACTTATGTACTTGTTTTAATTCAAGAATTTTATTTATTTATTCATTTATTTTATAGCGCCAGTGTTTCCTCATGGGGGGCCTCCACCCTGGGAGATGTGGTGGCTGTCTTTCTTGTCAGTGTGGATTAGCTCCCCTTGGGTGCTATTTTCTTCAGATGGTTTCTGTGTGCCTTGCCAAGTCTTTTTTTAATACACCGGTAGTTCATCAGGGTATGTGTGCATGTTTTGCATGTGTGTGTGTGCAAACATATGCACACTTATGGGGACATCATTTGCATCATTGCTTTTTAGGTTGATTTTTTTTTTATGTTGCAATGTTGAAGTTTTAATTGCACAGCACTTTGAGTTTCATTTCTAGGTATGAAAAGTGATATATACATCTTTGATTGATTGATTAAATATCAATTTGTTTAGTTCTTTTAGTTTATGTTCAAGGAAATGAAATTAATTGCACCGTATACTGTGTAGCTTTTGGAATAGGGTATGGGGCATACTGTACATATTGCAATATATTTTCACATTAATACTGAGAGCAATACATAAGAACAACTGAACTTGGTCTTAACTGTTTGCATTGAATCATTCATGTGCAATTTAATGACAGATTCCACATCATACAACACAATGCAGAATTTTCATCAATTGATGTCTCTTTTAGACTGCTGAAGAGAATTGCAGCTTCATTTCATTTATCCATCTATCCAGCCATCCATTTTCTAATCTGCTTATCCCTTACGAGGGTCGCATGTGTGCTGGAGCCTATCCCAGCTGTCTTCGGCCAGTAGGCGGGGGACACCCTGAATTGGTTGCCAGCCTACTGCAGGGTGCACATAGACAAACCATTCGCGCTCACACTCACACCTACGAACAATTTAGGGTGTTCCATAAACCTGCCAGGCAAGTTTTTGGTATGTGGGAGGAAACCGGAGTACCCGGAGAAAACCCACGCAGGCAAGGGGAGAATATGCAAATTCCACACAGGAAGGCCAGAGCCGGAATTGAACCCTGCACCTCTGCACTGTGAGGCGGACACGGTAACCAGTCGACCACCGGGCCGCCCCTCATTTCCTTTATTGCAACTAAATTAGAACGTTACAAAATAAACATGCCAGTAATGAAGACAACTTTCCTCATTTCTTGAAAAAAAAAACAACATTAATTGTATATAGCAACAATGCGTGTTGAATTTACCATCTACCATTGTGTCAATGTGATAGACTCCCAGAGATTGCAATTCACAGTACAGCACAAGTGTGCCAATACGATGGACCCATCTGCCTTTGCACACAACATCGCAGAGGGATGATGTAGCATCTCTCTGCTCGTGCACGTCTCTGCTTGTGCACGCTCATGACAAACTGGTCCAGCGTCCCCTGCATTGCTGCAGACAGCCAAACTCTGCAATGTGCACCCTCAAAGACAGACAGAAAGACGTATAGAGAAGGTGCTGGTGGGAGTAGGAGAGAGGTAGGATTATATCTGGCTTTCCTTCTTACGGAGCGCCTTTCATCGTACATAATGGGAAGACGGAGAGATGCTTGAGTGGGTGTGTGAAGGGAACAGAAAAAAGGAGGAGAGGGATCCATTCTGCGGAGGACGTTTGCAGGAAGGAAATGCGTTCCCTCACTGAGCTAAATCCTTCCACTGCTTCCTCCATACCACACAGAACATGCATGGTAACACACCTTTCAGTCGCACAACATTTCCCTGCTGTGAGTGTGTTACCTGTTGACTTGGATTATTTTGAATCACTTAACAGAGTGATGCGAGATACAGACAGACAGACCTGCTCAGGTTGAGCCAAATTAAGACCAAAATTGTGAAATGTTCATTTCTGCAGTCAGCAGCACAGGCTCAGATAATAAGGTGGCAGTAGATTTAAATAAAAACAAATCTGATATTTGTTTATACACACTACAATTTTTTAAAGATATAGTAATTAACAAAACTGGCAAAGACTGAAAAGTCTATAGCAGTGAGAAATTTTTAGAGCGCCTCATTGTCCGCACTGACACAGAAAACATGCGGCGAAGCGAGGTAGAAACAAATCTAAAGAAATCCAACATGACAGTTTGTGGACTGACGTGGCACATTTACAACGCCTTATTGTCGCATCATACAAAAAGCCCCTCGATGACCTAGTTGGATATATTTTTGTGGCTCAAACATGTTATGTGGAGGCATAAGAAATGCTCCATCCATTTTTCCGGTTCAGAGTAGTGGTATTCGGTTGACACTTGACAAGAGAGTGATGTGTGGCTTCGGCGCCCACAACAACTTGAAAGAGTCAAAATGAGGACTGTGACATTTTCGTCTAATGATACAGGACGTTTTTTTTTTTAATTAAAAAGGTTTTTTTTTTACTTATTGATACTCTTTTTCTTATTATTACTATTGCTTTATTATTTTTTGCATGTTAAGTCTGTATGTAAAGCACTTTTAGTTTCGCCGTGGTTGCATTTGAGTTTCAATTGACTTATTTTGCTGATTGTCTGGGAGAATGCTTACGGTTCGACTGCCTTGTAGTGTGGTGCGCGGTGGCCATTTTCTCCTCGAGTTACCCAATGTGGTGCCACCTGCAGTATCTAATCAGTTAGCTACTATACTTTATGTTGTTCAATTGTTCCGAACTTTAAATACCGTTTAGGCGTAAGAAGAGCCACTCCTTAAAAAGTGCTGTAAACCAAACATTTTTGTCTTCAACATCGCACACAAAACTAACCATACATGTTATGGTGTCATCCTCCTGCTGCTTGTTCTATCAAAACTCAAGATGTGAACTATGAACTCACCCTTATGCCCATGAAGCGGTCTCGCAGGACAATCCAGGAGAGCAGGAAGACAAAGGCCTTGTTACAACAAAAGAGCGCCGACACGTCTGTTGTGTTGATCTTCCTGAGGGCCTGCAGGTACAAGTAGTTGGTGAGGATCCACAGTAGGCCGAAGGGGGCCACCTTGGTGAAGAACACCTTGGGGGTCAGCCCGTCGTCCCCAAAAAAGCGACAACACTCCCTATGCAGACACAAGACAGGGTGATCGAATTGAATTCATTAGACACAAGAGGGAAGTGTTTCGAAAACAAAGTACAGTATTAGATATTATTAGGACGGGGTGCATTGTAATTAGAGGGGGAATTGTCTTATTTTGACTGTGAAAGACACAGATTAAAAAAAAAAAATCATAATAAAGCACACAAAAAAGATTGCATTTTGCCACCAAAAATTCCTCATTTAACCTCACTAATTTGCACACAAACTAGAAGAAAAAAAAAAACCAGGATACAATATTGTCTTCATAATCTTTGAAAATTAGAACATTTGCGTACTTTTTACCTGAAAAAAAACCCAATTATTTGTTTATAATGCACGTCTAACAATCTCAATCTAAAAAGAATAATTTCCATTATTTCCATTTAGAGAAAACGGAGCTGATCTTTTCCGCTACTCAGTATCATAGTTAGTGTTTAGTGTTTCATACATTCTGCCGCAGCCCAGCGGAGGTAGATAATTGGCAAGCTGCGGAAAATGCTGACTATCGCTTCTGACTGAGCGGGGAGGCCTTTGAGGTTTCCTGGCTCTGATTGTTGAACAACACATTTGGGTAACGCTCCTGCAAAGGAGTGGTGGCGTACAGCCAATAAAACAATCATGTCCTTGAAGGAAGGGCACATGATGTTTTTAAGAACTTATGTTGTGGCACCACAGGCTCTGATGAACTTGAGTTTAGCTGATGTGCATGTGTGTGTGTGTGTGTGTGTGTGTGTGTGTGTGTGTGTGTGTGTGTCCATATCCGTCTTGTCTGACAGTGGGAGGTAGCGAGGAAGGAAGGAAGACGTGAAGGTGTGAAGTGAAACATCCGTTCAGAGAAGGAGTTGTCAATCACTTCTGCCCCATGCTGGTGGCATGTTTTTGAAGAGTGACAAACAGTTTTTGACCATACATCGGTTACAAACAGTTCTGAGGGATGAGTACTGTTAACCGTGTGTCTTATGAGAAATATCACACTAAGTAGTAATTTGCGAATGCATATTCTCCCGTGTTTGAGTTTTGCCTGGGTGTACCTTGCACATTTCAAAACCATGCATGTTAGGTTAGCTGACTGTGAATTGCTCATAGGTGTGAATGTGAGTGTGCGTTGTTTAGTCCGAATGTGCAGCTGGCTGACAACCAGTCCTGGGTGTACCCCTCCATTCACTCAAAACTTGGATAGGCTCCAGCTCACTAAGAACCCAAAGCCCAAGAGAAAATTGGATGGATGAATTGTCATATGTGATTCTACTATTTATTTTCAATATCACTCATCTAGTTCAGGAGCACAGGAATTATTTGAGAATCTTTACCCAACCACAATAATTGGTTTTACAGACAAATGACATTGAAATGATCCTTGTTCATTCTCTAAAAAAAAAAAACGACATCTTCTTCCTCTTTTCTTTTCGGCTTCACTCTGTTGAGGGGTTGCCGCAGCACATCATCCTCTTCGATCTCTCCCTGTCATCTGCATTTTCCACTCCTTCACCGCATCCATAAAAAGTCATTGGTCTTCTTTGCCTCCTACCTGGCGGCTCCATTTCCAGCATCCTTCTACCCACTTTCCCTCACCTGCACATGAACCAGACCATATCAATCCGACGTCTCGAGCTTTGTCTCCAAACCCTCCACTCTGTGCTGGCTTCCTGATGAGCTCATTGGCGAGCCTGTCTATCCGTGTCACTCCCATGAGGCAACGTCAACTCTACCACCTCCAACTCTGTCTCTAGTGATTGCTCCGGTTTCCAACCCATACAGCATGGCACGTCTAAAATTCTATAAAATATTCATTTCACCTTAACTGGTCAATCTCTTTACTCTCTTCTTTGCCTCGCTTTCACACGTCTCACTCTGAACAGTTAATCCCAAGTACTTGAACTCATGATGCGCCTTTGCAACCTCTATTTCTTGGAACCTTTCCATTCCACTGGCCTCCCTTTCATTCATCACAGACATATGACTAACCTTCATTTCTTCTCTCCCCAGTGCAAAAATGACCCAAAAAATGCTGTACTGTCATATGTGTGCCAGTCCGGTAGTCTTTAAAACCAAAAACAACCGCTAGATGAACGCACAACAACTGCGGGGTGGCACAGGGAGGGAGCAGATGCCTTGTGTGTTTTGTGCTTTCACCTTAATCTCTGTCTGGCCGTTTGCCTTTCCGGACTCTTGCACAGGTGGCCGACGTAGTAGAGCGGGAAAAAGAGGCAGTTCCAGGTGGTGGCGAACCAAGTGAGGGTGAAAGGGGCGTCAAAGTGCTTGAAGGTCACCTTGGCCAGCTGAGTGGAGCCTGCCCATGACGAGCAGACGCACATCACCATGGCGACCCCCCACAGGGCCTTCCGCACCTGCACCGCCGTGATCCGGATGCAGCAGTGCAGCTTCCGCCTGGTGGAGCTCGATTCCGGACCGGCCGCGCCCGCCGCCGGCTGCACATCTGGGCCGCTGTGCGCCACGTGCTCCCTGGGTCGCTCTTCCTCTGAAAGTTGCATTGACAGGTGCGCAACTTAATACTCTACATCTGCTCTCTGGAACTTTCAAAACTGTAAAGCTTGTTGAACAATTTATGAACCATTGCAAAACAAACCCAACGGTATCCCATTCCAAAATCCTTTAAGATACATTTGTACAGAATTGCGTCTTTATTAACCATGAGCTCATCCTTCGTATAGGGGAACTTTTATGGTACAATAGAACTTGGTTTTAATGAGTGAACTACAACTTAGCATATTGCATATTTGAATAATACATCTCCACTTTAATAAACAGGAGCAGCTGCCATCCACCTCTTTTTCGGGGCTCAGTGACTGTAGTTCAAGATGTCCTGCCCTATGCTGTATAAAAATAGCTGCTGTCACACTTTAAGTGGCCTTGGTAATCAATCAGACGTCTGAAATAAAACGGAACTGATCGACTCTGACAGGCAGTAGCCAAAGAGAGGGCAAGAGAGAGCAACTGTGATATACTAATTGTGCAATCCTAATGTGATGTGTGTGTGTGTGTGTGATTGTTGTTTGTGGATCACATCGTAAAGAGAACTACTTAGCACTATTTATCAGGACCGATATTTAGAGAGACATTTAGATCCCCATAACAAGGAAAGTAATTACACTTTTCAGGTGATTTTCTGTTTATCCGGAAGGATGTTTAGTCTGTTGATTCAGGACTTAAGTTCGAAAATTTTCAAAGCAACCTCAATTGTGGTCCTCATAAATCGGCACAGCATTTGATTTTTTTCATTGAGGTTTCTGTCAGTGCTATTTAGGTCTGAACTAATCTTCTTCCAACTTTCAGGTAATATTCTTTTGCATCTAACATAAAACTCTTGATTTTTCATCATGTCCTTCAAGGTAGACAAGGTTACTGTGGCATAATATCAAGGGGGTCTATCACCCTGCTCCATTTTCGGTTCACCTAAATATTTTACAAGCAAGAACCAATCAGTACTTTTGTCCAACGCTCATAGAAGAAAATGATTTCTTTTGAGTGACGCACAAGTTGACAGCTCAGTGTTGCTTTTACCCAACTGTCAGGCGTAATTATTATTCATTAACCATCCATGATATCTTGAAGGTTATAAGAACCAAGATGACTATAGGAGCAACGCCCATTCGGGAAAGGAACAGCTCATGATCCAAAGCAGACCACATCATGTGCAAAACATGGTGGAAGCAGCATGATGGCATCAAAATGAACCCTGACATACTGTATGTGTTTTTCTTCACAAAAACTATTGATTTTGATGGAACTGAAGTGTCTCAATTAAAAAAAAAAGAGACACTCATCCTAGGATAATATGAAGATAGTATTAGAATCAAATTAGCTGAAATCAAATTCCCACAGTGCTCAACTATTTCCCATGACTTTATGGGAGCTGTGCTACAGCATAACAACAATCAATTTTAATGCATTGGAAATAATCAATTCCCACAGTGCTCAACTATTTCCCATGACTTTATGGGAGCTGTGCTACAGCATAACAACAATCAATTTTAATGCATTGGAAATAATCAAGATGGTCGAGGCCACCCATGAAATCAGATAATCTGAATTTGATCAGTCCTCCTGGCATGATGCGTACTGAATGTAACCAAAAAAGGCAGTCCCTTCGTCTCTTCGCGTACTACAACTACATGCAAATCCCTTAGATCTTGCTTCAGAAAAACAGAGCCTTAAAAAGCAACGCAACTTTGTGAATAATAAATAATAAACCATAAAATCTCCTGCAGCGCCTCTGCTGCAAGTTAAAAATGAAGGCTTCCCCTGGTGGGGTTTCCGGAGGTAATGATGTGCCTTGTGCGCAGTAAACTGCACTCAACACAGCTGACTGGAATACAAAGCAAACTTTAAAAAAAAAACGCCTCAGTGAGATACTTATTGAAAATCACAACATACACCAATTTTAAAGATTCATTTCAGCATGTAAGGGCTT
The DNA here is from genome assembly GCF_001891065.2 of Hippocampus comes. NCBI lineage: Eukaryota > Metazoa > Chordata > Actinopteri > Syngnathiformes > Syngnathidae > Hippocampus > Hippocampus comes. Next base: position 1,278,785 of record NW_017805277.1, read on the forward strand.
TCAAAACATTAAAAGGGAGGAAAGCAGCACAAATACTGTAAATCAAATTGCCGTTGTTTCATCTGCACCGCCTTCACTTTATTGCGTACACGCGGAGATACAGTAGGTGCCATCACCTCATACGAGAACCGCGTTGCGAATGAGAGACATCATTCATCGGTCGGTGAAAGGCTTCGTTCTTGGTGGTCGGCCTATGTGTGACCTTGGCGCTCTCATCACATCGCAGATTAATTTCCTATCGCCTTCCATGCTAATACTCCCGGCTTCCCTGGGCCTGGGCGTGCTGAATGAATGCGCACAAGGGTGACTCTCTGTTTATCCGTGGCGTAAAAGAACGCAAGTGATGCAATGGAATGAAATTCTATTGTACTTTTTGGGTGGGAGACAATGCTGAACAATAATCCCCCGGGCTGCATTCGGCAGCAATGAAAGCTGATTCGAGGAGAATTAAATTTCCCTATTCTGAGCTCCGAGAGCGCTTTGTCTCACTCGGAAGGTCATGTCTTGTTTATGCAGGCGACTTTTTGTCCTTCCCGGGCTTCCAGGGGGCGCATCTTGTGGACCCGCACGCTGCGGTTTAATCCTTCCAATCCACAAAGCATGCGCTCCTCACGTTCATTCGAATATCGTGACTTTGTTTGTACAATTCAACAGCTAATGAAAGCGGCTGCGATTAATTGCCGTGGCATGAGTGTACACTCATGTGTCGGCCCACAGATGCAACGACTCAATTATTTAAGGAGGGCACACTTCTTTTACACGTGGCCTGACAGTGACTAATGTTGCTCAAACAACCTCGAGCGGCAGGAGTGAAACATTAATGCGTGTGTGTGTGCGTATGTGAGAGAGACAGAGAACTAATGACATTAGGAGCCATTACCTCCATGACAGAGTGTCTACTCCTTTAGCAGCACGAGGATGAACTCCAAGTGGTTCATCTTATCACATTTGTGCCCAAGGTTGTGGTCAAGGTCAACTGAAATACTGCAGTGGTGGAAATTGTCTCCATTATTTAAAAAAAAAAATGGGAGCAAATGCATGAATTAAAAATATATCTTCAAGGTTTGGTTAAATACTTGAATATGGAGTCAACGTTTGACTTCAGTGTCATTCATCTAAACAAGAGCGCTATTTACTTTGAACGCTTCAATCAATAATCTAACACAGGAAGGTCACGCTAAATGTCACAAGTTACTTCTCTGACAGTTCTCAGATGATCTACTGATCAAACTTTTAAGCATCGATGTCTCACGTTGATAGAAGAACCCAATTCGTTTTTAATTATAATCAACCTTTGAGCTTATGTCTGTCTACCAGTCGCAATTGTTCCCACCTAAGATCCACATTTTAAAACTGGCGTGATGAACGAACCCTATTCGTTTTAAATTACAGTACATTCAATAGAAGTTGAGCGGGGTTAAAAAAAAAAAAGTGACTTACAAGGATGAGCAATCTAAGAGAAGTGAAGTAGCAAGGGTCATTTGCATCGTTCCTTCCCAATTTTCAGCCAATCATTTTCTCCAAGGCAAGGAAAGAAATAATAGTCTCCTCTAATTCACACCAAACAACAGCGATGTTCCTCAATTGAAAATGTTGTAAACTCTAATGTTCAACAATGAGGGCACGAAGTGATGCAACAGCATGAAATTCGAGCATGCAAGCCTCTTGGTTGTGCACTCCAATATTGTTCAGTTACCTCAAGTATCATGTAAACTTTGCAATGTCATTCTATTTCTCTAAATCGGTGAAATTTCATGATTTTATGGAAAAAAAAATTTAACTCTGTTTGGCAGGCTGATAAATTGATAACAAACTATAAGGAAGTGCTGCTCTTATACTATAATGATCCACAATGTTTGAAGAGCTATTTTCCAAAAAGCTATGAATCCAATTACTAACCTTAATTTTATTATTTAATACAATTGATTAGATTAGTCCGAAAGTGTAAGAATAAAATAAAAATAGAATTTAAAAAAAAAAAGAAAGAGAGACTAGATTTTGTACAGTGCCGGTAAAGTCTGTCCTTTAGTTTTCACTTCGATACACTTTGACCTTTGTAGCCCAGCAAACCCGTTTGTGTTTATTGTGCCCTCTGAAGTGTAACACAAGTTGTTAACAGGCCTCCGGGAAAGAGACGGAAACATGAGGAGAGTGTTTGGCATCTTTCAGATGAGCCCTGAATCCACTTTGACACCTGCACGGATTCACCCCTTCACCCTGACAACATGGATGCATGAAGGCCAGTAACAGTCCAAGTTTTTTTGAACAGACAAAGGAACATATTTGATCCTGTATCTGGACCTTCAATAGAAATACAGTATTAATATATATATTAATATTAGACTATGGTTTGTCTGTATCTCATATTGTAGCACACTAATATTTACTTACAGTAACTATCCCACTCCAATGAAGCAGCCTGATTAGCATCCACTGTACTGTAGATTTATCTGCATTAACTAACATATTTGCCCCGCCCCCATTTCAGTTCATGCTCCCCTGCTTCTAATTCCCAGGCATTTCTCTGTCCCACCCTGCAGTGTCTGCAGTGCTGCAGATCTCTCCTGCTGATAGCTGCAAGTCCAACAACGGTGTCAACAGAGCCCGACCCGACCGTTTCCACTTTGAATTCCTCTTTCCCTCCGGCACCCGCCTCCCTCTTTATTCTAGCTTTTTGCTTTCCTTCCGCCCCCCCAAAAAAACAAACGGATACGATTGCAAGGGAGATAATCGAAGTTTCAGTGGAGTTTTACAGAACTACAACTGAGTATGTGACGGGTGGGACTCTTTCGAGGCTGGAAAAGTGATGCCGCCTCAGTTTGTTCAGAGTAGGAACCAGTCAGAAGTAATTTGGTCCTACCCTCTGTTTTGAAAAAAAAAAATGAGGATATGTTGGGAAGATTCATTAGCTAGTTTGCCATATGACTGGATTTTAATACAAGAGTTGTTTCAAAAATTCAACCTATACAAAAAAAGCTGCCATAGAATTGCACTGCATTATACTGAGTCCTGTTACAAATTACAATGTCAATCACAACCGAGTCTTGTTATTTGCCCACAATGTTGTGGCCACTGATGGCTCGTAATACCACGTAATTGTTTTGTAATACCGTGTAATTGTTTTGCGACCTTGGTTGATTACACAACATTGACTTTAATTTACGAATTGGGTTTAGTATTCAGTCACACTTAGTTTTTCCTGTCGAACATCATCATTTAACTCTTTGAACAGCTGGAAGATCAATGCCTATTAGAGTACACAAAAGGTTGAAGGCGCTAAATTACGACCTATAACATTTACAGTAAATAATAGATGATACGAAAGATGAATAAGTAAAAGCAGTCTTTTTAAATTGGGTCCAAGATGAAAATGTCTAATGTCAAATGTCTTTGTTCGTCATACATTTATTAAGTGGTTTAAAAAGAAACTGTTTTGAATATGAATACTTGTGTTTCTGTAAATCTTGCAAGGTCTTAGCTTTCTACTGTACTTGGTTATCTATTTTTTGGGGGGGGGGGGTTTGTAGCTTTTTTTTCCAAAATAAAAAAATGACTGGCCTCAACATGGGGTGTTAAGATCTTAAAGATCAAAAGAGACGAGAATATAAAGAATACACAGTGGGAGTTACGTAAAGTAAGCGGACTCACATCCTTCATTCATTAACTGCTGCAGTAGCTCCGAGTGCAAGCCGCAGGTTGACTCGCGCTAGCTGTCTTATATAAGTAAATGTCGAACGTTTTTGCATGTTACATGAACAGTCGTTCACTTCTTTGATTCAAGCATGACAGTTTGCATTGTTAAAATGTTACAAAAGACACGCCTTTAGAGTGAATACATATTTTAGGAGGGTGAAAGTTTGACCCTTGAATTTCATTATTTGCATTAGGAGAATGGTGGGGGACGGGGGGTGGGGGGGGTGTTGTCAGGCAGACAGGCAACACGCTGAGAAACAGAATGGTGTTATACTTAAACATATCAGAAAGGGCTCCTGTCGGTAGGCCTGTCTCAATCAAGGACACAAAAAAAATAAACATTGCTCCAAAAAGATGACATTGGAGGTAGGCTGGTATTTGAGGCCGACAGGACGAGGCCCCACGTCTTTTTATCACAGCCGTTACTGATTTCTACCTCAACCTTGAACACCGCCTAAAATTCATGGCACTGACGTTAAAGTCACATTTACAAATTCATGAGTCAAACGGGGTGGCTGGAACATTACAGAATACTCTCCTCTCCCTTTTTGTGTTGGGGAAGAATTTAAACCTCTATTATTTGCTGAAATACTTTCCCATTGGCTGTTTTTTCCGGGCTTTCTTTAAACGCGCTCTAAAAGGTGCCGCGAGATTGAGCCAAAGCCGGTCCAATTTAAAAAGTAGTGCTTTGGTGTCATCGTGTGGTATCCTGCTGCTGAGGAAATATGTTAAAGTGAGACAGTCTAAAGTTCCTGGCTAAAATAAAAGTAGGGCCTTGGAGTAATCTTGTGGCCTCTATAGGCATTTCTAAACCCTGTTCTATGTGAACAGATAAGGATTACTTTATTGCTGCGGCTCACATACCTGTAACGGACAACACTATACAGGAAGCCCACAAAATATTTGACACACATTTGACCCCCCGCACCCCCTCACTGTTCCCCTTCGACACACACAATCCTTGGTTTCTGACCATAGAAAGATTTCCCACCCATGATTTGAAGGATGTTGTTTCCGACCTCTTGTCACACAGAGACTCGCATTTTCCGAATCACTTTAATAGTTGTGAAGCACAATTAAGAAAGCGCACTGTTTAAAAATACCCTTTAAAAAAAACATGTATGTCACATTTTAACGATACATGCCGGGGCTATGTTCGACGTGCCTTCCATAGCATCTTATGAAGAAAGGGATGATGAACAAGACAACTCTAAATACAAAAATATGTTCTTCACATTGACGTCTGTACCTGAGGAACCCCTGGAAATTTTTGCTACCTGTCCGCAGCCCACACAAAATGACAATGCAACCCACCAGTTGAGAATCACTGTTCGAGGAGACACAGCACATGGCCCTTTTTGTTTTTATGATACTTCCTGGGACAAATCTGAGAGCTTTTCTTTGATGAAGCATCTCAAATTATAAGACGGGTACCAATTACGAAATGCTTTTACTTTGTTTTTTTTTCCCTCAGATTTTGTCATTTTTGTAGTGCACCACCAGAACGGCTCCATCTGTCATGCTATAAATTTGAAGTGGAGAAACTGACTTCCAGCACTCTCACAAAAACATTCACATCTCTGACTGTGAGTTTAGCATTTAGATTTTAGGCCTTTAGGGTAAGGTTTTTATTTCCCCCTTATGTTCCAGATGGTATTTTGATACAATATTTTATGTCACACTATGAGGCTCGAGTTCCTACAAGGAGACTCGCAAGACGGATTTATTCCCAGATGGATCACACTGTTTTCTCTGCCCACAAAGCTCAATGTGTGCATAAGAAACACCCACAAATGAGAGAGTTGATCGATGCAGACATTTGGCTATGCAATAGTGAAACTCTGGCATTCAGCCTCAAATGAACTCAAACTAAAATAACAATACCACAACAATTCAACTGTCCAATGCAGTCTTTTCTTTTGCTTAACAAATGACCATCTTCCCCCCACTGTATAAAAATTTAAAAAAAAAACTCTCCTCTTCTATCACCGATAAGGATCATCTATGTGATCCTCAAGTAAATTGATTATTGTCAGTAAAAAAAAAAATCAGGTGACTCACTGGAAATCAATTTTTCACCAACAAGTCGATATTACGCAACATGAGTTTTGAGCCACAGTGGATTCATGGATATCATGTGGTCAAGACAAATGGAGCCCTGTGGGAAGATTTGATGTGGGGAATTAAGACCGCTTTCCTGAGGGACGCGTAATCTCAGTTCGGTTGTGAAGCATAAAATGGGTTTTCAAGACACTGCAGGGCCCGGCATGAACTTCTACTGACACAGGGGAACGCCCCAATTCCCCAAAGACGAGAAAATCACAAGATGGACTTAAGGATATCAATAGCTAAACTGTGTCTGCTTGGATTTGTCAGAGAAGCGCTCAGACAACGTCAATATTCCAGCGAATATGGTGGAATCATACGTGACTTCACTGTACCAGTATTCTTGACAGGATTAACCAGAATGAATTAAACTCCAAGCAAAAAAAAAACAGGAACAGAAGCATGTCAGTATTAGACCACAACAATGAAAAAAAAAAAAAAAAAACACTTCCAGATAAGCTGGAAAAAGGATTCCCTGAAATTTAGTGTCACTACACACAAGCTGCATCAGGTGTGTAGCGCCACTTATTGAATGCATGTTGGTATATTTTCAAATGATACACATTTACAAGAAGAGAAATAGAAGCACTGTTGCAGTAGAGAAACAAAGGTTCCAAAGTCGTTGTTATGTAAGAAGCGGAATCTCTTTCCCCCGACTGCTTGCACTAAGTCGTATGCGGCATCAACTCCCTCACTAACACAATTTACAGTGCCCTGTCAAACACACATTGAACGCTCCTTCACTGTTTACCAAATTTGGACAATCGCTGCTGTTAATAATCTCACTTTGTCTCGTGCCAGTGTGTGTGTTTTGTCTTTGTGCGTGCACTCTAGCTTGTGGCCACAGTTCTGTCCAGCCCTTGCTTTGTTTTTGCAGTCATGCCTATTTTGAGCTTTCAGCCCTTGAACCTCAAATAAATCTCCCCTTTGCTCTGAACCCTGCAACTGTGTCCTGTGTCCAAGCCTGGTACTGACACATATTGACAAAGAACCATTCACATTCACATTCACACCAATGGACCATTTAAAGTATTCAATGAACCTAACATGCATGTTTTTGGAATATGGGAGGAGCCTGAATATGCAAACCCCACACAAGAAGGCCGGAGCTTTGAAGATGCAAAGCCCAAACCTCTGAACTGTGAGGCAGATTCAGTAACCATTTGTTCACTGTGCTGCAGTTATGAGCCAGTCCGATGTCACTCTGGTGAAAGTGCAACCAACTCGCGAAAATACTTGACACTAAATACAGCAGCCTGGGGAACCCAGCTTCATTCGCTTACCAACAAACTATACAAGTCTTGGGAATCAAGATATAGTTATATCAGTTATATCATGAATGTCAAGCAGAAACCTCACATGTACAAAAACCATCACTTTAAAGGACACCCCCCCCACACACACACACACACACACACAAACAACCAAACACACAAGAAGCCATGTTTGTTAAGCCATTAATGTTACATAGAAAGAAAAAAAAAATTAACGCTTTATATTGGTCTATATTTTAAAAAAAAACATACCCAAGTGGGTACTGACCAATGGTATTGTGAATAAAGCATGGGCGGTTCCGGCCTGACACCAACCAGAAATATCCTGCCAATGTTATGCTAGGCTGGGTAATGAGAAAGCCTTTTGAATTTACATGAAAAAACAAATGCGGTTTATTTGTTACTGACTTAACACCAGTGCTCATATTCTGACAGCTGGTCGATGCATGATTGATTCAATTTTTATTCTGATATATTTTCACAAAAGTGCAGACGGTGCAACAAAAGGAGCCTTGTCAAGTCAGGAAGCTTCCATACAAGTCAAAAAGTCTTTCGGGTTTCCTATAAGATTGAGAACAGGTACGGGCAACTGGCGGCCCACAGGACACACTCTGAGTGGCTTCTTGATTCATTAAAAAATGTTTTGTGCCATCCTTGAATGGTGATTTTTATATAAACCCTTTGCACAGGGGGGAAAATACCATATGTGGTTATTTTGTGGTTTGCTTCAAACCCTTTGCTGTTGCGTTAGAACAGTAGATCTTTTATACAGGCATTGTAAAATAAATTATCAAAAATAAAATATATTAGGCACATGTATATTGCACATTAAAATTGTGTCTTTGTCATGTGGCGCATGAGTAACACTGTTGTGTGTTCCTGAACTAGGATGGTTAAAAAAAATTTAAAAAAAACTCAAATTTTAGTGAAAAATAACATTTTATGCCCAACTAAAAACAGTGTCAAAAGTTCATCATGTTTATTCATTTTACCTAATAGCAACTATAAACGCACACAAATCACTGCCTTCATTTTTTAATCTTCTTAGAGATGCAAATGAGTTTGAGATTAGACAAATTTGCATGTAATGTTCTGTCAGATCAGCCACCTATTCAACTGTGAATGCATTTTCATTGCAGCAGTCCCGCTAATGTTACAACATTGGGACATTCCCTCTGACAAATGCGCTGGACACATCACACCTTTTTACATCAGTAAAGCCTGAGGTAGGACACCAGGTAGACAAGTGAACTGAAGCTTGGGGACATGTTAGATGTTACTGGTGATGCAGCACAGCACGCCACAAGAGAGATGTGTTGTTGGCTTTCTATTATCAGTGTTCAATCTGTGCTCCTGCAGGTACAACAAAGGTGGCGGAGAGAGACTGTACTCAGCTATGTTCAATTCTGACAGGTGCACATTTGTTTTCATCCTGGCGACAGTGGCAGGATAGGGGTTGCAGACTGAGGAGGGAATCCCTGCTGCAATAACAACCTCGCATATGGAGCAGCCCGCCGAGCAGAGGTTTGTGTGGCTTATAGTGACAATGTGCACAATGAGATCATGCAGTTTTGAGTCACACTATATAAGGTGTGACGGTTCGATTTTTTTAATCATACCTGAGTAGTGCCAGGGTGCCCTTGAGCAAGGTCCTGAAACCACCAAACACCTTGCTGCATGCTAGGCGTCAATATGTGTCAAGTAATATTTGGACTGGTTTCTCTGTTGTTGAAATACAATGTACAGTAATGCAATTCCCCCTCATTCGGAATTGCTGCAGTTGTCAATCATTATTGTACGCACTGGTGTAAAACTGCACTGCATCAGACGTTTCTATTATGTTAACTGAACAAACAACGATTACAATGTAAACAGGTTATTTTCACATTTCTGTAATTTTTGATCTCAGTGTTTGGTGCAGTAGTGCCTAATTTTATGGCCAACGAGTGACTGGACTTCAACTCTAACTTGTTCCAGCTGCATTTTAGATATTAAATGACAATTTAAAAAGTTTTGTCCCACCGTCCCCAAAAAAAAAATAGCGCACCATTAGCTGTACCATACATGGTACTCGTCGTAGCAGGCTGTCCCACCCCGTTCAGCGCAAATGTGAATTCGCTCCAAGTCGACATGCGCCCTGCCTAGTGCCTACCTTCCACTTTGGTGAGGGTGAGCACCGGACTGTTGCAGGCGGACAGCGGGGCGACCCTGGCCGAGTGTTTCTTCATGATGCCGAGCTCGGGTGGTATGAGCTCCGGAACCGCTTCGACTACATCCCTGAAGCAGATTTAGCCCCCAGACTCCGGACCTCTTAACGGGACACTTCACATTCCAGGACCCGGTGTCATTGCGCCTTCCATCCGTCTAACTTCCCCCCACCTCTCCTACTGTAGTGATCACTCTTTCCTCCTCCTAGTCTAGGACCCCTCCACCCGTCCCCATTCCGCCTCCTCCTCCTCCTCCTCCGTGCCCTCCCTCCTCTAAATGACTGCGTTCGCCCGGTGCTGGTCTCTCCTCGCGTACACGGAACCGTTTGCTGCAATTCGCCCACGTCATCCACGACACACACACACGCACACACACACACACCCGTGAAAACACTTCCCAAAAGCTGGTGACTCCCCGAGAACCCCCTGCAGATGCCTGTTCTAGTATGCTACAAATTTACACGATGCATTTTTTCCCCTTGTGGTTTTGTGCACAGAGTACATGCAAACGTACTGTCTGTATCAAAACAAAAAGATCACACATGGTTCATACCTTTTATTCAATGTAATATATACATACGTAGGCTATGAATTATCTTTAATGAGAAATTTCAGATGGAGACAGCTCAGGCAATACGATGTTAATTGTTTAAATGTCATGTCCAAGTTCACCTTTCAAAAAGCTCTTACAGTAGAATTAACCTGAACACGCACCCGCTTGCACAATCTAAATTAAAGTGAGCCTGATGCCAGCGTAGAATTTTCTCAAGTCACTATGGGACGATAGAAGTTTGTCACATGCTGTCTTCATTCTTAAACGTCGAATATGAAAACAATGGTCCCGTTACCCCACACCTGCTTGACTTAAAATTCCTCGCAGTACGACTTAATGTCTCGACATTCCTTTTGGTACAACTGCACAGCAAGAGGGCAAGTTTAGTGATTTAAGATTCTGCCATTACAAACGTTATGATGGTCAGTTTTGATTTACAAAGGTATTGTGATCGTTTGGTTGCACTGGTGTGACTCGTACTGCATCAGAATTTTTGATAGCACATCTGCCTCGCAATCTGAGTGGTTCTGGGTTCCAAATGGATGGATGGTATTGGATCATACTAGACTGCGCAGGGACTTTCTGATGATGATGCTGATGTACAGCGAGTGTGTGTTTTATAAAGACTCATGAGTCATGAATGCGACATTGCAATAACTATGAAAATAGAGCCCCATATATTCTGGACATATTTAAATTCATTGAGTTCAAGGCTCTGCTGTAACAAATGTTTTCAGGCCTGCAAGTGCAGTGAGACATTACCCATGAACTGGCTGTGAAAGTATTCCATATCGACGGTGTCACGCTGACAGAAAGGAGGCAGTTGGTTAAATGACGCTCGGTTTCACGCCCCTCCGATTATGTCATCCAACATTTTACTTTTCCCGCTGATGCGTCGTTTAAACCATACGGATAAATACATCAGGGTCACCGCTAGACCGGACCGCTTAGTATTGATCGGCGATCCTTCCTCATGAGTCAACTTTCATCACAAAAACTCGATAGGACCTCAGCAAGTGTAAACATAAGAGACGATGGTCCCTCACTCTGTCGCTTTCACTTTTCTGAGAAGACTTACAATATTTTGAACACGCTGACCTGAAGTTCAACCACAGCAAATTCAACCAACTGTGACTGAATGAATGCTCCGCCCAGTCACGCTCAAGCAGAAGCCGATGATCCCCCCAAATAATTGCACTTAAATGTTTTTCTTAGACTCAGAGGGAACTAAAGTATCTATCTTAACCCATGATTGATTAATGAATTGATTAAGAGATACGTCTCAATGTCTTTGTTCACAAATGTTTGTGTGCGTGTCGAAAGTGACTCTGCACTGGTGTGCGAAAGCCGCTGAGCGTGAGCACGCCCGAAGGAAGCGCCACTGAATAATTCACCGCGTAGATCTCACCACACTCGAGCACCAATCCCCTAACCCTGTCTAACTAGGACAGGGAGCTCAAAAAAGACTCTCTGTCCAGGCCAACGTCCCTCACCAGCCACTACATCCCTCACTTCCACCTCGATCCTCTAGCGGTGGACACATACATAGACGCACGAATGCACCGCGAACTGCCACATTTAGTGGCCAGTGGGACATTTGCTGCTTTTCAGTTAAAATCCTTTTGTTGTATGGTCACATGAGACATCCCATGAGTCTATATGACTACCACGGCGGGGAAGAAGGGAGCCATCTGTGTTTGGGAGAGACTGTTGTCAGCTTCCTCCATTAGCAGAGGAGTAAGGTGCAAGAAAGGGATGGATGAGATTGTTCAAGGATCCCAGGCAGTGACTCATAGACTTTTATGTGTGAGCACGGAGGAGGATCAAACTGTTCTGGGACGCCACACACACACACACACACACACACACACGCACACACACACACACACACACACACACACACACACACACACACACACACACACCAAAGTGTGTGAATAGAGGTTAGTGTGTAGTCAAGCAAGGGCAAAAAGAAGTCTTTGAGGATCCTTCACTCGCACTTTACATCACTATGTGTTTGAATCAATCAAACAAACCTATTAAACAAAAACACACTTGTGACTTTCATAAAACCCCGCAAAGATCCAAAAAAAAGGCATTCACTTTCATATGAACTGAAAATCTGTCAATTTAGATAAGAAGCCTCTCCTTGATCAACTGCGCTTAGAAAAAGTAATCCATGCCTGCATTACATCTCGCTTGGATTATTGTAATGTACTTTATTTTGGAGTCAGGCGGTCCTCCCTCAAATGTCTCCAGTTGGTCCAAAATGCTGCTGCTCATCTTCTAACTGGAGCTCATTTACATGAGCCTCCCTTCACTGGCATTTAAGAGTTGATTTTAAGATTATTTATTTTAAATCTTTAAATTGACTCACCCCACCTTACCTCCCTGAGCTTCGCCGCCACGATTGAGCCTTTTCCGTTTCCGGTCTCACCCTTGGAATGACCTTCCGCACATTTGGCAAGCCCCCTCTCTATCCAGCTTTAAAACTCGGCTTTAAAACCACATTTTTATTCCTTGACTTTCGATCCGGGATGAGACTCCGCATTTTTTTTTTTTTAGCGTTTTATTGTGTTTACTATTTTTATGTTATTCATTTGTCGTTTTAACTGTCTTTGTTTTAATGTCTGATTTTTATTTTATGGACAGCACTTTATATGCAGCTGTGGTTGTTTTTAAAGTGCTCAATAAACAAAGTTGACTTAAGATGTGAAAATACTTTCACACTATGGAATGATTTAGACGTACAGTAGGATGTGTCATTTTACGACGCATAATAGTGGAGTAAACCCGAATTGAAGTAATTGTGTTGCCAGCCAGGACAGCGAGCGAGCTTGAGGATCAGGGTTTGAATCTTGTCTTCTGTGAGTTCTGGATAAAAGGCAAAAAGGGATAAATACCACATATTCTCCTATCTCACCGATGCAGCAGTTTTTCCAGAAGTGTACACTATGATACAGCCTTACTTAATATTTGTAATTGGACTTCTTGTGTCAGTATTGATCACATGAATTTGTACACACCCTCACATGCAGTACTGTAATGTTCAAAATTTGACCACAGGCTTTGTCGTTTGAATTACATTTTCTCACATAGGTTATTTTGAAAGAATAACCTCCTAAAAATAAATAAACAACAGACACTTTCAGAAGGATTACACAGGATTAAAGTGAAGGATTATTTAATAAACTCGATATTGCCACTGAGCGAAATTGCTCTCGATCAATAACAAACACACAAAACCTGCTTGGTGAAGGTGACCAACTTATAAGAAGTTCAAACAAAATTATGGAAAGCTTTTGTGTGTGTGTGTGTGTGTGTGTGTGTGTGTGTGTGTGTGTGTGTGTGTGTGTGTGTGTGTGTGTGTGTGCCTTGAAAATAAGCTATTATGTTGTGTTTGCACAGTCATGCCTGTTCTATTGGTTGCGCAAACAAAGCACATTGGGTTGCCCTCCAATCTACCGTCTGGTGATACCGCTTCAATCTAGTTTTCAAATTCAATAGGAAACCAACTTGGAATAAACGGCAATGTTTTCATTTCCTTGGTTTCTCAACCCCAGGCCCCAAAGTGGAATTTCTCTTTAGTGACACATCAATATGATTTTTTTTTTTTTTTTTGTACTTCATCACTTGTGACTTGCAGCAGGTCATTTCGACAAACTATTGGTGTACTTGAATGCTGCGCATTTATCCATATAATCACTTTTCCTGACTCTGATGATTTGACCTCCGTTCACATTTCACTTTTACAAATGTGCTCCTTACCGTAATATTTTACTGAATGGATGGGCAGGAAGAAAATTGGGTGGTTTTAAAAATCAATGTTATCGATTCAGCACACGCAAACAGAGTGCCCGATGACGGAGGAAGACTGGCAGTAAGAGTGATGAAACATCCACGCACCCGTGCTTAGTAGCCCGCAGTACAGTCTCAAAGCTAATTATTGTAATTGACTGCAATAGTTGAATCAGCATCATATTTCACATTTGTCCTAATTCACACTTGTACACTTCTGATCGCAACGCAGAAGGAGCAGCAGCCCGGTGGGAACTTGGACAGCTTATCTTCGCCTTCGTCTGCGCCAGTACTGTGGCTGAAGGTACTGAAGTGTTGCAAGAACTTGAGAGATCTTGTGTGTGCACGACTTACAAGCTTTAACTGTGTTTGCACTAAACCTCAGCCCACCTTAAAAGTAACTGAAAGTCTTCTTTGGAGTGCTTTGGGAAAGCTTTTCCCTCCAACTGGATTCAGACAGACTCTGAACCAAAATACTTTGTACAACTGCTCAAGAATAAACTATTTGAATAAACTTACCCCATCCCTAGTTTGAATGTTATGTTAATATTATGTTGCTTTTTCGTTTCTGTATTAAGGCAAATTAACATTCAAATTAATGTGGGCCTACTACTTATGCTTGTGACAAAATGTTGCTGACATCTGTTGTCCTTTTGGTGAGATACAGCATATCATGCGCAGACTATGCTGCCATCATCGGCCTCTTAACTCTATGGACGCTTGAAGCTTTCAGATTTTGCTTTTTGGACTCTCAATTCATTAAAAGGATTAGACATCATCGGCTTTGGCGATTTAATTGTGACTACAGCACTTTGCGGTCATTGAAAAAAGTCAATTTATTCGAATGCAACTATGAATATTAATAGAGTCGTGATTAATAGTACTGTAAAAGGACAAACTGGGGATTGCTTTCGTTAAAAAAAAAAAAAGAAAATCCTGATCTCATCTCATCTTCACAATTATATATGCGTTGTCTGCTTTGCAAGGCAATGATACACAAGGCAAACATCGTGGAAGCAAGACGCCTTTTATCTCATCTTGCAGGGAATAATATAGTGGCTAGGTGAGCGGGTTCGGGGGGCGCCTGATACAACATATTGACTCCGATAACTGCTCTTCCAAGTACTTTGTGCCACAGAGGTCAAATAAATGAACTTTTACATGCATCTCAGAGCAGACAAAGCTCATCCTTGGAAACAAGAGGCTGTCAAGATACAGCAACCAACAGCCATTTATTGGATGAATGGCTTCGGCCGGCTTCTTTTGGGACAGTGGAGGGTAAGGTGTGGTAACAGTTTCCAAAACACACCTCTCACCATTTTGAAATACAGAACTCCGGGATGACCGCCTCGCTCCATGTGCTGATTTCTCACAGGGTACCCTCTGCAGTAACTCATTAGAAAATCTGCACTTTTGCCTGTGATTTAATATGAGAGCTGTTTCAAAGCTTACCTTAGATGAAGCGCATTATTGATTGACACTCATGAATACAGCAATACTTTACAGCACGGTTGTAGTTTGCAAACCTCTTTTAATATCTTCATCACATTTTGCAGGTGTACCTAATGTTGTGACCAATGAAAATCTACGGCCGTGACAGGAAGGTTCTGCACTAAAAAGAGAATTTCACTTAAAAATATACATTAAAGCCAAGGGAGATGTTAAGTAAATGAACAGAGAGTGAATGTAGACGCTAATGCGTCACGACACCGCATGACAGAATCGGGTGTACTCTTTCCATTACGTTTGGCACACCAACCGGATTGAGGAATAAAACGAGATCCAAGTGACTTTGAAGGAGGGTTCATTGTCAGGCCTCGAATGGCAGAGATTCCTTTACAAAGTGGAGAAGTAGCACTTGGATTTTTTTCGACAAAAAAAGTGTGTAGCATGAGATACGTAAAAAGAAATGGGAGCGCAGGCACTTGCAGATGGAAAACTAGAGTGTGTAACATTGCATTGATATTACTTATTTGGCATTAAATATAATTAAAAGTATATATACTGTATATGTATTGCCCAAAGTTAACTGTGACCCTACCAAGGACAAGCAGCATAGAAAATGGTTGGATTTTGTTTCTATAATACAGAAAACATCTTCAGTTTGTCTTATTTGCTTATAATTTTGCATACTTTATGACTGACTGTTCTGCGTACAATGCAATATGCCAAATAAACAATGTGATAGAAAAATCGCGAGTAAAAAAAAAAGTTGAGTTCAATCGATCATAAGGTGAGACAGCAAGTCTTTTGAGACAGAGTGTGTTTTGCTTTTAAGGGGATTTTTGCTCTTTTCTGTGATGGTTAAAAAGGAAAGTGAACATACAGCTCTCTTTATACTTGTATGGTAGTCAAAAATATTACAATGCTTCTCAAAACAGCAACTGTGTTGTTTAAAAATGTCTCTACAATGGCAATAGTTTCATCCAGGAATTAATGAATTCACTTTACATGATTTCCAAAAGGAAAATAGTTTTGAAAAAAATTCTTGAAAAACTTGAAAGTCAACGAGCATCACGGAAAGGGGTGTTTTCCGCTTTGGAGTTTTTTTCTTTGTCATACACAGAAGAAAAGTTCGTCTCACGCCATCCCTCATACTGCTGCCTTTCAAAATTATGTGAGGCTTTCTCTAAAGTGCAGCCACTTCTGATGAAGTCCAGAGGCGTCTATTTAAATGGTGTCAAGCTGTAATACTTGATGACAGCTCTCGGAGTCGCACTCCACATGTTAATAAGAGAGTGCGGCAGTTCCATTTAAACCACTCTCCGAGAGGGAGCAGCTTGCAAAGGGCATCATCCTGCCTCTCTGTTTGGAGTTATATAAAAAAAAAATTTAAAAAAAAGATTTATTTTAAGAAAATGTGGAGCCCATTAACAGAGTCGGAGAAGAAGTAGACATATGAGGCCTCAGTGTGACTAATGCACCAATGTCGAAACAGTAAACTCCTCTAGCAAGTGCAGTGACCAAAATGTCAACGTTATAATGGCAGTCAACCCCTCTCTCGCATATTATTAACAATCTTCAAATGTCACTTTCAAAAAAAATGCGACGACGCCCTCTGCTGTCGCGTCACGGATCAACTCTTGCAGTGAACAAATGTATTTGTCTCCTTACCGCCCGCAGAGGGCACTGTGGTCACACATATCCATTTATATTTGTGGAAATGGATGAAAGTCGGTCAAGAAGTGGAGCACAAAGTGGGACAGAGATGACAGGTATGCATGTGGACCCACAGAACACAGAGCGGTACACTCAATTTTGTTGTGTGCAAGGTGGACAGAAAAGTCTATAGACTTTCTCTGGGTACTCTGGCTTCCTCTTACATTCCCAAAGTGTGGTACATGTACTGTACCACTAGTGATCTTGAAAATAATCACTGAATTAAATATTCAAAGTGTGCATAGTGTTACAGGGGCTGAAACGTTTTGGGTTTTTTTCACATCCAATAAGATGCATCTGATGAGTACGATTGCATTTAACTGTTTAGAACAGTTTTTTTTAATCATCCCTGGACAATCATTTAAGCGCATTTTTTTTACGTTTCATGTGCAGTACTGTTTAAATTAATTACTACTTAATCTTTTCAAATGATTTTCCTATATTTAACTTCAGTGTTAATGTTTGTACATGACATAATGGTTCAGTGGCTTCCAATAATAATAATAATAATAATAATAATAATAATAATAATAATAACCATTGAGAATACAATTTGCTCCACTGCTGTGTCTTAATGTTGATCTTTATTTATTTATTTGCTTGTTTGTTTGTTTATTTTACTACCTCTGTCCAGGTAAGTGACAATAGAGCAGATTCTCTTTTACATGGCCGACCTGGCAGTGATTTGAACTCGTGTTTCTGTGCGGTGGGCGTGGCAGGTAGCATTGTCACGTACTGTACAACGCCCACTTTGCTGCGGCCAACTTTATATCAACCGCAATTGGACATCTAGCAGTTCCTCATGAATGTACTTTGTGTTCATCCAACCAATGGGGCAAATGATCATTTTTAATTTCACCCATCTATGAAAATACCAAAATAGAGAAAACCCCATCCATGCACACAGTTAGACTGCACTTTGCAGTTATGACTTGAAAATTAAGAATAATGCACATGGACCAAATTTCTATCAATCCTTGCATCGTGCTTGCTTTAGTTTGGGTGTTTTGTAGTAAATCATTTGTCTCAAACAAGAGTCAAAAAATGTCATTGACAATTCTTTCTCACCATGTATCAAGAATAGTTTCTCACAAAAAATGGAAGGGATCATAAGGGCCATGTCCTGCATAATTGTGGTATCATTAAGTTTCAGAGCTGTTGGTTTGTGTCTTTGAAGTGTTCAGTTGGGGCGACAGGGTCGCGCCAGTGGGTCGCATCCAACAGCCAAGCTGCATGCTTTCTAATCATCCCTCAGCGTCATCATTCCAACTACGACAGCAGCAGGTGCTTTGGACACTCTTCAAAAAGGTGTGTGTGTGTGTGTGTGTGTGTGTGTGTGTTCATGCGTGCGTGCGTGTGAGAGAGAGAGGAAGAGAGAAAAAGGGAGAAAGAGAAAGAGAGAGAGAGAGAGAGAGAGAGAGAGAGAGAGAGAGAGAGAGAGAGAGAGAGAGAGAGAGAGAATGTTCTGTTCAGAATGTTCTGTTCAGTTAATGAACTTTAATGCTCTAATGGAGAATTTGTTTTTTGTAGGTCAAAAACCATTACATCCTGTCAACACCACCGTAAGTCATGTTTTTAATTCCTGATATACATGTACTCACAAAAAGTTAGATATATGGCTTTCGGGTGAATTTTAAGGATGGTTCTAAAATGCCCAAAAACTTTTACAGGTAACCTTCATTTGAAACTTCTCCAAACCTTTGAATACTTTAATGCATGTTCAATTGTTCAATGCTTCAATACTTTTTGCTCAGGTGTTTGATCCATAAATTCACCAATAAATTTCACATCCACTTCTGTGCCTTTCTGTGACTCTTACAGTTTATTCGTAGCTTTGTTGCAACCTGCTAGTGGCACAATATGATACTCAGTGACAACTTTTCTCTAAGTCAGTCAACATCCAAACTGAAGCCTCACAAGGATGACATATTTTGACCAAGTGTTAGGTGTCAAAACAAACATCAGGATGAACAGGAGTACCAATTTAAATACCAATTCCAGTTGAACCGGTAAACTTATTGGTGGATTCATGGGCCTGTGGTGAATGTTGCTTTTCTACTTTTTGTTCGAGAACAGCAAATTATGTAAAAAGCACTAAAACGCTGAGCAGGTGGCGTGCATTCAAAAGTTTGCCCTGAGGTTGGCCGATGATTGTCGCCTGGCTTATTCTGCACCCACCAGCCACTTAAATTCTGTCGGCTCACATCCATGCCCACTCTGGCTTTAATTGTCTGATATGCGGACCCGAAGGTGAATACTGTGTGTGTTGGTGGACGGTAATAATAATGGCTTAGAGTGCCGTGCTAACACCAGCCTAGTGTGACCCCCTTCACAAACCTAATTTCAGTGTGAAATGACATCATTATATCAGATGTTCAATGATATACACAATTAAGGTAGCTGGTCTGTTTATTATTAGTGGAGCAATGACTCCTGTATTGAATTACATATGATTGCATATGAATATATCACTTGTGTGCACATGTTTTGCATCATGTAACCTTGTACAATGATGAGCAGTGAAGATATTCAGTTGGAGCAATGCAACAGAACACAAATGCTGCTGACTGTTCAGAATTCTGTCAGTTGTGTTGATTAATTCGACTGGGCTGCAACCCGCCGATTGACTCTCAGCTCGTTTGCAATCTAATGAAGAAGAACATGACAGCAGCTAATGGAAGTTGAACAACATCTGGAAATCCCTCCGCTATGGCACAAATACCCCGAGCAGTATAATTCAATACAACACTTGCATCAAAACAGGAGATCAGAACATTCAGAGATGATTACATCCATTTATTCATCTTTATAACTCTGATCTTCATCAGTGTCTTGGGTAAGCTAAGACGGAGCCTGTCGCAGTTGACTGCACAGTGGACACACCTAGTTGTACTTTCAATCCTAACCTCAGCCTTATTTTTTTCTGTCCAAAAAAGAATAATGCACTGGTGTAAAACAATAATCCGTCAAAATTTGAATGATGTACATCTTCATTTGGTAGCATACTACACTTTAAGGCGCTTAGAATTGAAGTGAGAGGCGGGGGGGGGGGGGGGGGAAAATCTATTTTGTTCCTTTTTGTATTGTTCTCCATTCACCTCCAAGGAATTTGATAATCTGATGTGCTTGTGAGCTTCTCTTGATGCCAATGGATGACTGGTAACACTGTAACTTCGAACAATGACACTCCAAACACAATAGACCCACTGTATATCAGTGTTGCATACAGTATACTGTATGCTCATGCCAGCACGAAATCATCGTATTCCTTCAGCTGAACACAATAATGCTTGGAACTGTAAATCCCACTGGTCCGAGTTTCCATCCTGGGGTGTGTTGCCAAAGTGAACAGAGAAAAGGGCCACGCAGTAAACAAAAGACAACAATGAAGGACATCCGCCATTTTGTCTTTCTTGGCATGACAAGAAGAGAATATTCGTTTAATGGAACTGGGGTAAAAATCACACACACCATCTCTCAGTCTTGCGATTCTCCCTGTAAAGATGCTCAAATTAAGTTTTGTTGACAACAACCAAATAGTATCCAAAAGTAGTATAAAACAGAAGTACAGATATGGGGGGGGGGGGGGGAAA
>NW_017805277.1:1299356-1422346 GCF_001891065.2 Hippocampus comes
GAGATGGAAAAACAGAGAGGGGGGGGGGGGGGGGGGGGGGGGGACAGTAGCCTTCACAAGTTTTGACAATGGAAAAACAAAAAAATACAAAAAACCTTGCTTACCAATCGGAATGAATTTAGTGCTTACCACATTACCCTCTTGGTGCCTCTTTGCTTTCTAAATTTACTTAATTTGGAAAGCAGAAAGCCATTACAAAAAGGTCTTTTTTTTTCCTCATTGGCCCCAGGCAAGAGTAAACCTTCAAGTTAGCCTCCAGGGACTGACATCGAGCTGACTTGATGTTTGATACGGCTCATGCAATAACATTTCCTCTCTTCCATGTCTGATTTGAAAATAAATCCAATTAACTGCCAAAATAATGAAGATTAGCTCGAAATGGAATGACTGGCTTCCTCTATGAATTGACATCATGTATATTTTAAAAAGAAATACCTGCGATGTGTTTTAATTACATCATTTGTAACTTGCGTCTCTTGATAAATATCCCCTGATCAATTTAGTAAAGAGAATTCTGCAGTGGTAGCATAAGCTTGGATGCTAGCATTAACAAAACCTGAGAGTGGTTGGTCTAGTCCACTATTATTAAACTGGTGAGGACAATGAGTTGGCTTGTCAGGGCAATGCCACAAATTTTATTCTCAACAAGCTAATGCACTGTTCCAAGATGTCATACAACTACTACATCATATTCACCAATGGAAAATCTTTTGATTGTTTTGAATATGCGTATATGGGTTAGCTAGATAAACACATCCAGTATATATTTGTAAGTAATTAAATAATAACTTGTGTTTTGTAATTTCCCGCATCCCCCGGTATGATCTGTCATGGCACATTAAGTAATCATACTTTGGCTTTATGTATGTTTTGGGTAAAATACTCTTTTGAGAGAGAATCACACCTGTATATGGTAATAATTATATTTTGTGCACACATTTATACAGCAATCTTGACAGTAAAATGAAGCATCCACTAATAGTTAACATCACAACCTTTTCCCTGTGAAATATTTTAAGCGATTGTTTGTGTCGTCCACTTTCACCGCAGGATAAAGTATTAGGTCGAAAACAAATATGAATTAGTCACCATTTATTTACTGTCAGCCTCCGGCAATTTGAGTCACCAGTGATAAGAGCGTTCACACTGCAGTAGGTGTGCTCATTGGTGATATGTTGACTGCATTGTGTTTGGCTATTGTTGGCTCTTGTCTATGTTTATCTATATGCAGCATGTGTTAATTTGCATGGAGTGGGAAACCTGCTCGGATACGGTTCGCTGTCACAAGATCTTTACCGAGCAATATTCTCCTCTCACCATATTCAGACCCTAAATTGCTCGCACAACCTCATTTACACTTTGCCTGCTTTGTTCCCCCGTTGCAGCTCTTCAATGACCACGATGTGCTGTGTGGAGCCGCAGCAGATTAATTACGTCTGGGTCGGGATCCTATGTCGCCTCTTCTAATTAACGCTTGATGACAGAGGTGAAAGGGTGTCGCCAGAACTCAGCTGGCATGAAACAGCATTTCCATCAGTCGAAAAGAGTAGACTTAAATCAAGGCATGACGGTTGCCTTTGGTACTTTTGTGTTTACAAGTAACGCAAATACTGTAATACAAAAGATACATATGCAATCTGTGCTCTCTCAATAAAGTGTCACAACCATTAAAATGGCATTCCAAAAAGCATTAAGTTCCGTACTGCAGCCTTCCACCCTCTGTGATCTGCCCTACTTTGGGTCACACCCACAGCAAAGATGAGGCACTAAAATACACAGCAGCGAGTTCTCTGCTTTAAAGTCATAAAGTTGATTTGCAATGAGCACAGGCAGGTAGATGTTAATCTATGCATCACTCTATATTATGCATGTGATCTTATGCAACACGGGCTGCTTTGAGTGTACCAGATGGACAAAATGTCCATATAGGACATTCTAAGCATAACTTTCAATGGCATTGCCTCAACGATATATTAGGGAAAGCGGTCAAAAGATACAGCATGTTTCACTTAAATTGATTATTCAGTCCATTGTAATGGGCACATTAATACGTTGGTTGCTTAAGTGATCATCAATAATGCTGTCAGTTCTGTAGAATACTGTTGCTACAACCAGCTGAGGTGTTGCTGTTGTTTCAGCCTCAATAAGATACACATTATCCATCCATCCATTTTCCGATCCGCTTTATCCTCACAAGGTTCGCGGGGGGTGCTGGAGCCTATCCTAGCCGTCTTCACGCAGTAGGTGGGGGACACCCTGAACCGGTTGCCAGCCAATCGCAGGGCGCGCAGAGATGAACAACCATCCGCGCTCACGCTCACAGCTAGGGACAATTTAGAGCGTTCAATCAGCTTGCCATGCATGTTTTTGGAATGTGGGAGGAAACCGGAGTACCCGGAGTACCCGGAGAAAACCCACGCAGGCACGGGGAGAACATGAAGATACACATTATTTCATGTTAAATTGTTAAAACAATTCTTCCAATAGAGACCTTATTTTTCACCCCCAAGAAGAAAAAAACGCTTCTATTTCAATTAATGGACTAAACCAGGGGTGTCAAACTCATTTTTGTCGTGGGCCACATTATAATTATCGTTTCCCTTGGAGGGCCGTTATGACTGAAACTACATAAAGAAGTCAAGAATAAAGTTTGATTTAATTATTGTTTAAGTAACTCTAATGAGGGGTTTGGTAACCACAAAAATGCTTACAATATGTCACTGATTAATTATATATGGAAATTTGAAATGCTGGTAGAGATTTTAGCAACCATCATGCAAGTTGTCATCTTTGATTTGCTTTCGCGGACCACTTAAAATGATGTGGTGGGCCACATCTGGCCCCCGGGCTTTGAGTTTGACACCTGTGGACTAAACTCTGTTGCTAACTCGGTTGCAAACCAAAACATTTCCCAAGGAATACAAAAAGTCTACCAGAAGAATTGAAGTGTGAAGACTTACCACATGTTAATAAGTTCCTTGCGCAATATTGCACGTGAGCTTTATGATGTGGAGTAGGTATCTTTGGTCGATTAGTACTGCAGTAAACTGATAACGTGATCACAACTATGCATGACTAGTTGCATAAATGCAGTCTTCTTGAAACAGAGGCATCCATGTGGAAGATCTGATTTTCTTTGCTATTTTATGCCATTTCAAATTAATATGAAAGCAGTATTTAAGAAAATAACAATGATGACAAGAATACTGTCAGAAAGGTATTGTCGTGTACATATGTACAGTATATTAAGCTAATGTAATATGCACCCAGATAAATGTATGATTGCATCATATTTTCACTTATACACAACAAATTGATGGATAACTACTTTCGAAATCAAACGTTAAGTGGAGAAAAACTGTTCAACTATTTACCAAGCAGGATTGGTCATTAAAAAAAAAAAAAAGATGCTTACATTATATCCATGTTATTAATTGCAGTCATAATGTTGTGGCCCGTTGCTGTGCTGGAAATGTAAAATGAGCTAATACCACCGATATCCCCAAAACTGAATGTTGTTATTATCTTTTACTAATTTGCTGCTAAGTGGTTACAGTAATAGCAAAATCTCATATCAACCAACACAAATAACTTCAAAATGACAATAACAAAATATAAAAGGACTTGGGTAGATCATCCAGTTCGTCCAAAATTGTTTCCCGACACACATCGAATATTAAATATGCCAATGTGCAAGACCTTCGGATTTGGTATGTTCCATATATTGTGCAGCATAGCACTAAAACATTGAAATAATGTTTTAAAAATATATGCAGAAATGCACAGGCCCAGAGGAAAAAAAATGTATGTTGGTTAGAGTGCTTTTTTATTTCTCTTAGTTCCTGTTTGGATCAAAACAGTGCGAACGTGGACGTATGAGCCTGCTGTCATGGCGACTCTGTTCATGGGGATGATGCGAGTGAGCACCAGCCTACAACTTTTTCTCCACTGTGCATGAAGAGCTTTCTCTTCCACTCGAATGCACACAGTGACAGGTTCACATCACTGGGGGAATAAAGCATAAAATGGTTCTTTTATGTGCTCACTCTACAGTATCAGCCTTTCTTGAAATTTCTGACTTGATGGCAACAAATAACTGACACGACATTGATTTGTTTCACTCTGCCTCTGTTAATTGCCTCTTTTTCCTTTGACTGACAGTGTTTCCCAGGATGCTTTTCCACAACCGTGCACTGTGCAGACTGTGGATGACAGCAACAAAAAAAAAAAAAAAAATGTAAGCAAGGGGAATATCGGATGATGATTATTTCTTATAAATAAATATTTAATGAGTGTATCCATGAAAATTCTTCTTGTGAGAAGTTAGTAGAAATTTATATAAAAAGTAAATATGAGATGATTTTGTCATATACAGTGTCCATGGAGTGTAATTGGTAGTAATGGGAAAATGAAGCTTCAAGATGCTTCGTCACCCAATACAAAAGCTAACTCAACATTTAAAATCATTTACAAACAAAAGAGTGAAAGACATTCACAAGCCAAGTAAAGAAATAAAAGGATCTTTAAAAAATTATGAACAAAACATACAGTTGACTAATATGATTTTTGAGGAACATGAACATTAAAATGCTTTGAAAGAACTTAAGAATTTACCCTAGGGATTGACTTCACTTCTGTTGGCAGCTTATTCTTCAGATTCAAATTGTTTTTATTATATTTAATTATGCCACTGCTGTAGGTTTTTATAAAGCATAATATAAACTGTTTTTTTTTTTCATTACAAGGAGGCTGGAACAGATTAATGGTATTTCCACTCATTTTAATGAGGAAAGATGATTTGAAATAGAAGTGTTTTCACCATTACCACTGTGGTGTACTAATTTTCTGGCCACCATTACATCCATAGTCCATTACATCCTCATAGTTGGCCAACAATAAAAAATAATATACTAGCCATACCTGAAGTTAAGTGCAGTAAATGGGGGTAGAGCCCTGCTACAAGTCGCAAAGATCCATGACTAATAATAGACACTGCCCTTAAAAAAAGTTCATCTCTTGATGTCACAAGTTGGATTGGTGTCAAAGCACGACTTCACATGGGGCTTTTGTGCTACTTTGTGGCATTTAGGGTCTTTCAGATAAATATACAACACATAGCCCAACAACAACAGATTTGAGAAAAAAGGAAGAAAGACAGTGCCACCAGTATACTTTCAAATTCACTGTGCAGGTTTACAAACTGTCATTCGTGGTCACATTGTTGAAACACCATGTATGTTTTCAGTACAATTTCCTACCAAATTCTCATGAGAAAATACCCACACAACTACTTCCTCTCCGACAGCTTCTACCGAATGAGAAGAACATGTTCCAATTGTCAGTCCAAGTCCGTCCTGCTTTGGCAGGACTGTCACAGTCCGGTGTAAATGACCATAAAAACTCTCCATACTGCTCCTGCACCCTTGTTATCATCACGACCAAAAGCTGAGTCAAAATTAGAAGCCAACCCCATTTCATGCATCGTCAACCTCAACATTTGCATAAGGGGATAGTGTAGCTTTGTTCTAGTAAATTATATAAAACAAAAATATGTTTTGCTTCTCAGTGGGCACACCTGTAGAGACAACTTGACGCAATAGGGAAGAAACCATCCATTCATTCTCTACACTGCTTCTCTTATTCAGACGTAGGGAAGCTGGAGACTGACTTGGAGGTTTTTCAACACACATATTGAATGTACATAGAAAATGAGGCTTTAACAGCAGGTTTTTGGAAAACAATGGCATTAATTTTCACTTGTGTGCGTAATCTGGTTACCTTGGCCAGTACAGTCTATTGCACCCAGTCGATTTTCATACAAATCGGGTTTATATGCCCTGCTGCGCATTTAAAATATAAATATCTCCAAGCATTAGCATACAAAGTTTTGTCTCCGGGAGAAAAAGAAAAGCAATTTTCGTTTCAATGGTCTCAAAATCTCTGAACTGACTGTAAATGATCAAGAGAAAAACAGGTGGCATAAATCATGTGAAATTAAAAGTGCCTGCCTCATCGCAGACAGAGTTGGGGGATAAACATTTGTTTTACTAACAATATTAGCTGAAGCCGTAATTGTATAATTATATTTATTTGTCACTTCATGATTTACAGCAATGTTTTCTGTACTCCAAGTGAATGATGATGCAGCTATGCGGTTAATTTGGCAGACAGTGGAGCTGAAGACCTTCTGATGCCATTTTAGTCGATTTACGTCAACGCTGACGTCATCTTTCTCGCTGGTTTGAGTTATCAAAAACATTTTGGGGTGGAAGAAAATAAGAGTAACATTTTGTCGATGACCTTTTCTTTGACATCAAATGCAACAGACACAGAAAACAGAGCGGAGGCGTTTTGCTGCCTGGTACGTCAATGAGAGCATTTGTTGATGAAATAAGAGCCCAATTCATTGGCTGCATTTCTGTTCAAATTATCCTCTCATACTGTTCACAAGGAGAGTAAAGTGAGTCACGGAGTGTTTGCTGATGCCTTTCGACTTGTGCCTAAAGTGACTCACCAGCACTTTAAAAATTGAGCAGAATTTTAATGGTGCTATTTGGTGCTTTCGTGGAGGCAGCAATGCATTTAGGTGGCTTAAACTTGCACGCGTGCAAGTGTGTTTGCGTGAGTGTGCGTTGCTTTTGCTTTGCGGTTAGCGCCGGGTTGGCGGTTAATGAAATAAACTATTCAGAAATACCACCCATATTGGCCCAAATTGCCTTCTGAACTTTCGGTCCATACTTTTACAATTACAATTACCTCTCAATTGCTGTGCTCTGTGTGTGTGTGTGTGTGTGTGTGTGTGTGTGTGTGTGTGTGTGTGTGTGTGTGTGTGTGTGTGTGTGTGTGCGCGTGAGGTTCAATGTACTGTACTTGTTTAATATGTACAAAGAGCATCAATTTTCTAATATCATATCTTGGAGAACACATCTGCTCATTTTGCAGCAGCACGCAACTCGAACACAACAAAATGAGGTGATCTTGCTGGTCCACCAATTTTGGCGACCACTAAAGCGGCCAAGTAGTTTATATTCTCATTCAGTACAGTAAAATATATTGTTGTTCTCCTTACTGCAGAAAAGCAGCGCTCCTGTATACTGTGATGTGTGCATTGTAGATGTGTTCTGATTAGCCCTGTGAATGTTAAAGAAGCCAACATATCAATAATTTAGTGCCTCCTATCTGGTACACAACAGCACCAGTTTGTGTTAAATCATTACAAACAAAATCCTAATGAGCGGATTCACATTAGAGCAATGATAAACCAAAAAAAGGTGGAAGGCAAAATTGTGTTTCGCAGTAATGTTTCCACAGAGTAAACAAGGTTGTTAAATCGCAAGCACAACACTGAGCCGGACCCAAAGGGGTTCTGTGCTAAGTGGCCCTCCCAAAATGATGCAAATCTCTTGAAGTGATGTCGAGATTAAAAATAAGGGAGAAGACAAAAGCTGTGTTAAAAAAGAGTCTTCAAAGAATCAACTGCTCAAAGCAATGTCTGATGCCTCAAGCTTCAGTGAAGCTCGCTCTGCTAGCTGCACAAACCTTGAGTAACAGTGATGCCTTCAAACGATTCTTAAAGGAGGAGCGTTGCATGGAAAAATGTGACCTCATTAGTCTAGTTGTAGATCGCAACGTCAGCTGCGATTCAGTCAACATTCATTATCTGAACAAAGGTATTAATAAGCCACTCAATTATTCATGGCTGCAGTAATTTCATTTGAAGCATATAGGCAGTTTGGTCATTGTAGATGACGTAAGGTTGGTGGGTTTTGTAAACCCATGGGTATGGCAAGCCATTTGAGCATTTATTCCATCCATCCATCCATTTTCTAATCCACTTTATCCTCACTAGCGTCGCGGGGGGGTGCTGGAGCCTATCCCAGCCAGGCAGTAGGCGGGGGACACCCTGAACCGGTTGCCAGCCAATCGCAGGGCACACAGAGACGAAAAACCATCCACGCTCACACTCACACCTAGGGACAATTTAGAGTGTTCAATCAGCCTGCCATGCATGTTTTTGGAATGTGGGAGGAAACTGGAGTACCCGGAGAAAACCCACCTGTGTCAGCACTAGTTGGATAGTCAGCCACATGAGTTATGCACTTTCTCGGACTAGTTGCACAGAAACGCTGACTCGTCACTCATTTTCAGCAACTCGTGCCACTTTTGTCCAACTAGTGCTGATAGAAGTCTAACGAATGACACCTCGAAGGCCCTCTTGCGGTCAAACTTTTTTTTTAATTATCATTTTTTAAAATGTAATGTTGCCGCGGTTGACCCTCGCAGTGGCAGGCAACACGGAGTGTACCATTAAACTGGGTCACTGCATTGAGCGACCCCCCCCTCAACTCCCTCCCCCGATGTGAACTGATCCATGCGTCTATTGAATGTGATTGGCTCAGCCATTCAGATGGCGGACATTATTTTTCTGGAAAAAAAAGCAAAGTAGAAGCAATTGCAAACAAAGATGCTTAAAAGACAGAAAAGGAGATGTGTAGTGCAGATAAATGAAGGGCAAAATAGAAACAAAAGTTAATTGGGGATACGGCCAAATGCATAAGACTGACAAATCTTCAGTCGTGGTGGGAGCAGTCAGGCTGGGGACGACACGGGTCCAAGCAGCAGCACGGCCACAGCAAGTAAGCAAGCACCGTCTGCTGTAACACGGCGCTATCATGATCTCAGACTTGAGATGAGGGTCGTCACAAGAACCGACACTACCGATAATCTGAACGTAAGCGAACTTGGATCCGCTCCAGCTGCTTGGTGTGGCCGTAGCCACAGTTGAAGCCCACAAGCATGACGCGACATGTGTCTTTCTCCGGTCAGTTGTCATGGGAACAAGACGCTCTGACGATGGTGCCCATTTAGACCATAATACGCCCATGGTTTGGAGCAGACACAAAACAAATGTGTGAAGATATAAAACGAATGAAACAATAAGTTTACACCATAGGGGAAACGGCCTGACCACTTGACGAAGTAAAAATAGAGTTAGCTCAACAGGAACTTTTTTCTGTCTCTAAACGTCAGCTCCCTGATTTGTCAAACTACGGCACTTGATAGTCCTTCAACGCCATATATCAACCACTCCGTGCTCATGCAATGTTCCAACATTATCGGACTCACTCTTGTAGCTGGCGCTCCAAGGCTGGTAGCCATAGTATCCAGTGATCCGCAGTATTCGCTCCTCTATGGATGCACTGTTGATGTCCTCCACTGAGCGGGAAGACTTGAGGTCCTCTTTGATGGCCTCGTCCACCACAAGATACTTGAGCTGTCTGAGCTGAGGGCTGATGTCCGAAAGCCTTCTGGGGCTCACTTCGGGAGACTTGCGCATCCCGCTGGGAAGAGAAGTGAGCAAAAGGGTGGAGGTGGTTTCGGTGATGGTGAGAGACAAAGTGAAAAAGGGGAAGGGTTACTGTATGTTTGGACTGGTTCGTGACAAGATAATATCTGTCTCAAGTGACAAGAGTGAAGCTTCGTTTTGTATGTTACGCAAAAAAAAAAAAAAGAAAAAAAATGCCCCCGCATCTCTTCTCATGTACAGTGCAGAAATCATCATCCTTCACTGGTCCTGCCTGGGCTCAGCTATTGTGTGAAAGACATTAATTGCTAGTGACTGGTGTTGCGAGCATTATATCGACCTACTATGGCTACGCAACTCCTTTTCGAGGCTTATAGGAAAGTAAGAATCAATCATAAGAGATTTGTAGTGTGGCAGATAAAATATTAGTGACGGCTCCGGGCTACATGAGCATACATAATGAAGGTCAGTTAGTTCAGACTGCACACAGTAGCTCATGTATGTAATTGGCTTTTATGCAGAAGTGAGATTTCGTTTTCTTTCCAGCAGGTGGCATTACTGTAAAATGGACACAATATTGCACCAACTAAACTGCAAAGCATCATATACTGTATTTCACAAAAGCAGTGAGTCCTTTGTTGTTATGCAACATTACAAAATCGAAAAACAGTACTGGAGATGTTTTTTGTCTCTGTAGGACAGACACAGCAATCCATTAAAATAAAAACATGCTAAAGTCTAAAGATAAAATGCAACTAATCGCAATTTAATGAAAAATGAGTCAATTACTTTTTGAGGTGGAAAATAATGACACTGTTGAAACAAAATCCCGTTTATATCAAAAAACAAACGTTTGAGATCGAGTTGTATATTTCTATTATGTTACTTAAACTTTTATGGTAAAAAAATAACAATTGAAAGTTGCATCCTCCTGCACCTCACAAATATCTCGCGTTCAACAGGTCCAATCCGACCGCAGCCTTTGAATCGAGCGCCGAGCACGTTCAAGAAGGTAAACGAATGTGCTTACATAGGCATCAAGGTAGTCGGAGGTCCAAGGTAGCACATACAGTCCCGGTGGGGCCGCCCGACCCGGTCCCACACGGTGGCCTCTCCATCCCCGTACATCTTCGGGGCCACTGCACGGGGCTGTCCCGGTCAACAGTGGAAAAGTAACATGATGTTGCTGCAGCTTGTTACACCCGCAAACATATGCCTCCCTGACCACTTTTCGACAGTGCAGTCTTTCTACCATGATCCCTGTCAACCGACGTGAGCACTGCAACAGCGCCATCTACAGACGACATGATGCAAGGGGAGGCGGGGGAGCTGTGAGTCCACCCTGGAGAAGTGATGAAAATACTCATACTTGTTTATCCATCTAAAAAATAAAATAATCAATAAATAAACATCTCATACAGCTCTTTTGATGGATCTAACTCAATGACGCTTATGTTTGTCCCCTTTATTGTTTCTAGTGTACATAAGTGTCCATATATTTATTTATTTATTTATTCAAACAACATTTAAAATGTAGCATTATTTGTTGACTGTCTTACTCCCTTGGCAACGTTTGGATATGTTATTGCAAACGCCTACAAGACATTTGACGATTAACAAGAATAACAAAGCAAAAATGCATGCACAGAAACTAAATGTGAAGTTTTCATGCACATTTGGAATCTTGGAACTGCCCTCTGACTGTTTGTTGTTGTGCTGAGTTGTAAATGGAAATGGCTCCACGTTACCATTCATCATGATAATACGATCCTAATTCAAACGAATAACCTACTACTGCAGTTTGTTTATTTACATACGGTTATATTCTTTGTTTCATTTATGTGAAACAAAAGGCAGCATATTCTTAGGATGACAATGCAAGTCAATATGTTCATAGTAAGTAGAAAATTACTCACCTAAATTTAAGATGAATTTAAATGACAAACTTGTAATGCCACTTTACAGCTCTCGCACTTTACAAATGAGCTTTCCCCCCTTTACAATGTTCAGACAGGCACAGTGTGTTTCTGCAGTTCAGAATCTATTAGATGCACATTGTCATACTTGGGGGCATGAATGTGGAGTGGGTGGTACAATTTTCACCATCAGACCAAAATAAATAATGATAAAATAAATGAGCTCTTTAGTTGTTAACTTTTACAGTTATTTGCTCTGAGAATATAAACCATTTAGCACATCTCAGAGAAGAGAATATTAAAAATTGGACCAATTTTAGCCAAGCGCATCTATCATTGGTCTTTTTAACTGGAGTCCACTGGTGGTTTTATATGATAAAGAAATATGACATATAAAACACTCGACCAGGGGATTTGCAGTTCTCTATTTTACTGCCTGCTGTATTGTAAATCTGCACAGACAGCACACAAATCATTTTTTGATTCACGATAAAACTACATAAGTGATCAGATCAGCTTACAGCAGACATTTGCAAGACCACTTGTTGCTTGGTAGATTTCATGTTGGAGCAATCATAACCACCCCTTAGCAAAAGCACATATAGTTTTGTTTTTGCGATTCATATTAGTTGTCCTACCGATTGAATGATGCAGAATTATGGCTGAGCATACATTTGTGATTTTTCAAGAAGCTTACAGAATGTGGTGATTTTAATAACAGGTTAATGGCTTAAATTGTGCAATTATCAAGATTTAACAAAAATTAAGATTTCATATCTTAACAAGCTCTTCTGATGCAAACTCAAAAAGTCGCATGTGTGTTCTTGTCGGAGAATGAAAAAGAAAACCGGGATACTAGTCAATACCCCTGTTTTGCTAATCCTCTGGCATCCGGTTTAGTCCAACTTAAAGTACGATCTCGCTCTTCTCCACATCAATATTTCAACATCTCTCAGCATGGAAACAGTGTGACAAGCTGCTGCTCATTGGTTGATGCGGGAGGGGTAGTGGTACTGGGAGCCACTAAAAATATCCCATTGCCTACAGTATGCTGTGCGCTTAAGGGCTCACGCATTGTGCACATTCGACTTCTCATGGTGTTTAACTCCTGACATTTGCAGAAGCCAATATGAGCATCCCTATTATGTTTTGGTCTGTTTTGTCACAAAGAAGCTTCGTCATTTAGGGGGGGGTTGGGGTCCCAAGAGCTTGTGAGATTTCTTGAGGCTGTGTTTGTTATTCAGCTGCCATTATTGGTAAGGTTGACACACAGCTGGGGAGACACAAGCACCATCTCCATGGATGAGGAGGCTTGCTGATGAGATGGTGTGTGGTGGACTCGGCAAAGTGCCTCAGTGGGGAGTATCGACTGGCGTCTTATCTTCTTTACTGGCCTCATTTCCATTCTTAGACACACCAATTTTAGTTTTGCTGACAGTTAAAGATTAGAAGCCTGCAAATTTCGTCATTCAGCCCTTTCTTGGTCACGCCGTTATTAATACTTCCCCCAAATCTTGTGGGTACGGCAATTCGAGCACTGTAGCAGCAACAGAATACATCTCACAAAATGAGAGTAAAAGGTTTTGTCTGCTGGACTTGAGGGATTAGCTAACTATGTGGTTACGGACAGGACTGAACCGCCGTTCATGATCTTTATGAATTTTTTGTTTTCAATTCACGCGGTAGGGTAAATAAGATTCAGAAAATGGCTGGCACTGCAATTTAAGCAGGCTTCATGACAAACGTGACTACAATTTGCATTCTTGGACAGGGGGAATAACTCCATTGTAAAGTGTGACTTTTGATCTGGGTATGCACTAATGGCTTCTTGCTCGGTACATGCCAGCCCTCCATTGAGATTCATGAAAAACACCTCTCAGCGTGAGTGTTGTTCTACAACGGCAATAATAAATGTTTCATTGCATGAATGTAACAGTGACAATCTAATCTGGCCCTTATTTGAAAAGGGCAAAATGCTTCAACGTCTTTTTGTGCTTGAGACAAAGTGCACTTTTCCTTTTAGAAATGTCTGCAGTTTCATTTATTTCCCAGCTTTCCTCAAAAGGTTTAATTGGCCCTGTGGTGGCGCGAAGCTCAACTTCGGTGCCCTTCAGGTTGTCTAACGTTTGCTTCTTGAGACAAGCGATTTGCTTCCTCTTGAATATTTATTAGCAAATACTTTTTGACAGCTTGTGGGACGTAAGCACTTGGTGAGGAGGAGAAAGTGGAAAGTGAAACCACTGTGCAGATAACATGCCAATTGTAATAAGTCAAAGTTTTTACCTGCCGTTCATTACTGGCGAATTAAGAAGAAGAAGAAGAAGAATGGTTCAGATTTATATGCATACAGTGCAATACTACTGCACCGTAATATGATTAACTTTTTACATTCTACATCATTGTCTTAATGGGAGAAGTCGGAAAAGAACCATTTGTTGATTTATTTATTTTTTTCCTGGAGTTTGTCCATCAGTTCCAGCATGACGGAGAGTGCTGGATGTGCTCTTGATAATCAAATGTGACCGGGTATGAGCCATTATAATGTTCTCACTGTGTCGATGTTGTAGAGCATCGCGGAGAGAGACAACCGCCTACAGTATGTCTGCAGCAGCCAATCACCATCCACCCTCCCCTCTCCACTTTCTCTCCATCCCTCCGGCCCTGTCAGTTTGTCTAACATTTACACATTCAACTGAGAACTAACTGGGCCACTGTCTTGGTGTGTGTTTCCTGTTGTGTGTTTGTCTCCGCTTATATGATACATTTACTAAAGACAACATATTTTTAATTTTCCACATATATGCATTTTATTCCATGTATTGCAGTAATAACTGTAGTGCAACTTGTGTAGTTATTGCCCGCAAAGGAATGTAGGCTCGTGGCGAGGGATGGCAGAGTACCCAGAGTTGATTTTTTATTTTTATTTTTTTGTGAAAGAGGCGTCTCTTTGAGAGAAGGTCTTTATTTCTACATTTTTTCCCCAATATTTGAAAATAGTTTTGGATCTTTTATTATGTAGAGCCGGGCGATGTCAGATTTTTCCATCCTATTTGCCATGCATTGAATGCTTATCAGTGTTTTGGGGAGAAATTTTAGGGTTTCATTATTATTTTTTTTCCCCAGTGTATTTTAATGAGCATCAGTTCCATGCAAAATTTGGCTATTTGTGGGCCACTCCGGTACCAATCCCCCACAAATAATGTGGTTGACGGTACAGTAAATAAACAGCTTGTTTAAATAGATGGGATGGAATGGTACATCTTTCTGATCTAATCAGCAATTGTTATCCATCCATCCATTTTCTGATCCGCTTATCCATCTCTGCACTGTGAGGTCGACGCACTAACCACTGGTCCACCGGGCCGCCCCGCAATCAGTTAAAGTTTTTTTTTTTTAATTTGCTGATCAATGATTGGCTCCAAAATCCTGATTGTGTACAGCCTATCATTTCTTCTTAAAATCACTTAATGATGCAGTGCGGTTATAAGCGGAACTAGTAACTAGTATCACTAATGTCAAACTCAAATCTGAGGGGTCAGATCTTTCATGTGGCCCAATTCATGAATTCATAAAACCATTACGCATTTACATAATCACACGTGCATCAATACTCTCTTAACCGTAGCATATTACATCATGATTTTTTTTTTTTCCCGCAACGGCAGAGAAATGAGAGCGTTGGCAGTGTGAACAATTTTGCTTGGGGCCCCTTTTGTATTTCTATCATCTCAGAGTGTGTGACTGAATCTAAATAAAGTTGCTTCAGCATCCCTAAGTATTATAGGAGCCTATAGGGTCCATGCCATGTCCTAGGTGACCTCTCAGCCTCAGGAGTTAACGCTGCTTGTGTGGGGATCATGTAACCACCTGGCGGTGTGATACACGCAACACTCTTGGAGAAACAGACTGAATCTTATATTATTGTGTAAAAGTGCCACGAGAACATCACTGATTTTAGCTTCGGCCTTTCAGAGAAAAAATGCGTAAAAGATCTATGAAGTGAATTCTTTTAATGTTCACAGCCAATGCTCACTCAGGTGGTTCTCCGAGTGCATATAAAAGAGGCACAGAGATCAAACAGCAATATTCATGACCGAAAGCAGCAGAGGGTTCGTTTCAGCCTAGCACGTACAGTATAGGCAAGCCTTCAGGGGCCAGTTTGAGTTCTGCTCCATGTGGCATACAGCTACAGTGACTTGATTATTTTCAAGCTTTGGGGGATTGAAAACTATTTTTAAAAAGGGGGGGAAATTATACTAACTGCACATAACATTATGGCTGTCTACAAGAAATAGACGAGCTGCATCAAAAAAATTCTATGTTAAAAAAATGGAATGCACAGTTTTAGTTGGAAGGTTGAAATGATGCGCCTGATATTCTAATGTTATCATTCTCAACACTAAAATAGAGAGGGTGTGTGGGATACGCTCGGAAATTCCAAAGCAGCGTTTTACTTGATATTATTATAATAGTTATTTATGAGTCACTGATGGAGTAGTGGGACACTCGCCTGATTTGTGTGCGTGGAGCGTGCCATTGCTTCCCACTGAGTGACGGCGTGATAGTAGGTGTGAATGGTTGTCTGTCTTTATTTGTCTGGCGACCAGTTCAGGTTACAACATTCCCAAAGTCAGATGGGACAGGCTCCAGCAATCCCTGGAACGCTCTTCGGGAAATACGGTGTTGAAAATGGATGGCTGGATTATTCATGAGAGTAAACATGGATTGTGGCACTTTTAACATGCAGGAGAGACTGTCGCCACCTAGAGGCAGCCGGAGCGTGTTTCTGCTCCTTATTTAATACGTATGCTATACTGTAATGTCATTTCATCAATAATAAACAATTCCTGCATATTCTGTCCTACCAAACAAATCTTCTAATGAGAATATCATTTCTTATGACTGCATTATGCAAATGAACGGGCGCCCTTTATTTTATAAACTGCTGCGTCTGAAAGTTGCACACAGTTATTTCCAATTAGTGTGCATCCTCGGGTAGTTGTGTTCTCATGATGTGCAATAAATATTTTGCCAAAGGCTCATCATTAGTCATTTAACTTCAGCCGCTGTGCAGCGAGGGAGGCCTGTAATTGCACCACCGATATTTCAAATGAAACACAGGCCCTTAAACATTATGCAAAAGTATTGCATCTCTTTTTTTTTGGATGACGTGAGTCCTGTCCCCCGGGGCCGTACAACACAACATAAAAATACACATCAGAACATCAAAAATTAAAAGTGGAGTTGTATTTCAACAGATCTTGCAAATTTGAGCGATTTGGGTCATGATCATTTGGTTACAAACAAACCTGTCTTTCAGGATCTAATGTGTAAGCTTACTTGAGAAAAAAAGTCTCATTTAGTTATTGGTTTTAGACTCTCTTTATGAAAAGTTTTAGCCTCTTGTTCAGCTCGAAATGTAATTCCCTTTTGGAAAGCAACTAAAGAAGCTGCTAAACAAAGAAAAAAAGTGTTTTCAAGAGATGACTAAAACAGAATAATGTATTCAAGTACCATCATATTTTTAAAAAGGTTGCTAAACGCATGCCGTTAAGTGCAGTCATTACTTTTTACCTGACCTTACAGTATTTCTGTCATGTTCTGTCTTCAGTGGAGTCCAAATCCAGCTGGAGTGAAGGGTGTTTCCCTGCAGCAGATGCACCTGCGCTTCGCTTCCTCATCAGCCTGGCTTTGTATTTAAGAACTATGACTTCTGCTTCTGCTTTTTGGATTATCTACCTTGCTTGCTGTATTGCTTCAAGTGTTGTTTTCTAGACCCCTCGATCGTGTTCACAGTCACTCTTGTTTTCACGGTTCCTTGTTTCATAAGTATTTTCATCATCAAGTTATTTGTTCTTCATTTCGGTATCACGTTTTGGGACTCTTGTCGTTTCATTTGTGTATTCTCGGTAAACTTTAGTACCTGGCCTTTTGCAAGCGGTTAGGTTCAATCCCGAACCGAACAATTTCAGTTTCATCCTCACAGCAATTTAACCATTCCCTTTTCGCTACATAATCTGTTATTTTAATTACAGCTCAAGATGGTTATGAAATATTAAAAAAAAACAAAAAAACACACAAACAATTACAAACAGCACTTTATTTTAGTGACACAAATGTCAATCAGGTCATTTTTTTCCTTAGAAAGAAATGGTTGCAACGCACATTATGGACATGAATCCACATTTGCTGCTGACTTGTGTTGTCAACATCAGTAAATTAATTCCATTCGTAATCCTGATTACAAATGTATTCCCTCAAGGCATCCACTGAACAGTGAAATATCTTACAGCAATAATGAAAACAACATTTAAGGTCTAGTTCCCCCTCCAGCAGACATATAAAAACAGTACGCAAACACATGAAATTTCCTCAAATGTATCAAATACATTGCTAACTTCCAGGATGGTAATAATCATCGCTATCACATACACTTGACAATCAACACGAGCCTGGCGAGCTTCGTGAGCTGAGTGGTAAAGAACATCATGTACAATACAATATATCCTGCGGTTAGCCTGTTAACCTGTAGCAAAAGGCATTAACAAAACATGGATTTAAAAATCAATATATTTGCCAGAGCAATTTACTTACGGCTGGGAATGCACTCAAAAAATACACTTAGCAGTGTTTTGTCATCGAAACTTGGTTGGTTTTGGTGGTATGTATTTTTTTAGTCCAGTTACAAGCTGACTAAGGTTAAGGCTGCTACCTGTTCAACATATTTCACAATGCAGCTGAGATATTTACAAACACGTTTACCATTTTGACCGGTTCCTCTACATGTGCAAACCGTCTCCCTTACACTTAAAGGTGAACCTCGCATCCCCTTTCTCCGAAATTGTGTATGCATTAAACACATCATATCAGACAAAGCATTTAATTAAAGTGTGTACCAACACACTCGGACAACACAAATAATCACAAGAAGATGATTATACCACAGACATCCCTGAATGAAATGGGGGACGAGCAGGAAAACTTTACACCTTCATTAAAGATAAAGTAGCACAGACAGAGAACCGGTGTGCTTAAATTACATTTTCAACAGCCGATGTCAGTTTCTCAAAGCCGATTTGCCAAATAAAAAGACACAGCTAAACTATTAGGACATTAACGCCAGCACCATTTACACTATGACACATTGCCTCATGAAACCTCTTCCAATCAGCAAGACAACCAGAGCAGCATAGACGCCAATACTTATAGAACTGTCAGTGATCAACCTGTATAATCACCAAGCCTGTTTCTGAAATCTGTGACGTGCGTCTTAATTCTCGAAGGCCCACAACTGTACACCTTGAAACAATATCCACAGAAGTAGTACTAGTTTTGACAAGCTATTGAGAAATTCTCCTGAATTTTAGCTCAATTATAAGATGACTTCCTAAAATGTTTGAGCATATACTTAACGGGCATCTCATAATGAAAATTTGCTCCCACGAGCTATAACTACAGCAGGGATTTGTGATTTCTTGTAATTGCCTCGGTCTAACACTACTGAATCATGTAGTCATCACTACGAGAGGACAGACTTGAGGCACTAATGAACATGTTGGCCTTGTCGTCGCCATGTATCCTATCTGACGCGCAGGTGAAGGACAGATGGTCGTGCTCCAGGATGGCAAGGCAGTCCCGCGTCTTCTCCTTTTTCAGGTAGAACATCTTCCTTAGCTTCTTCAGCTGCTGCAGCTCGCAGAAAGTCTCCAGGACCACCAACATGACGATCAGGCCCAGGATCAAGTACACTAAAAACAGAGGCCAGGAAAAGGACTCAATGTAAGTGCCAGAAAAAAAAAAAAAAACTCATCTCTTGGTGTGAATTTCATTACAAACGAATGATCACAAAGGCTGTTGTTTACAAATTCAGGCACAGGGGGCAGTGTTTCTACACAATGCACGTTATGTATTATTTTGTGGCGTATTTGTACCAGAAAAGAGTACGCGGGAAAATAAGAATAAATATTCTAATAACTGGAGCCCAAGATCTTTGCATACCGTTGTAAATCAAAACAACGTAACATTAGAAAGAGACCAAATCTACTTGCTTCCAGCCCGCTTGTGAAGTCTGCTCTATAAATACACCACACCTATGACGCAGGCGCCGACGTCACAACATACATCAATTTACACAGTTGCTGTTGTGCAGCCTGCAAGCTGAATGACTGAATGACGCACACTAATGTCACACACACTGGCGTACTCTCATTGCTTTCCTATCTTACCTTTGATGGAGGTTGAATTTTCAAAGAAGCAGTGAAGGGTGATCGATACTGTATACCGTGCTGTGCTACTTATCTTTTGCAGAAAGGTAGCCCTTTATAGTGTACTTAGACATACTTGTAATGTCAGTGGAAATGGATGCCACACGACTCAATATACGGTTATAATGAAAAATGATCATTAAATGTAATCAAAATGTTGATGCATTACATTATGAATGTTTAATTGGTACCGTAACAAAAATGACTCATGTAAACATTTTCTGGGTTAAAATGTGTCCTGTGTTGAACCTTTTTTTTTTTTGTACTTAGACATACTTGTAGTGGTTGGAATCTGATTCCGATACTTAAAAGAAATGTTTTTAAAAATTATATACCGTCAGCCATAGATTAATGAAATAGATTCGATTTACGGCTCAAAGGAAGTGAGAATTGCCCCAGTACCGAAAGTAACTTCCTTTTTCTCGTAACAGGATGTATGTGATATTATTATGAGTTGTGTGTTGACCTCATTTTGACACCACACTGTAGACAAGTGCTCGTCAGTGCCAGTATTAGTACACCAATACAATCTAATGCAAAAGCTGAATCAAACCGAGGGATGATAATGCTCAGTCTTAACGCTGCCCATCTTCAAAACCTGCCTCAAAACTCATTTGTATTCTTTGGCATTTGACTCAGCATGACTTAGATTTGTTCTTGGTTTTGCTGTTCGGTGCTTTCTACCTTTTTTTTTTACCGATTTGCTTTACTGTTTGTCGCATATGTTGAATTGCTCCATGTACAGCACTTTGTATGCAGCGATGGCTGTTTGAAAGTGCTCTATTAATACAGTTGAGTTGAGTTGAGTTGAGAATTGATAGGAGAATGACAGTGGTAGTCATTTAACGATACTGTATATTAAATATAGGATGTCAACATGATAATTTGGTTGTCTTGTACTGCAAACTACACCTACAATGCTCAACCTCTTGTTAAATGTGCCAATTTATCAATTATAAAATTATAAAGGAAGAATTTAGATCTCTTTAGACCGTGCGGGTGTAGCTAATGAAAGGGCCAGTGGGCGTATAACCACTAGTACAAGTAGCTAAAAATAAAACGGATCTTGGATCATTTATTGTTGCAATGTTAGCCTATTACTCACAAGTGATTGCCAGTTTGTAGAACTCCCTGAACCTCTGGTTATCCGCCTCTCCTGGCACGTAATCTCCCAATCCGATGGTGCTAAGCGAGATGAAGCAGAAGTAGAAAGACTCCAGGTAGTTCCAGTTGTCCTCCAGTGAGGAGAAGATGGCCGCGGGGATAAGGAAGAAGCACGAGATGGCCAAAGAGGCGAGAACACATGAGTGGACGATGGCCACCAGAGGTTCGGACAGACCCCAGTGTGTGTGGATGTACAAAATGGGCTTCCTTGTGCTGTAAATCATGATCCTTTGCACCACGGCGGTGAAGAAGAGGAGGGTGAACGGGATGCCGAACGCAGAGTAGATGATGCAGAAAGCCTTGCCACCCTTTGACAGTGGCGCTGTGTGACCATAGCCTGAAGACAAAAGCAAGACAAGAAAAGAAAAATACTTATTATTGACATGGCAAATACGTTAGTTAGCACAACAAACAAAACAAGTGGTATGCCCCAAAACAATTTGCTAAGTCATTTGACTTGATATCATTAAGTTGAGGCGTTTGGGGGAGGGGAGAGGGCAACACAAGCGATGCCATTTCCATAAACTCTTATTGCTTTGTTGTGAAATAAGGGAAAGCCAATTTTCACAACAGCAAAACTTAAAATATTTTGTTGAATTGCCCAACTTGAAATGTTATCAAAGTTTGTTGCCTTGAAATTTTGAGTTCACCCAACTTTTTCTTTT
This sequence comes from Hippocampus comes, assembly GCF_001891065.2. Lineage (NCBI taxonomy): Eukaryota > Metazoa > Chordata > Actinopteri > Syngnathiformes > Syngnathidae > Hippocampus > Hippocampus comes. The sequence goes on from NW_017805277.1 coordinate 1,320,670, forward strand.
TTTTTTTTAAACATGTACATATTGTCGTTTCTGTGTAATGTATCTTGTGGAGCTTGATGCAAATCTGCAGGTGAGTGTCTGGGCGTGGTTGAAAGTTGCAGACTCCTGACATAGACAACCATTCACAGTTTCATACCTGTAGACAATTTAGACCCGAGGACTGAGTGTGTCCTATGTAATACTACTATGAGCAATGTCTTTCACTATTATAGCTTTGATGATGATTACATTACTTGCACATTCCAAGGCTGAACATATTTTAAGGACCATTTTCAACACTTAAACAAAAATACAACCACCATCAATTTCCGAGACTTGCCCTGAAAGACCTGTTTCGCCTCCAAAAGGATTATTGTGTAAATAAATGGGCATACATGAACAAGCAGTTGAATGACAACTGCATGTACCCTAAGATATCAAATCTTTTTTTAAAATCAAAAACTGAAGAAAGCGTCACCCATCTACACATTACTTGAACAAATGTGAACATAATCCAAATTAAACTGCGGGGGGTGTTTAAAGTATATAATATTACAAATGGGGCGGCCTGGTGGTCCAGTGGTTAGCGCTTCGACCTCACAGTGCAGCTCCGGCCTTCCTGTGTGGAGTTTGCATGTTCTCCCCGTGCCTGCGTGGGTTTTCTCCGGGTACTCCGGTTTCCTCCCACATTCCAAAAACATGCATGGCAGCCTGATTGAACACTCTAAATTGTCCCTAAGTGTGAGTGTGCGCGCAGATGGTTGTTCATCTCTGTGTGCCCTGCGATTGGCTGGCAAGCGGTTCAGGGTGTCCTCCGCCTACTGACCGAAGACGGCTGGGATAGGCTCCAGCACCCCCCGCGGCCCTTGTGAGGATAAAGCGGATCAGAAAATGGATGCATCAGAAAATGGAAGGATGGATATTACAAATGGATCATTATGCTCCACCGGTATAAGATTCACAACACTACAGAACTCCATTAAAACTTCACACTATCTAAGTTAACCTTGCCTTCGCGTGTGTTACCTTGGCCCACTTGCAAGAATGAGCTAATTTATCAGGAAATGGCATTTGTTTGTGATACAGTGTATGTTTTACAGCACACGTCTTCTGCTGAATGTTTAATCTCCAAACAACATGGTGCCTGTTATGTAATGTCATACCAGCTCCGGCCTTCCTGTGTGGAGTTTGCATGTTCTCCCCGTGCCTGCGTGGGTTTTCTCCGGGTACTCCGGTTTCCTCCCACATTCCAAAAACATGCATGGCAGCCTGATTGAACACTCTAAATTGTCCCTAAGTGTGAGTGTGCGCGCAGACGGTTGTTCATCTCTGTGTGCCCTGCGATTGGCTGGCAAGCGGTTCAGGGTGTCCTCCGCCTACTGACCGAAGACGGCTGGGATAGGCTCCAGCACCCCCCGCGGCCCTTGTGAGGATAAAGCGGATCAGAAAATGGATGCATCAGAAAATGGAAGGATGGATATTACAAATGGATCATTATGCTCCACCGGTATAAGATTCACAACACTACAGAACTCCATTAAAACTTCACACTATCTAAGTTAACCTTGCCTTCGCGTGTGTTACCTTGGCCCACTTGCAAGAATGAGCTAATTTATCAGGAAATGGCATTTGTTTGTGATACAGTGTATGTTTTACAGCACACGTCTTCTGCTGAATGTTTAATCTCCAAACAACATGGTGCCTGTTATGTAATGTCATACCTATTTGATGGATAGTCTCTGCTGGATGGGTGTGTTTCGCCAGCAAACACACCGTATCGTTGAGGATTTAAACACAACCTACGTGCGGTATGTATGTTGAAACGTCCGAGATAACTGCTGCTGCCATGTTGTCAGACTAAAGTTCCTTCAGGTAGTCTCAATGCATATGCATGCACTTTTTGTTTTTTAGATAATATTAAATGACAATGTGCAAAACTGTCTTACTGCCTGCAAGACAAAAAAAAACATCATTATTTGTAGACAGGGTTTACTTTAACAAATGCTATCATTTGACTAAGTAAAGAGAGATGTTTTCGAAAGGAAAAAAAGTTTGGTGGATTTCCTGTAAGGAATTATTCAATGTTAATTATTAAGTTGATAACACTGGTTTCTCTTTTATTCTCATTGAATTTGGAACCATGCTCCCATGGGAGAACAGTGTAGGATCTGGAAAAAGCACTTCAACAAATTGCAACACAAAAAAATTAAAAAAAAAAAAATCTCAAAGACTTGCACATGTGAAATGTGAGATCCAGCATACACACTGAGGGACAACACTCGCTGCCATACTTGGCTCTTGTATAAATATAAGTATCACACAAAATATAACACACACACACACACACACACACACACACACACACACACACACACACACACACAGACTTTCAAAAGAGAAAATGCACATCAATTCCCAGATGCCGGTTGTAATGCTCTGCAACTATGTTGAGGGAAACGGATCATCAAGTGCACCTGGCGTGCAGTATCTAACATTGTGTGCTGGTGTAATATAAGGACAATTACATCAGCAATAACTGATAAGCCAACACGTGTTTTCACAGCAGTCATTGAAATATGCCAAAGCCTGTTTTTAGTGAGGCTAATGAGGCCTAGACGGATGGCACGGCTAATAACTATTTTCATACACAAATGAATGAAATATGGCATTCATTAAAATTAATGGTGCGTCTGATTGACCAAAATTGATATCAGGTTATTTTGTAAAGGTACGGGAGATCGTGATCTGTGTGCCATATGGCTATGAAACCAGATAAACAGAAAGAAATTAAAAATACAAATAAAAATAACACATTTGCATGAAGTCGTCCGTCGTCCGATGCTCCGTGTCGGAGCTATCTCACCTGTGGTGGAGAGCACCGTGCTGGCAAAAAAGAGTGCAGAAGTGAAGTCCCAGTTCCAGTTAGTAGCGGTGTTGTTGAGGATGGAGACGCCGTAATTGCTCGCGTCTAGCGCTTCCTTGAGAAAGCGCTCCAGACTCTCCTCGGTGATGCACTCGTTGTCCCGCAGGAACTGTTTTTTCGTGGTCATCAAGTCCTGGCGCAAGGCAGCTTCATAAGGTAGCTCGACGGACGAAAAGACGACAGCCCCCAAGATCAGATAAAGGATGTAGCTCAGCACCAGACACACAAAATACCACGTCGATTTGTGGTTCTGGATCAGCCGCACGCACGAACAACTGGAAACGGACTGCAGCATCTTAAAACTGTGGGATGCTAACACAAGCCCTGTAAACGGAATAAAGGTAATAATGTTTGTATCGGGGCCAGGCTGAAATGTTAATTCTCTTCCCTCCCTGCGAAACCTGCTGCCGCAACGAGAGACGTTCAATGACATCACGGTGTTCACATAATTTACGGTGGATGGCCGGAATTAACCTGTAACTGAGCAAGCTTCAATTTCTTCAAATTAGAAAATATATATTACATATTAGCCTTTTTTATATATATTTGAGCGCTACATACAAACAACATTTTTTAATTAAACAGAAAAATAATGGATTGAAGTTTGAGTACGTCAAAGTTTAAGTATAGTCAAATTTCAAACTGCAATTGAAGACAACATATGAGAGAACGGAGACAATGGCCTGTGTCGTCACATGATCTGCTCCTCCCTTTCCAGGTGTAATAATATATACATAGCATAATGTATAGCAATCGTTTACATTTACTCTGTTTTAAGTTTTTTTGGATTGATCTTGATTGTTGCATTGCAGTTCAGGGTCTGTCTGTCAATTCTTTTCTTCCATATGCTGTATGTAATTATGGAATTGTACTAATATACTGTATTTGATTGTTTGTATTTATATATTTCTATTTTTTGTTCCTCATTCATGTTAATATTGACAAAAATGTTGTTGGAATGTAAAAATGAATACTAAGTAAAAAAAAGGTTTGTGAACCGTAATCTTGGATAAATGACAAGAGAAACTCAAACTGGGTTTATGTCTAATCGACATATTAGGGCTAATATAAGACTAATACTTGACCTGATAGGTTACTCTGAATATCTTGAATCAGAGGAATTTTTTTATTCTTATTAAACTTTTATAAAGCATTTGATCATATAGAACATCAATTTTTATTTTATATATATGTTTTTCTTCTTTCTACCCCTGCTGTAGACTGTAAATTTCCCCAGTGTGGGACAAATAAAGGATATCTTATCTTATTCATAATTTTGGCTTTGGTCAAAATTTCATTTCAATGTTTCAAATGCTTCATAGAAATATTGAGAGCTGCGTTATGTCATATCCTTATGCAACTAAAAGCTTTCTTGTTTTAAGGGCGTCCCTTTTTGACTCGACGTAATCCCATTTTAAATAGTTGTAATTTCAATTCAACGTATTTGTAATTTAACTGTGACTATCGTCAAAACAACAGAATAAGCTCTTGAATTCAGTTTTGCCCAGTCAAAAGGACTCAAACGCGACAAATAACATCACATTTTCCTATCCATTTATTGGAGTTTCACACTGCAGAAATGTACAATTCAGTTGCAGAGACCTGCAAATGAATTACCGAAATGCAATTGAATTGCAGAATTCTGTAACTATACTTTGAGATACCTTTGACTCTGCTTTGTCATAATTCAAATTACAAATATCTACAACCTCTTCTCGCCTTCATCACCCATGCCAGACATATCCATTCTACATCTTAAAAAGGCTCACCGTGCACTTTAGGATTTTGTTCACCTCCTGACCTGTCCTCCAGGTTTTACATACACAAAGAAATGCTTGCATGTTAATTTATGCACATATTAGTGCAATATTTTCCTGGCCTGTGTACTTTACTCCGGCCAAACAGCATGATGGTAGTTTCTGTGCAAGTGTCTTTCCAACAGTACAGCAAATTACACTGGCAACAATTATGAATCATTCGTGCATCACATAATTCAAACGTGACGTACTCAGCTGACACTTTCATCAGGAATGAAAGTACTTGTTTGGTGGTAGGTTTGGTCAGCAGGCGTCATCCACTCTGAAGTGGCAGGATTTTCTATTACAGGAATGTAACAACATGGCAGATGATGTTCGGTAATTTTTTTTTCCCGCTTTTTTTTTTTAACCATGTGAGTAGGCTTGTCCATCTGCCCGTTGCGGAAATACAGAACAGCGGAAGTTGTTTGAGCATCAGCCAGTGTACCACGTGGCGTATTCATAATGAATGAGAGATGTGGGTGTCAGCAACGTGAGGAAGTCAAACATTGCTACTATGTACGTAGTCATTGTTTCTCTATTAACATTAACAAAGCAAATCACTTGTGGGTTTCAACTAATGATGTATCTATCATTACATAAAAAGAAACCAACATTGTTATTGGGCAACCACACGACCCATGAGCCATATTGCTTAACTCAAAATGCCCAAACATATTTACTCGTAATACGTATCTGTCATAAGGAACAAATTACATGTTGTATAATGGATGGGTGGATTTAGTATGACACAGCAAGGCAAGGCAGCTGTATTTGTTTAGTGCATTAAATACACAAAGTAACACAGTGTGACTCACATAAGTAAATGCACGACATTTGAAAGCATCTCGAATCAAAAGAACTAACGACATTTAGAAACAATGTGCAAAAAAAAAACAGAATAGCTCACCAAAATTACAGTGCATGGAAAAGATTTGGGAAATTTTATTTTTTAATTATTTCAAAGACTTCATAATTTGCATGGGGGGAAATCATTGTTATTAACTTGGATTCAAAAGTATTCCCACTTGGGGCGGACTTTACTTCTGTTGGCAGTGTGCATGTAGCATAAAAGCAAAATACTGCTTTACCATGTTTTCTTTCACACTCTGGCCTCCACTACCTGACTTGAGTCTGCAGACCTCAAAGCCCTTCTGGATATAAGTTCCATCGGCATTTCTTTAATATATCCAGGACTCAAACCATTCAGTGATTTATAGACTAGTAACCAAATTTTAATTCTACAGCTGACTAGGAGTCAGTATAAAGCCTTTCGGACTGGAGTGATATGTTGTGATCTCTGTTCTAGGCAGAACCCAAGTCGCAGCACTCTGAACGAGCTGCAGTGGCTTGATACTCTGTTGAGGGAGTCCAGTCAGAAGACCATTGCCGAAGAATTTCCACTAGTTTATTGATCGACTGTATCACATTCGACGCGGTAATTCAGTTATTCCTGGATGGTTTTAGGAGTTGCATCATTTTATGATTTTACTGATATGTGCTGACATTTGACCTGATGGATGGTATTTGTTTTTCACAAAAGTAGCATGCAAATTTGAGAGGAGTTGATTTGGGTGATTAGTAAGATTATCCACAGTAAACAGAATGCACATATTGTTGATGTTCTAGCTTCATACGAATGATGAGGTTTCTGAGTTTGAACATTTCCTGCATAATTTCGTTGCATGAATGTGTAATGACAATAAAGCGATCCAATCCAAGCGATCCAATCCATATTCTCGTCCTCCTCGTGCGAATTATGACTTGTAACTGGCTGATGACCACTCCAGGGTGTATCCTGCCTTTCACCCAAAGTCAGTTGGGGTAAGCTTCATCTGACCCGGGACTCTAATGAGGACAAGTGTAATGGAAAATGGGTGGATGGATTTATTACAGCTCTTGGAGGTCTTTCTAACAACCTAAATGACCCCCTGATAAAAAGAATGTTCCAAAGCCCTGCACAACACTGCTGTATTTTGCTTTTGCTTTGTCTATATGTGGCTTCCACTGGTCACGAATCAAAGACAGAGTTTGTTGTTTTTAATTGTATGACAGCAAAAAACAAAAAAAAAAAAAAACAAAAAAAAAAACAAAAACAAAAACATGAGAACTGCACATGAGGTGGACCTGAATCATTAAAGTTAAAACTGGATGTTTTATTGTTTTGTTTTTGTTATTTACTTAATTTTACATTTGAATTGCCCTTAAGAATGTTAAACTAACACTTAAAAAAATATCCTTGCCGTTAATAAAGCTTTTATGACCCTTGGCTACATTATGTATTTTTATTTGTAGTTGACATGAGTCATGCTCTTTCCTCTTGATTCAAGACTTTCATAAAATTCTCACGATACTCAACTCAAACAGACCTGTTCCACAACATATAATCATTAATTTGGTGTACCACATAACAGCCTGGAGCAAAACTATTCCAGAAAGACAGTAGTCAAAGAAAATAATGTTCTTCTTTCAACTTCATGATCATATGATGGTGACTTTGACACATTCACACACTTGTGAGACAAATTAGGTTCATTTTAGTAGATTTATTATGTGGAGAATTTTACTGACCTCATTCAAATCATAAATTACAACAGTCTATAGATGGACAACTTCGACTGATCACTTCTTAAGACATCAGAATTGTTGGACAGCATGAAAATCATACATAACTATTTTTTGCAGGCTATGCAGGCTCCTTACAGTATACACTAAAGCGCCTTTATATGAAAGGACTGCACACAACCAGCGGGTCTATTCAAGTGCATTTCATTAAATGCATGCACTGCTCTATAGGGGATCTAAGGATGGTGTGGGAAGCATTCACATTTATTATTATTATTCCCCCAATTGTAGGCCACGTTAGACAAACAACCATCCACATCGACAGACAGACTTTTGGGGGAATGTGGAAAGAGGAGACGATTCAAGCCCTGAACATCAGAACCAAGAGGAAATTGTATTTACCACGAATTTAACGCAACAAATATTGAAAAAAAAAAGATCAAATGAAAAGCTTAGATTGCTTTATGTGGGGATCTAAGGAGGAAGTTTTATTGTTATAATTATTATTATTATTATAATTATTATTATTATTAATATTATGTTAACTTCGATTGTGTTTTGGGCGAGACACACAACAGGGAGCGAGAGAGGGAGAGGGGCGCAGAAAAGAAGAATTGCGTGCAAGAGTGGGGAAGAGCGACAGCAACTGAGCCATCCGGGCTGCCGTAGCAAAGCAATTGCCTTGTGAGCTGTGAGGCACTCCTCTCGTCAATGAACGTTGGAAAGATGGCGACGGCATATGCACAAGCGAAAGTCCACCTTGCCGGCGGATCGAAAGTGCTTCAAAGAGACTCTTAACCGTCATTTATGCAAAAACCCAACGGTGCAAAATTCGCTCGCCGTTGCCTGGACATGGTTTAGTCCATGCACGGCGAAGAATAGGACGCCGCTTTCTCGTTATGGAGCCACCGGATCGCTCCAAGCCCAGCAGGTATGAGAGATTTGTCCAACAGACCACCACACCACCAGCGTTTTGCGCTTGCCAAATAGAGAACCGAGCGTGACGCTGCACTCTTCTTGCGCACTAACTCACTTCCTGTCAAATTGTGAGACGCGTGCAGTTCCCTCACTGCTTTTGCAACAGGAGAGTTGCAAACTTTTTATGCAATTTTCAGTCGCCGCAAGTTATTAGCACGCCGCTGCGCTAAAAAGCGACAATGCACGCTGGTTGAGAAGGTAATTGTACGAACGGCTGCAGCATGTTAGGGAGTAAGCTAGCCTGCCACCACTGTTAGCGTTGTCATTTTATTGTTCACAAGTTTACTCACTAGCTCCGACAAAGTGGTTTTTATTTTTCTTCAAGAAAACGACGTGTTATTAGTCATGTGTGATCACTGATTTAACAGGCACACACTTCCCAGGATTTAGCTAGCCTTTGCTCCACTGTTTTCTGTTGGTAATCCTTCAGCTAGATTTAGCGCTTGTGTTGTTGTCCCGTGTAACATTTTTGCAAAGTGTGCATGTTCACTTGGTAGTTTAACAGGACATGCATGATCTTTTCTATTTCTGCTGCGTGTCGAACTCAGCGGACCCTCGGAAACGTGCAGCAACAATTGTCCCAGTGGTTGTGAAGGTTACCGAGTGAATTATTTCGTGCACGAGCATGCACGTCAGAAGATTGTAAAATATTATTGTTTCTATAATCGACATGGCGTAGTTTGCCCCTGACTGCAGGCGACAGGGCGTCAGGAATTTGCTGTTATGTCTCCTCCTCGCTTGTTTTTCCACTTGCCGGAAAAAAGAAAATCATCCTTTATGTACAAATGGTATTTCCCTTTTGTCTTTAATGCGTATTGTGTTGCAGCCAGTCTGAAGTGAAGTCGATGATTGTGCAATACCGGCCTTATTAACGTTGTATAAGGACAATGCACAACTTGATGTGACCCTGGTGCATGTCCTTACTGGAAGTTGACAAGACATTCCCCCACCCCAACATCCCATGTTTGTTTTGTGCGTGGGTGGAGGGTAACACGTGCTATAATGAGCACAAATCTACGCTGTGCCCACACACACACTTCACAGTGTTTCCATGTCTTTGAAGAAGTCTCACAACTCCTCTTTGGTGCTTTGAAATGTACTGTGTGACCTCCGCAGCCAAACACAATCTGGGACGCTTTGATTTGTTCGTGTTTCAAAACCAGAAAAAAAGGAAATGTGCATGCATTTCCTACGATTTTATAATGGAATGTTTAAAGTAACATTTTTAAATTTGGCGTTCAGGGGGACTAAATAGAAATTCTCACATGGTAGTATTTCGAACGCTTTGTGAAATAAAACCAAAACAAAGTGAACCTCCACACCATTTGACAGACAAATAACGGAGATTGAACAGTAAGGTGTTTGCATAGTGATGCCGTCACCTAGTTGCACTATATATTTTATGTTGGGGATAATGGAATGTCATCTTTTGCTGCACCACTTTTCTGTGCCATAGTAAGTGGCATTTCCTGTTTGATGGTTGTCATTGGAAGTTTCCTAAAAAAAAGTGGTGGAAAAAAATTGTCGTGCATGATGATGGCTTGAAGTGAAAGTTTTTGTATTTGAGGCATATTGTTCCAGAATGCGCTCCACTGTATTTGCATTTAAGCGGCCTAGAGTTGCAGTTTCCATGAACACAACATTGTGTGTTTGCGGATGTGTGTGTGTAGTTGTGTTGTGTCTGCATTGCTGTGCAATTAAATGGAAATGAAGGCAGACATTACGGACATTAATCTTTTTAACAGAGGGAGCTGTGTTATGCTGCTCATGTTTGCACTTAATATTGTTGGCGAAATTAATGCTATCATTGCGCCGACAGAGGTCCGATTGTGCAAAATGTCATGTTCTCCAAGAAGACACGGTCACTAGCGAGCATTCCTGAGAATTCAGGATGTGGTTCAGCCGTGCGCTCCGTACAGCGCTGCAGGCGCTCGTGGCGACAGCTCATTGAAAGGCTGCGTTTGCCGGGAGCACAGGCGGTGTGAGGAGTGCAGATGGAGGCTCCTCGTCTTATTTCCTAACAGCATCCGCTCTCTGCCTACACCTGCTCTTGAGAACTGTGCTTTCGCTGTCATCTGACGCTTCAATTGAAACAATTGATCTTTCCGAGGAATAAAGGAGTGGTGGGGAACCTTTTTCCCCATAGACATTGTTTCAATTCCTGGATGGGAGGTGGGGAAGGGGGGGGGGGTGAAAAAAATCACAGCAATCCTCAAACTAGCTTTATTGTAATATAGGGCTTTTTGTAGCAGTATCTCTTAAGTTGTACGTGTTTTTAGAAATTGCACGGCAGGCAAATGCACTTGCAAGGCCGTATATGGCACACGGGCAGTAGGCACAAGTACTGCATCAGTCTATTTTAACTGACCGGCACATGCATACGCTGGCCTGCTGAAGCTTTCTCTCCTGACTAGCAGATATTCTTTCAAGTTGGAACAGATAATTGCTCACTTTGCATTCATGGTGCAAGACTAAGAAGTCGTTACGCTATTTCTCTGCATTGCCTTGTGTAAACAGTGGCTACATTTAGATACATTTCACCATGTGACCTTTCTGCTACAGTAAGAGCTCTTTCATTGACTCGTGTATGCTTTGTGCGTTTGCATACAGGAGAGTCTGGGAGGTCCACTCCTGGCTACGTGCTACATAGAAGAGAAGGGTGGGGTCAAGTTCTTTGTGTTTGTTGTTTTTCTCTCAAGTGTGTGTGCTGACAGTACTCAAGTCAGATGGCGATGTTTGTGCAGCGAGTTTCAACAAGGGATGGCAAGAAGTCCCGAGATTCCTGCTGCAGTATGTACACGTTGCAATTTCCGAGTGGTATCGTGCGCAGGGAGATAGATCGTACAAAATAGCAGCGTGAAGCAGCGGTGACCGTTTCATTTTTGTTGTGGGCCACGCTGTTGCTGTGGTTTGCCTTGGAGGGCCGTGATGACTGGCATCTCTTATAAATGCCTGATTGTGTCACGTTATCACATAGACACAACACATTTAGAATCCGTCTCAAATGTTCCAAATGAACATGCAAATGATATTTCCTCAGATTTTTATAGTCTATGCAAATGGAACTCAGCATCGACTGAATGTTTTCAAACAAACTTTTCAATGATAACAGTATTTTTTTTTCCAAAGTAAAAGCAGTTTTGCTTTGTGAAAATGCACCGTTTCAAATGATTATGCACACTTGTGTTTTGAGACATGTTATTGGTTGTAAAGAACTGAAAATAGACCTCCTCTTTGAGAGCAGCTTTTGCAACTCTTTCATCCATGGAATTTTTCCAGATTCTCTGCTTTAATTTCTTTGCATGGTATCAAAATAGTATCCCGACGCTACTCTTTGCACATGAACTGCCTCTGCCCTTGTAGATTTTTGCTTGAGCATGCTCCAAAAGTTGAGTTCAGGGGAAGATGGTGGCTTCATGATGAGTTTCTCCCCTTTTATGCCCAGAGCAGCCAATAATGCGGAGGTATTCCTTGCCACCCGAGATTGTTCACTGATAAGTGCGGTGCAGCCTTGGATGGTCAAGATGAATAGAATCTTGGATGGCCTCCATGCCCCAACAAGGCTGCAACCTCAGCAGAGAGGTTTCAGAGTCAAGCTGGTCGGTCCCGGAAGGTGGGAAAATAACTTCTTAAAAGTAGGTGGAGTTTGTAACTGACTACTTTCTTTGATGGAGAACAAAGTCATCTTTATGCCTGACAATGTGCCATCTTATGCCGCAAGAAATTTCTCGACATCATGGGCTGCGACGGCCATAAAAGAAGGAAATGTGTGTGGGCCCCTGCCCTCCTCTGACAATCAACACTATTAAAAAAAAAGAACTTTGAAGCATCCTTGTGCACAAGGTCTGTGAGGTTGACATCCAAACAGCAACTCGGGGAGGCCATTCTGACATTCTGGAAAGATATTTATGCAGAAGCTGTCCAAAAACTCACAGGTTCAATGGATGGAAGAAATATCAAAGAGCTCCCATGTTAAAATGTAACTTGACCTGTTAAGATGTTTTTGATTGAAATGGTTTTTGATTGCAGTAAATACAACCTCCATTTGCTGCAAATTCAACAACAACAATTTACATTTTTTCACAAACGTAAAGTGCATTGAAACACTGCTGTGCATAATAATTTCAAAGAGTACACTCTGACAAAATCAGTTTTTATTAATTTTTTTTAATGCTGTTATAACTGGGAACTTTGGTAATCTCTCAACGTTATTAAAAGTGATGACAATTTGCAGTTTTGGTATTTGAGCCAGAAATGTGAAGTTGACGCGCATGATTTGCCTTTGCGGACAGCATAAAATGGATCTGGCCTCTGGGCCTTAAAGTAGAAGTCAAGTCGAACATTTTCTGAAACTGTCACTATCAGAGAACTTGTATTGCTTTGTCAGTTTCTGTTGTCTAGCAGTATTGGATGCTCCAGTGTAATTAGTTCTATTTTCTTTCCACCTTGGTTGATAACTCGGAGGCTTAAATGGGAAACCGGGAGATGGAGCGTCTGCTTGGCCTGCCGAGGCTCAATTATGCCAGTCCTAATTAGGAGAAAGTGTGCTCTTTCCAAACAGGCCAACTTCTCCTCCTTTCCTCCCCTAACTCGCCCCCCCCCCCGGCTCCAAAAAAACCCCTTTTCGTTTGGTCTTTGTGAGCAAGCGTGCTCACTAAACAGCTGTGTGCTATTCAGTGGTGGGCCTCACGGGCCGCGTGTCAGTACTATACAAAAGAGTGCCCCTTCCTGGTACAATGTGTGGAAGGTTGGGTGTCAAAGGTCAGCCACCGCCCCTCCCTTCAGCTGAATGTAGCAGCCCTTGGTATCTGTGCTTCAGTCGCTCTGCAGAAAAGACTGGGTTTTGTGCCGTTTATTATGCACGCAGTGTTCCTGCCCAGGGGCTGCAGCATTCCATTGGCCTTTATGGGGGGGGGCCCAGTGCACCATCAGATGAGCCATTCAGAGCGGCCAGACACCATCTGCAGTGATCATTTACTCCCGGCAGCCAGTCGGGCACAGCTTGCAGACAGTAGGTTACTCGAGCCCGTGACCCTCTCCGTGATCCTCCCCCCATGCCACACTCCATGCACAAAAGCAGCCAAAAGACGAATTTCAGCGCGCGGGGGCGATCGAGCAAATTGACGGCCGTTGTGGCGTCATTGGTGCTGCTGCCATTTCTGAGCATTTCAGTCATGCTGTGGGGTCTGATCCCCTCTGACTCGCACGAAGTATTTCTGTGCCTTTGCCCTGCTGCACGCCGCTTTGCACACTGCAGAGAAAAAGTCTTCAGAGGTGCTTACATTTCCGCCTTGCACCTGCTTGGTTTTCTGTACATTCCTCTCCCGTGCATTTCTGATAAACGCTTTCATTGTGACTCCCGACATGGCTTACTGTGCCTTCTTGTGCAGGCACACAGAAAAGATTGCTGTCATTTCCTGATCCTGCAGAACAAGCCCCTCCACAGTTTGGCTGCCGCACAATGCACTCATAAAGGCGCCGCTGTTCTTCTTGGATGCATGCAAGACTCGCTGCTATGTCATTTGAGGACTGGCTTCATCAGGGTTGATGCCGTGTTCGCAGTCGCAGTATTTCATGCAAAGTTTCAGGGTTTGCAGCAGGTGTCTGTCGGCTGTATTGTAGTTCCATCGCAGTTCCCAGGGGGACCGGGTTTGTGATGCAGGGCAGATGGGTGGTAGAAGTCTGCAGTCCTGCTGGCAAGGGATTTCCAGATTACCCCCCAACACACACACCCGTCGTTTCTCTTAAACACTCACTCAGCGAAAGTGATACAGCACCGCCCCTCTCCACTGTGTCCACACAAACAGGCACGTGTTGCGTGAAAACCATTCACTCGGATGATGGATGAAGGCACACACGGTGAAGAGCATGCAGGATAGCCAGGCTTCATGCGCCCCCACCAACTCCCCTTCCTTCTCTTTTTGTCTTTGCCGGGCGAGGTCACGATCCAACCTTCCCCCTCTAATCCTATTAAAAAAACAAAAACAAAAAAAAAACAGCAAAAAGGGATTAGGTGACAAAGGTTGGACACTGTTGTCTCATGGCACATTTCCCGCTCACAATCGCTTTCTTGCTTTGTGCCCCCGCCCCGCCTCCACCCCATCCCCGGAGATGCTAAGGTTTCAAGTCATTTCTGCCTGCTGAAAATCATTGCAAGTATGCTGTCAAGCTAGATCCATGTCCGAATGTTTGACAGCAGAGAATTAACACCTTCATTACATGAAAACAAGCGTCTTTTGCAGCAACAATGTGCATGCAAAGAACCTCGTCAAGCCTCCCTTGAGCAAGTTGCATCAGAAAATGGACTTGTGCATGATATGCCATTTGTCGATTCGAGCAGGGACAAATACTCTACGTTCAATATTTCTGGTCGAACTAATGGTAAAAGATTAGATATGGAAATAAGATCGGTCCATTGTTTACTGTCAAACTTTACAGGAAAATGTTCTAACATTGACTTTGAACTCGTTCAGTACCAGCCAATTCTAAACCGAGTCTGAAAAGACGTTTAAAAACGTCTTTGGGAGTGAATGAGTTAATTGGAAAAATGGCTTGTACTGTACAATAAAAATTAAATGAAATAGCCAGCCTTTGATCATAGCCTCAGCATCGTACTTCTTTACATTAATTTTTGGAACGCAATTTACATCAACTGCCGTTAAGTATGTTTTTTTTCTTGTTTTTTTTTTTTTTTTTTTAAATTAAACCAGCCATTTTTTACCCTAAGTCTTGAAAAAAATTAAACAAATACAAGAAGTACCTTGGGTTTAATATGTGGAGTCCGACAAATCATAGAAATATGTCTTTGGGAGTGAATGAATTTTAACTGGGAATGGGTGGAAAAAAGTCTTGGTCAATTCTGCTTTGATTGTTACGCTGGGAAAGTGTAGAGTTTAAAACACACACACACACACACACACACACACACACACACACACACACACACACACACACACACAGCCCTGAACGTGCATAAACATCAACCTTTACTGTATGTTATGTTATTATTATTCTGTGATTATACAGTAATTGTCTCCTTACTGCAGACTTGGCAAAATTGTCCTCAACATCCAGGACAGAGCGATGCATCCCACATTCCTTCATAGCAATTTCCAAGTTCCATTTCCCGGTGTATGGTCGTCATCCCATTGTTCTTCTTTTCCATCACTGGAATATGCTTGTGGAAGCATCACAAAAAAAGCAAAAAAAAAAAAAAAAAACCTCTTCTTATGGAATTAGTCATTTAGGCGCATGGTGGCGGTTTGACCTGTGGAGTTTCTGCATATCTCCCTCTCTAGATGTACTTTAATGTTTGCGTAGCCCAAGAGAGAACTTGGATCTGTGCATCTGCAGGCCTGTGGTCATGCACACACATGGCTGCTGTGCAGGGAGAGAGACAGCCAGTCGGACTCCAAAGGAGGCACCACTAGTCAGTTGTCAGTCTGCCGCGGGGAGCAGTGCACATTACGTGTGCTTTCACTTTTTGCAGCTGCGGCATTGCAAGTGATTTGCTGTTGCTGCGCACTCTTGACTGACTGCAAACATTCCAGCGCTCTCTGACCTTGATGAGTTTCTGTGGTTTGACATGGTGGAAATCATTTTCAGAAAAAAAAAAAAAAAAAAAAGGCCAAAGAGCTTCTTTGTTGTTCGTGTCGGCCTCCGGGCCGCTGTGCTTATTATAAAGCTGCCAGCATGAATAGCGCGTTGTGAATAGTTTGACTTTTTTTTTTTTTTTGCCTCTAAATTGAATCGTAAATGTTAACAGGCAGGGCAACCCAGTGGGAGATGAATCCCAGCAGAACTCTAAGACGGAAGAATCCTGGGATTCGCCCAGTGAGGAAGAGGAAGCCCTGTACGCTACATCACCCCCTTACACCCCCCGTCAGATGAAACGAATGTCTGGCAAACATCAGAAAAGCAACCAATTCAAGAGCGGCGGACGTTCTCCCAGCAAACGTGAGAGAAATGAGCTTTTCCTCATCCGCGGTATTTTGTGTAGGTGTGCGTTTTGACGATTGAGCGGTTCTGCGTGTTTTTCAGCGGACCCCAACCCATCTGTCCAGAAAGAAAGCCCCCGGCCGGCAGAGACGCCCGAGGAGCACAGCTACAAGCAATGCAAGAAGCAGAGGGCCACTCTGCGCTCCACCGAGAGAGACCACAAGAAGACGTTTGAGGGCTCCTTCATGCTTGATCCGCTGTCCAAATCGGTGCCCTTTGGCGCCCTCAGCATGGATCCCAGGAAGCACTACCTGAGCTTGGGCTGCAGCAGTTGCAAACTGCCCGTGTCCATGCCCCACATGGCCCGCACCCACCGCCAGACCTCTCGCACGGACTGTCCCGCCGACCGCCTCAAGTTCTTTGAGACGCTGCGGCTGCTGCTCAAGCTCACGTCCATGTCGTCCAAGCGCAAGGAGAAGGAGCAGCGAGGTCAGGAGAACATGGCCTTCATGGGCCTCAACAACGAAGTCATCTGGCTGGAGCTGCAGGCGTGGCACGCACGCCGCTCCATCAGCGACCAGGATTTCTTCCTTTTCACGGCGCGGCAGGCCATCCCCGACCTCATCAATGAAGTGCTACATTTCAAGGTGAACTACGATAGCCTGAGACAGGCTCAGTGTTCAAGGTCCCCAGCAATTCACGCGGACTGCCGGACTATTAGGACCGATCCGACTTTTGACTGTAAAGAGAAATGCACGTCCGCCGCAGTGGACAGCAACCACTGTGGAAGGGATCCCTGGGGCTTTAGCGCTTGCCCCTCCACTGCTCTCAACGCAGCGGAGCCACTGGGCTCAGGTGCCGACTGCAGGGATCACCTACAGAGGCAGCGGCTGGCCTTTGAGCAGGTCAAGCGCGTTATGGAGCTGCTGGAGTACGTGGAAGCGCTGTACCCCTCGTTGCAGGCCCTGCAGAGGGACTACGAGAAATACGCGGCGCGAGACTTCCAAGGCAGAGTGCAGGCGCTCTGTTTATGGCTCAACATCACCCAGGACCTCAACCAGAAGCTGCGCGTCATGGCCACCGTCCTGGGCCTGCGGGACCTGTCTCGCATCGGCTGGCCCGTCTTTGAGATCCCGTCCCCTCGCTGCTCTCGGGGCAACGAGGAAGACGACAACGAGGAGGATGAGAATGACTCCACCGCCACGTTCACAGCAGAAAGCGACGGGGAGGACAGGGACGCCGAGGAGGAGACTGCGGGATGTATCCTAGAGGAGGGAGAAGTTTCTCCCACCCTGACTTCGAAATTTTCACAGCTGTTGTCAGAGGAAGAGTTTCTTCCGACGGCAGCATCGGGAAGTCCAGAGGCCGCGGGCGGAGACGGCGTGTTCTGTCCGACGGCCATATACAGGCCCTTTGTGGACAAAGCGTTGAAGCAGATGGGACTGCGGAAACTCATTCTCAGACTGCACAAACTGATGGACCGCTCTCTCCAAAGGTCCCGGGCGGCCCTGCTGCGACACACGCCGGCACTGGAGGTGAGACGCTCATCTTTGCTTTCGCGCTTCGTCGACACATTCGATACACAGGTGGATTGATGAATCAGGAATGGGCATGATAAGCGATGAATCCATTCTGTCAGTTGCGTGAAACTGATTGAAGTGCGCCTAGAAGCAAACGAGTCAGAATGAAGTGCACTTCTTGGCTTCTTCAACAAGCAGAGGTCCGATTGATTCGGTTTCAACTAGTGTGCTGTCTAAAGCACACTAGTTGTAAGAACGTGTGCGTGGAGCAATTTTTTTTTTTCTTCAGGGTTAATTTGAGTTCGCCAACAATTTTAAAATTCCCAATTAAATTTTCTTGTTTCCAAAAAATGTGTTTGCAACATTGAAGGAACCCTGACAAAAAAAAACAACAGCATTCGCTACACTTGCAAACCTTCGCCGCTTCAAGAAGTGATTGGTAATGGGAATTTGAGCTGCATCCATACAGAGCTTTTGCTCTGGCAGCAACTTCTCCACGAATTATTTTGCACTGGACACAGGAGTCCACAGCATTCACTGATAAATCCTTCCATCACATCAAGAATGTTTACAAATTATTTTAACGAATTTATCCACTGCATTCCAAATTAGGATGCAAATCATGTTTTCATCAGTTTTTATAGACAATGGCAGACATGACATTTGGAAAAAAAAACACATTTGTGCGCACAGACTACTACAGTGTTTCGTGCGCATGGAATAATTACAGTACAGCGTGCGTCCGAAATATCCACAAGGAGACACAGCTTCTTCGTGCGTACGCTCTGACTACGTCATGCGCACCAACAACTACTTTGTGCGCACTTTATTTTTTGTGCACACAATGTAAGTGGTCCATGCGCACAAAGCAATAGTTCGTGCCTCCTCGTGCGTACATAATATTTACACTGTGTGCACAAAGTATTTTTTTTAATTGTATTGTATTTTATTTATTTCTGTATTTTTGGCATTGTTTTGTTTTTCAAATGTCATGTCCGTGGCTCCGTACAGCATAAGTTTGAAGGCATGAACGTTTAAAAAAAAAAAAATTATATGCTTTTGAAAATTAAAAATTAAGTTGTTCTTAAAATGCGGACATTTTTTTTCGGTAGTAAAGAACTGCAAATAAAAGAAAATGTGTTGAATTTGTAGCACAAGGAGGGTTGTCTTTCAATCAAAACCTTCTTAACAGGAGTTTTGTTCTTTCATTTATGCACATGCATTGCTTGAAGGCAGTAGAATTACTCTTAGTATGTATTTGTAGAGTTGTCACAGATGATATCAAGCTGCTTAATTTAACCCCGTGAAATAGTTGAAAACATTGAGATTATTGCAAGCGGCTTATCAGTCAACAACGAAAAAATATTTCTGTTAGTTCTGATTATGCTGGCTGTCATTTTAGGCGCCGCAGTGAGGAACGATTAGGAGGCATCAGCAGCCAGTCTGTACAATTCTTGCCAGGGTCAAAACTTCATTTTCTGTGTTATGCAACACAAAACAGATGAATCTTTTCAGTTCTCTTTTGGGAACAGTTGTTGTTTTTTTTTTTTCTGCAGAGAATGTATTTTTGAAATTGGTTTGAACGATAATGGCATTCGTTGGGGTGCAGGAAAAGGCCAAGAAGGAACTATCGTAACCAAAATGTTGCCACTTTCATGTCAAATTTTTATCCTTTGAAGGTACATTGAATGAATATAAAAAGTCGACACAGCCCTGTTCAAATACCACATTTTTCTGAGATCTAAAAAAAACAAAAAACAATGAGACCAAGCTAAATCATGTCATAAATATGTCCACCATTGTGACCTATAACCTGTACAACTCAATTGAAAACATTTCATCTTTTCCAGAGGGGAAGTAAAAAAAATAAATAAAAATACGCGCTGAAATAATGTGCTTGCCCCTCTTTTAACCACCATCTTATACCTGGAATGGAGGCGGCATGGCTCAGTGGGAGAGTACTCGTTTCCCAACCCGTGGGTGGTTCCATCCCTGGCCATTGCGGCCATGTCGAAGTGTCCTTGAGCACGATAATGAACCCCCCCAGTTGCTCCTGATGCCGCGTCATCAGTTGGTGAATGAGGTAACAGTCTAAAGCGCTTTGAGTACCCGAGGTTGAAACCATTTAGAATGTGACTGTGTTCAGAATTAACCAGTCGCAGCCAAACTTGACTGGGAGTCATCCCGCACTTAAAATGCTCCTTATTAACCGCAAATCAATTGCTGATGTTAGCCTTTCCGTAATACGTTTTCCAACAAGTGTATTAAAGATTTTATGTTTCGACTGAAAACATAATTGAACTTTCTGGCCATAATATCCAGACTTATGTTTAGCACAAATGTAGCACTGCTCATCTCATCAAGGTCAAAGCCAACTTGCCCCCGATACTGGAGGACAGTACTAGAAAAGCGTCAACATCGCTGCACCTTCATTTGGAACCTCACCAAAATGTAGTGACATCTTTCTCAGCTCATGTGCCGCCCTTCAATAAAATTCCATGGAAATTGGTGTGTGGTGGGCATTAACCTGCTCGGTAACACACAGAGCAATGACAACCGAGCCTCTCTCGCATGTGCTTGTCGGAGGTAGTCCTCCTTTTGATTGGTTGGTTGAAGTATTAAACTGTCTTCTCCTGATGCAGTTTGCGGACTTCCCAGACCCCATGCTGTACAACGACTACCTACCGGAGTTGTCCCGCCACGGCTCTTGCAGCGGTTCAGCTGAACCAGAGGTCCTGGGAGCGGACCAGGTTTCTTGGGAGGATCTGCTGGACATGGACCTCCCATCCTTCCGGCCAGCCTTCCTCGTGCTCTGCAGAGTCCTCCTCAATGTCATCCACGAGTGCCTCAAGCTGCGACTGGAGCAGAGACCTGCCGGAGAACCCTCCCTACTCAGTATCAACCAGGCAAGAAGATACCGAAACGACGTCCGTCCATCCGATCCGTGTTCTTATCGCCCCATCGATAACGGGGCCTGTACGGTGTGCACAATTTTTGCTGCAAAGAGGGTGACCAGTGTCGTGCTTGTAAACAAAAAGGCATACTGTATATTATCACGTCATGTAATTGTGAGGGTCCGCTTTTTCAATATCCTTCATTCTTTTTTACCGGTTTGTCTTTACGCGTTGCAGTTGGTGCGTGAGTGTAAGGAGGTTCTCAAAGGGGGTCTCCTCATGAAGCAGTATTATCAGTTCATGCTGCGCGGCGTGGTCACGGATGCTCAGGGCTTGCAGACCAACGCCAACATCGACGAGTTTGAGGAGGAACTGCACAAGATGCTTGTTGTAAGAGGCGTCACTTTTCCCTCCCTGCTTCTTTGAGAATGCACGCGTGATTTGTCAGAGTTGTGACCGCTCTAGTGTCTGGATTTCAGGTTTACTTTGACTACATGCACAGCTGGATCCAGATGTTGCAGCAGCTGCCTCAGGCGTCTCACAGTTTAAAGAACCTACTGGAGAAGGAGTGGCACTTTACCAAAGATATCACCCCCTACATCCGTGGAGGGGAGGCCCAGTCCGGGAAGCTTTTCTGGTTAGCGTCCTTTGCGTCGCTCTTCCACAGACCCATTCAAAGCCTCTTCGTCAAACACACGGAATTGACAAGTTATTTTTTTTTCCCGTTGAAGTGACATCGCTGGTATGCTGCTCAAATCCACTGGAGAGTTCCTTGATGCCGGCCTGCAAAAGAACGGCGACGAGTTCTGGGAAAGTGCAGATGACAGCACTGCCTCAGATGAGATAAGGTAAGGGCTTCTAACCTTAGAGTCACTGGTCACAACTTTAGGTACAGCCATCCAATCAAAATGAAATCCACGACGAGATGTAGCAAAAATACAGAAAAGATGCGGGTTGTGAGGAGAATATTCCTTTTTAGCAAAAATGCAACAAGCACAAAACCAGTTGGTTGACAAGAGACAGTCCTGCGGCACCTCATCTTGATCTTTAGACCCAACTGTCAAAAATCTTTATGATGGCTGCTGGCTGTTCCACCGACGGTCTGTTCGTGGTCTCAAGGTAAATAACGTGGTCATGATTCCCCAGGGGAGGGAGGGAATATGAGCCGTATGCTTCCTTCGCATTGACACACAGGAGGTCAAGAGATTGATTGCCAACTTAACTACATTTTATTTTTAGAACACTTTAATAAGCTGAAACCAAAGTGCCGTGCGTAAATAAAGATCAACTAATACCTCTCTTTGGAATGACCTCCCACTGAGCATTCGGCAAGCCTCCTCGCTGCCCCCCTTTAAAACTCGTCTCAAAACTCATTTGTATTATTTGGCATTTTACTCAGCATGACTCGGACTTGATTTTAGTTTGACTGTTTTTGTGCTTTCTACCGTCTTTGTTATTAATTTGTCGTTTCATTGTTTATTGTTGTATATGATATTTGCTCCATGTACAGCGCTTTGGATACAGCGGTGGTTGTTTTAAAGTGCTCTATAAATACAGTTGAGTTGAGCATACAGAAGACAACTCGACGCAATGAATTTAAGAACACGAAAATAGTAGCAAATTTAAAAACAGCAGAAACACGTAAGACGCTAAAATGTGGACAGTCTCGTGAGATTCATGCTGCGTTGAAAGCTAAAGAATTTTAAAAAAAAAAATGCTTTTTAAATGTTTTTTAGTCCTGTAATTGTCAGTGAGGCGGATTGCCGAATGTGTGTCAGGGGGCCGTTCGATAGTTTGGGAACAGCAAGAGAAAAAAATCCCTAATGAGATTCTGTTTAAAATTTTGTACCTGGTGGAGGAGGTGGTCAACTAATGTCGACATGGTGGAGCTCATAGAAGTAAGACAACGATTTGAATGTTGCTCTCGTTGCAAAGTCTACATGCTGTCTGGAATTCTTCGTAGATAAGAAAGAGGAAAAGGACTTAGGCCTGCACTCATCCAGTGAAGCTGTGACAGTGTGTTAAACGTAAATCAAAACGGAATACGATGATTTGCAAATCATGTTCAACCTATATTTAATTGAATACACTACAATGACAAGGTATTTTATGTTCAACCTGATAAAATTGTTTTGTTTTTTTCCCCCACAAATATTCATGAACTTGGAGTGCTATGCCTGTGCGCCAGTTCTTGTCCTGCTTTGTATCTTCTCCAGGATGCATTTTTGCAGAGAGGATGAAAGGGTCATTAAAAAAAAAAAAGGGCACTATTATCTTTGTAAAATCGAGCTCTTTTAGTGGATCTCGTTAGCTTGCGCAGCATGCCGTAATGTTTTTCGGTTGGTGTTTTTGATTGGGCCATTATGACTCGTCATATTTTGCTTTTCAAATCCTCCAAGGCGCTCAGTGATCGAGACCAGTCGGTCGCTTAAAGAGCTGTTTCATGAGGCCAGGGAACGAGCATCCAAGGCTCTGGGCTTTGCCAAAATGCTACGCAAGGTAAGTTGTAATGTCACCTTAAAACTGAGCAGTGACTGTGCAGACTTTGTGAGCGTGTGATTCATTCTCACCCGAGAGCTGAGGGTGTGTGTTCCGACTTCCCGTTTTTGCCGCAGGACTTGGAGGTCGCCGCGGGTTTTAACATCACGAACGGAGTGGGGTCTCTCCTCGAAGCTCTGAAGAAAAGAAATTATGTGAAGGTGTGTTACTGTTCTCTTTTGGAACGTTTTCATCTCTGTCATATGAGTCAAAGCACGTTCGTCTTTGTCTTCTGGCCCTCAGGTCCAGATTCCTGGCCTGGAGGAGCTGCAGGTGTTTGTTCCCTTTAGCTTGCTGGCTCAGCGGCCGCTCATCCTGCAGCTGCTCAATGCTGCCGCGGGAAAGGACTGCTCCAAAGAGCCCGACGAAATGGCGGAGGACGAGGCATTCCTCCTCATGAGCAAGCATCGCGCAGGGGACTTGACGACCGATTCGGAATGGGCCCAGTGGGACGGAGAGCTGCTGAAACTGGTTCCCACAATGGAAATCGTCGACACACTGCGGGCCATGAAAGTATGTGAGGCATGATTGAATTCCTCCCGCTAGCGTAGATGAGCGTACGCCTCATCATCCCCGACTGCGACCGCAGGTGGAGAATGTGCTCATGATTGTGATGCAGTCGGCTCACCTGGTGGCTCACCGGAAGGCCGTCCAGCAGTCCATGGAGGATGTGCTCACTCTCAGCCGCGAGCAAACGTCCAGTCAGCCTCTTATCGCTAGCGCTCTGGAGGAGCTCAAGGTGCTTACATAACCACAACCTTTGAAACACGCACACGCACACGCACACACACACACACACACACACACACACACACCTGCAGAGGCACCAATTCAATCTGAAAATACATGCTCTCATCGAGTGAAATCTCTCAGGCTAAGCACAGTCAAGAACATCGGGGGCAAACCTTTGTTATGGATAGGTTCCTAGTTGATGAGATTTAGAAAAAAAACTAAAAAGCTAACATGCAAAATTGTTAATAATAATGCATTTACTTACAAATAATGATTTAAAATGTATGCGTTAGCGTGTTCATTGGAATGTATGTAATGACAATATTGAATCAACCGATTATTTATAAAAAATAAATGTAGTGTCAAATCAATCAAGCTGTTTATTATAGTAGTTTATGTATTTAATTATGCAAATGAATGAAAAAGGGACATGCATTTTTGGGGAGGTGGGGGGCGGGCGGTCATTTAATGCGAAAAATATGAGCGGGCTGTATGTGGCCAGTGGACCCATCCCTGATCTAGAAAGATGGTTCACCTCTAATTTGTTTGGATTTAGAAACTATATTTCCATAAGAATGGCCATTCGGTGCGCCAGTGGTTAGCGTGTCAGCCTCACAGTGCAGAGGTCATGGGTTCCATCCCGGATCCGGCCTTCCTGTGTGGAGTGTTGCATGTTCTCCCCGGGCCTGCGTGGGTTTTTCTCCGGGTACTCCGGTTTCCTCCCACATTCCAAAAACATAAAGCGGATCGGAAAATGCATGGATGGATGGATTACCATCAGAAATGATAGCAGTAGAAATAATCCATTGCAGGGTCATTTTGTCTCCATCATAAAAACATTGCCTAACTTTGCAGACCATTGTAATGTTAACTGTCATACAAATGAACATTCCACACAGTCACAAAAATAAGAATTAAAATGCGTTAGAACTTTGTGTATCTTGGTGCGACTTCGAGGTGTTGTTTTTTTTCTCCTGAACACATTGTTTGAATTCCGAACTATACAGTATACTGCAAGGGTATTTGACCATGATATACAGTAGACCAAACAACTGGGTTCAAATCAAAACACCACATGTAAACATCTCGTATGGATTACACAAATTAAGGCCAACGATTCATTTTTTTCCACCTTTGTCTGATTTTTTTGGGTGCACGTACACTCAGGATGAAGCCCTGCAGCTCTGCATTAAGATCAGCTCAGCCATCGAACGAGTGGAGTACATTTTCACGTCGGAGTTTGAGGCCGAGGCGGAGGAATCCGAGTCGTCCACTTTGCAGCAGTACTACAGAGAGGCCATGATCCAAGGCTACAACTTTGCCTTTGAGGTAAAAAGCAAAAGGGCTGATCGTTGTTCTAACACCGGTGCGGAAATAAATATGCACTGGGGACTGGAAAAATGACAGTTGAGAAAAGGAGTTCTCCTCTTTTTCTAAATCCATTGATGCCATTTTTTTGTGTCTGATAATACATCTTTATTGATATAATGGGATGTTTTCCACAGTACCACAAGGAAGTGGTGCGCCTCATGTCAGGGGAGTACAGGCAGAGGATCGGTGAGCGCTACATAGCCTTCGCTCGCAAGTGGATGACGTACGTCCTGACTAAGTGCGAGAGTGGCCGGGGCACCAAGCCAAGGTAAGCCTCCAACGAGGGCGATGTCATTTGTTACATACTGCCCTTTCTGGTTCTATAACACTGGGACAGAGGTCAGCTAGCCTTTGTGTTGGCTCTCGGCAACTATTAAGGGGTGTCGGTGTCTTTTGGTGCTCACCGCAAACCCAACCCAATCCACTTTTGAATAAGCCACCCGACGAGTGTATCAAGTGTCACTATCTCCCTGGAACTTTAAACACTTCCAACTCACCATCCGCCCTCGTAAAGTCATTTATCCTATTGTTTGCTATGTTTGGAATTTGAAGCAACAAATCTAATTATCTAATGAGGGCAAACACAATACCTGACACACACACACACAAAATGTGCTTTTGCAAATGGTGAACAGAAATGCTCAGTTTTGTTTGACACTGACAGACGTTTT
Organism: Hippocampus comes; assembly: GCF_001891065.2. NCBI lineage: Eukaryota > Metazoa > Chordata > Actinopteri > Syngnathiformes > Syngnathidae > Hippocampus > Hippocampus comes. Next base: position 1,346,575 of record NW_017805277.1, read on the forward strand.
ATTTGAACAATAAGTTTATGATTGTGTCGTTATGGCAAGCAGGTTTAACATTTAAAAAGCCACACCATTTTTGACTTTCCAGAATTAACATTGTAGATATCTGCAACGTCTTTCTAACTAGTTGTAATTCCATTTTGAAGAGTTGGAAATTTGATTCAAAATATGTAACGTCATTTTGACCTGTTCAGCTCAAGTATTTTTGCACAAAATCTATTTTTATTAGTCGCAATACAATCCGAAATGTATGAGCTATTGTTTTGCAACATTTCCACGGCTACCGTTTTACACTGACAGCGGCGCCATCATCCTACCACACTTTCCTTGAAGGGCTGACAAGCTCATTATAGCATCGGATGACCTCCTCAGGACAGAAGCAAAACGATTCCTGATTTTGTATCGAATCTGATGTGCATATTTAAATGACCCCACTTCTCTCCACAGGTGGGCCACTCAAGGATTTGACTTTCTTCAAGCTATTGAACCTGCATTCATATCAGCGTTACCGGAGGATGACTTCTTGGTATTTAACAAAAAAAATAAATTAAAAAAAAAAAAAACCTGTGCACATAAAATGACGTCGCTGCACTGACCTGGTTTTCTCCCTGCAGAATTTACAAGCACTGATGAACGAATGCATTGGACATGTGATTGGCAAACCTCATAGCCCAGTCACTGGCCTATACATTGGTGAGATAACCAAAATAATCAAACAATCCACTGATGCTACTTCCGTTTGTGGATGTTTTTTTATGTTCTCTAGCGTGCTGTGACACAAAGCAGACCACTCCGACCACGAAATAGCAAAGCACTGCCGCAAGATGTGCACAGCTTGCACGCGCATTGCACAAATGGTTGCAATAGACATTTATTGAATAATTATGGTCATGACATAACGAGAAATGTTACTCTCAAATCACAAGCTGTTGTGTGGTAATCTAATTTGTTTTAGTCCTTGTAAAAGTGCAGCTTTTTCCTCTCAATATTTAGAACAAAATCCTATTTATTGTCAATTGAAAGCACGGCTTCAGGAGCAAAATGACAGCTAATTTACAAAAACTGTAGGGTTGACATTTGCAAAAATGTGCATACTATGCAAAACGATGCATGTACTTAGATGGTTAGATGGCTGGCTGGATGGATGGATAGATGTTATACTTCAATACAACTTGGTGTTTTTATCCCAAATACAATACACTCCATTACCGATCAGTGATCGAGATGTGAAGATGGTTCACCATGACACAGGATAATCATCAAATATTTAATACTTTATAAATATAATCAGTATGTTCAAATAAAATCAGTCATAGAGAGTTTCCTTACCATTAGGGAAAGTTGCGAAAAGTTATGCCTTTTGTCTTTGTTTTTTTTTAAACTATGACAGTGTTTTATATTTTCAATAAAGCACTTTTGAATGCCGAGGCCCTTCACACATGAGCTGCTCTCACTCATTTCCAAATCCACGTCCCTTTCCAGGATTTCCAGTGAATCTCTGCATTTGTTTGTATTTCCAGCACCCAGAAATAGCCCCCGGCCTGTGAAAGTCCCTCGCTGCCACAGTGACCCACCAAATCCAAATCTTTTCATCCCCAATGCTGAAGGATTCAGGTTGGTTGATTAGTCAGTTAATGAAGAAAAGAGTGTTTTAGTCTTGCCTTCATTGCTTTGCTGCTTCTGGCTCCCTTTGCTTCACCTGACTACTAATGGCAGAACTGTGTGTGCGTGTGTGTGTTTGAGTGAACCACCCAGCCACATACCCTCACTCACGTTTGCGCACATCCGACCCGAGACAACTGGCTCCTCCGAGGCGGAGCTCTTCAGTGTGTCTGTTTTTACCACGCAGCTCTCGAAGTCTCCCCTGTGACCTCCGGAATCAGCTTTTCCCCAACGGCCCTCGGCCCGCCCCACAGGGCCCGGGGGAACACGGACACGCTAAAGCGCCCAGCGGCACCGCCAATGATGTCAGGTAGCCCCTCTTCCCTGGTCACCCGCGAGAAAGGAAACAAAATCCCAAGAAATCCGCACGCAAAATCTCCTCTAAGCACTGATAATGAGTTGTTTCTGCAGGTCAACTGCACATTTCCATACTGCAATAGTCATGCTTATTTCCAGAATCCTGGATTACTATTGTATCACTATATGCCCACTCATGCGTACGTTCGCCAAATTTGCGACTGACATTTTTGTGACGACACCATTTGGTTGCAGAACAAGTCTAGCATCTCTTCTTATTTCCATTTGAGAAAAATGTCGTAAAGTAATGTTTGTCTCGGTTTAGTCTGCACACCATGAGCTCATATTTGTCGTATAGAGCCTCTATTTAGTCTGAAAACGGAATAAGAAGAACTGAATAAAAGTGCAGTGTATACTCCCTTAAATTTTGAAATGCACTTTTTTTTTTGTAGCCTTGGATGATTTAACAGTAAATGTTTTTTTATGATTATATAATTCAGGCTTGTAAGCACTCATAAATCTCATTGGGCGCGAAGATGCATTTTTCGACGCGCCTTTTAACTACTGTGGATTATATTTGTATGCCCGAATGCCACTTTGTGTCCAAATCAGGGTTTCTTAACTCACTTTGTGTCATTACAAGCAATTGTCTGCTGTGTTATCTGTTGGAATGGAAAGAATGGGCTATGACATTCTGCTCTTTAGTGCTTTAATGCGAATCTCTTGCTTTTGACGCCGCTCACGTGCCGCCAATAGACCTTTGCCTGTGCTATTAAATCTTCTGATTTCATGCTGAACGCTTAGTAGACTCCTCTGAGGGACAACATGGACGCGGCTGCTTTCATGCGTCACATGGTTGTAGCTTGTACTGTCAGCTTGAGCATACCTTAAATGATGTATTCATTGTTTGATTGGAAAATGTAAGAGAAATACAGTGAACTTCTGTTTAATGTGGGGGCTTTGTTCCCGGACTAGGTGAAAAGCCGTTACATTGAGACATAAAGGGATATATGCTTTTATTTGTATGTGTTGCTGCTGTTAATTAAGATATATATATATAATTAATTATTTTTATTTATTTTTAATAGTTTGTCCCTTTCCACGTACTTTAACCCTTTCAGGGACAGCAGTTACTACAGTGGACACCATTTTTCACTCTTTAATGTTAAGAAATAGGTTCATTTAATGTTACTTTAAGGAAATAGAAAGAAGAATGGCATTTACTGTTTGTTGTATATGTTGAATTGCTCCATGTACAGCACTTTGTATGCAGCGATGGCTGTTTGAAAGTGCTCTATAAATACAGTTGAGTTGAGTGTTCTAAATAAGATTCAAAGTGTGCTTGCTTCAGTATATTTGTCATACTCAGTTGATTACTGGAAAGCTAAAATACAAAACAAAATAATTCTATAATGTGTACTTAAATACCAAAATATTCAACCAAACCACGTTTTCATCTAATAAAAGTAAGCTCGCTTCATGCTGGTGACAGACGAATCGAAATCAGCATAGATGTCACAGTAATTGTCAACCTCAACCATCTGCGTCTATAATACAGGCAGCAGCAACACATACAAATAAAAGCATATTGCTACCTTCTTAAACCACTGGCCTTCGTCATATTTTGACACAAAATATGTTTTTTTTTTCTTTTCTTTTTGCCTCGAGCATCACAGGATGCCACCTCTGCTTAAACCGGCCTCAACCTTAGCTGCTGCTGATAATACTAATACTAATAATAATCATCATAATATTTCATGATTAATATAATATAATCAGTATTTGGTTCATATTTTCCTGCTATCTGAAAAACTGAAATAAAAATGACTGAGGCAATTATTTTAGGGGGGTGAAGTTTTCACAATCCTCATGGCCATATTTCTCTCAATTATGCTGCATCTCCCCCAACAGACCTCATTTTTGCCCGCACACGTGGTGCAACAGTAAAGGCACCGAACTTTAAATTGGGACTTGCCTCTGTTCTGTAAAATCCCAGAAACATTTGCATAAAAATATATGATTCTTCAAGGGCACGAACGATAAACTGCAATGTTGCGGGGGTTCACTGTATCGCAAATGCTTTCAGTTTATACAAGAATAATGAATAATTGAATAATGTGTACGGTGTACTTGCAGGGGATCCAGTTTCCACGAGCACGACCGGCTGTCATCCGTTGCAGCGGAGTTGAATTTCAAGTCGCTGAGCCGCCACTCAAGCCCCACAGAGGACAGAGAAGGTGGGCACACTCATAGTTTGACACTGGGCACGTCATGCTACTTTACTCCTTCAATATTCAAATCCACACTGTTTTCCCAACAGAACCCTCTTATCCGAAGGGAGATTCCAATAGCAGCACACGCAGGAGCTGGGAGCTCCGCACTTTCATCAGCCAATCCAAAGGTGAAGTGATGAATTGGATATGTTTCTCTAGACCAGAGTTTCCCAAACTTTTTAAACCAAGTATCACCAAAAAAAAAAGAATTAGCCCTCCAAGCAACACCATCATGAGCAACAATAAAATACGGTAGTGTAGAAGGCCTAAGTGCTCATCAAAAGCGAGACGGAGCAAATGTATGTTACTGTATTGTAAGCAGTGGCCCGGTGGAGAGTGGTTAGCGCGTCGACCTCACGGTGCAGAGGTACCGGGTTCAATTCCATCTCCAGCCTTCCTGTGTGGAGTTTACATGTTCTCCCTGTGCCTGCTTGGGTTTTCTCCGGGTGCTTTGGTTTCCTCCCACATGGAAGGTGGTCTCCAGTGGCCACATTTATATTATCATCCACAAGTGAAAATCTTCTTGCAGTGACTTAGAAACATGCCCTGCATGTCACTCTGCTCCATTGACTCCAGCGAGTCAGTTAATGTTTCCGCCATGAAGACCGTGCGTCTCCCCTACGCTAACTTTTAAGGGTATGAGAGCCGCTTCCATTGGCCAGGAAGCAAGTCAAAGATGTTCACTCCCACAGCGGCGCAAACGCCTGTTTCTAACTACGTGCATCTATAAAAATACCAAAGGAAAGAAAACTCCACCCAAGCGCAGTTGGGCTTGCGAGGCTAGACTTGTGCTGGGCATGACAATAGGGCCTTAAAAGTCACTGGTAGAGAACACATTGCATCTTTTTGACTACATTAAACATTTTCTCCATCAGACTCTGCGGCCCGACAGAGCCCGTTGGAGGCTGTCCGGCGCTCCATCCGCAAGTTTGAGGAGAAGCGCTATGCTGTTATGAAGCAGCGAAACATCATCGGCCAAGTGTGTCACACGCCTAAGTCCTACGACAACGTGATGCACGTCGGGCTCAGGAAGGTCACCTTCAAGTGGCAGAGGGGAAACAAGATCGGTGAGGACGGTTCTTCTTTTGCTACAATGTTAACGAAGCGGTGAGGTTAGAATGTACAGTGCATTCGGAAAGTATTTCTCAAACTTTTTTTGCATTTCATGTTACAGCCGTATTCCAAAATGGAATAAAGCAATATTCTTCAAGGTCTCCACACAACATAACATCAAAACGTTTTTCTTAAATGTGCACATTTGATATTCCTTAATGAGTCTCTGTGCTTTATAAATTTGGGAATACATCTTGAATGTGTATTTTCTTCCACAGTACTTGAGTGACACCAACTACCCGTGCCAAATCTCTTAATTTCATCCTCACACTTGGCCAATGACGATAACTCTGATTTTTATTCATTAATTCTGATTTTGATGCATGTCTGCATGTCCACGTTTGTCAACAGGTGAAGGCCAGTACGGAAAAGTGTACACTTGCATTAACGTGGACACTGGAGAACTCATGGCCATGAAAGAGGTTTGTCGCCCAGCAAGTGCTCCCTGAACTCTACAGACACGCAACACAAAAGCGCGGTTTGGTTAATTTATACACTGGATCTTTACAACGGTTTGGCAGTTGAACAACGCATAATTTTTTCAAGATGGCTCTTTTTGGGTAGGATCGGTGTTATGCCGTGCATCTGCTGAATGTCGGTGCTTGTGAAAATGTAAATGAATGGAAAATGTGGTATTCGTGGCTTAGATTTAAAAATGAATGCCAAACAAACACATTCTCTCTCTTTTTGTCGCGTGTCCTCAGATCAGATTCCAGCCTAACGATCACAAAACGATCAAGGAGACCGCAGACGAGCTGAAAATCTTTGAAGGTATCAAGCACCCAAACCTGGTGCGATATTTCGGAGTGGAGCTCCACAGGGTAAGACTTTGGCTTCTGCTGTTCCTCACCACCTCTTCCAATTCAGTCACTGTTTATTTACAAAAGCCGACTTTGGTTTATCGCCCTTCAGGAGGAGATGTACATCTTCATGGAATACTGTGACGAGGGCACACTGGAGGAGGTGTCCAGACTGGGTCTGCAGGAGCATGTCATCAGGCTCTACAGTAAACAAATCACCACCGCCATCAACGTCCTCCATGAACACGGCATTGTCCACAGAGACATCAAGGGTCAGCGTCCGGACACTCTTAAGTGCACATTTCTGTCTTGCGCTTCTCCTAAGAATGGCACTTTCATCAGGAGCCAACATCTTTCTGACATCTTCTGGCCTCATCAAACTGGGTGACTTCGGCTGTTCTGTCAAGTTAAGAAACAACACCCACACCATGCCGGGCGAAGTCAACAGTACCCTTGGGACAGCCGGTAAGACCATTCAGTGATACAGTAAATTCTACTACTACTACTACTATTTAATTTTGGGTGCCTCTCATTTTATTAAGAGAAATAATTACTTCATTATAATAACCGCACACCACACAATAGTTCTGCACCACTGCAAATCATGATAACATCTTTTTAAACGAATACCTCCCTGTCTGTGTCAATCAAAACTGAGCATTATCTTTGTGAATGCAGGTTTTTGGAGACTATTCGGTCGACCAACTGTTGTGGTCGGCAAGTGTATTTCTGCTGAAGGCTGTGCTCTCCAGTCAAACCCGTTTCTTTTGTTCCCCTTATCTCGACCAGCATACATGGCACCCGAGGTCATCACCAGAGCAAAAGGGGAAGGTCATGGCAGAGCGGCAGACATCTGGAGTTTAGGCTGTGTCCTCATTGAGATGGTCACAGGAAAGGTTAGAACGAATCACAAAAAATGTCATATATAACATATGGTATATTGGCTTCCATGTAGTCAACAGTCACGAGCGGGTAGTTGGTAGTTCTGCGATTAAACCACATCATAGTATATCTCTCATTAAATTTCTTTCCTAGGGGTTGCAAGTACATGACATCATCTTGGCATTAATACCGCCATTTCTGAATTGCAACATCCGATTCCTTTCCCCCTGTTTTTCCCTTCATGCGCAGAGACCATGGCACGAGTATGAGCACAACTTTCAAATCATGTACAAAGTGGGCATGGGCCACAAGCCCCCCATCCCCGAGAAGCTGAGCACAGAGGGCAAGGACTTCCTGGGCCACTGTCTGGAGAGCGAACCCAAACGGCGTTGGACGGCGAGCATGCTGCTCGACCACCCCTTTGTCAAAGTCAGTGGGCCGAGGATCCTCTCAAGCTATCACGGATTAATGCGCAATGTTTAACACTAACATGATCTGTCTCCTGCCTGCTTCAGGTGTGCACGGATGAAGAGTGAACACAAGAGTGACTTTTGGACTTTGCGGCACACACACTGTTGCCCACACAACTGTGGACGAGTTGATGTTTTGGCTCAAGGCACATGCAGTTAAACTGAGGAACGTAAATCCATGCAGAGGACAAGTGGACCTTTGTTTTTGATTTTAAGTGTATATAATGTTAAGAATAGCATCTGCATTCATTCTTGTATAAACAATATTGTAAAGTTAAAAGTAATTATTGTTCTCACTGGCGAAGCGAACTCTGAAAGGACTTTTGAGAGCATTCACTTTTTTTGGGGGGGGGTCTGAATGGGGTGGGGGTTAGAAAACCTTATGGCACTTTTAAACTGTTTACCCAAGGGGGCAGTTAAGTTGAGTAGTGGAGGGAAGAATCTCATTTCAGTTGACCTTTGAGAGGCAGGGGAAAAAGTGTTGCTGAATGGAAGGAACTGCATCTTTTATGACATGAACACCATCCAAATATTCATATTAATTTATCACTTGCCAAACGCGAGCAACGGGAAGGTTTTTGTTTCATTTCTTTGATTTTGCCGAGGAGTAAATGTAAAGTCGTTGGGAAAAGCTGGTCGTACGACCTGGTGCAGCCCAGACCAAGAGAAACATGGCCTTCTCTCTGCTGCTGCTGTTCCACACACACACACACACACGGTCCTCTGCTGCTCTTTACAGTGTTTGCTATGTACAAATATTAATAAACCAATCAATTTTTTAAAGAGGCTGTCTCTCTTTTTCAACACAAAGGCATCTAATACTGGGGCCACCCATTTGATTACAGATACCAAAATAAAAAGTATTACAGTATCCAATTTAATAGTCTTATGTGCCTTGGTTCCTCAACAAATTATGTAGAAGATATAGGTTAACTAATGATTGTTTGCCAGTTGTGAAGTATCACCTCAGGTACGCCTAAAAATGGATGGCTTGGGGAGCCGAGGATGAGGAGCGTCAGCGCAGAGCGCCGATGCGTATGTGGAATGGAGTCGTGGTTTGGAATTGAAGTGGATTTACATGGAACAGGAGATGTGAGCCAATTTCTTTTTCGTCAATGGACGCTACAGCTTCTTGTTTGCTTTCAAAACTTAGCTTGGACGTGCACATTTTCAGCATGACGTCCCTGATCCACTGGTGAAAGGACACTCTGATCATCTCCTCTATAACTGCTTCCAACAACAAAGTGTGCATGAAAGTGGTAAAGATTGAATGACTGTCTTATGGGTTGTATTATTTTGTTATGTTATGACTTCAAGATGGCGCTGTGAGAGTGGCTGCCTTTAAAGTAGCTCCTATACTTTTCTTCTACTTTCTCACTTTCATAACTTTGCTGCTGTAAATTGGGAATTTCTCCACTGTGGGACGAATAAAGGTTTTCTCATTCTTAAAAAAATGCACATTCATGTATTACATTGTAGTGTCATGTAATGTTGAGAGGGGGCGCCATAAGCAAACATGCTAATGTGCAGAAGAAAATATGACAGATCCAAAAATAAGATGCCATCGAAAGCGGTCAGGAATATTTTTCATAATGTATACATTTATTTATGGAAATGTGGACATGAAGCTTGATTAAAAGCTTGTTCACTTTCTTTGGAAATCATTTGCTCACACGAGTGGCGACAGTACAGGAAACCAGTGATGAAGCATTGTGTTAAAGCTATCATTGCACAAATAACAAAACATGATTAAAAATGCCCCCCCCCCCCACAACAATGAGGTTTAATATCTCCCCGTTTGAAATTAATGAACTTCCTGAGCACTTTCCAGCTCAGTCAATATCAAAACAAAAAAAAAAAAACAAACTTCAAATGACTTGTGATTAAGTCAAACACTAGAACAGTATGTTTCAAGTGACAGTAGGAGCCTCAGCAGTTTGCTTGGAGGTTTTCCTTAGGGAGCCACTCTGCTCCTCTGCTTCCTCCTCTTTCGACCCTGAACACACACAAACACACACGTAAGTAACATAATAACACAATTGATTTTGTGCCAGTTGCTGGACGTGTCCATGGTGGCTGGACTTACGTAATTGTCTGTGCAGGACCAGTTGGGGTGCAGCTGGGTGTGGAGGCGTTTTTCGGCATCGGCAAGATGGTAATACTTCTCCTGCTCCTTCTCCGACAGCGATTTCCACTATGATGTCAACACGCTTTTTTGTCACTAAACAATACAGTACTCTCAAACCTTCCCAGATGGATGTCAGGTAATTCAACATGGAAGACCTTTACCTTTTGTCGCCTATAGTAAGGTAGATTCTGTGAAACATGACATCTCCACATATGAGGTTGTCAAGAGTGACAGTGCCACACACACTCACCATATGACCCAGGACTTTATTGGCCACAGCGCTGTCGCGGATGTTCAATCGCGCCATAACATTCTCCCTCTGCTCCTTCCGGAAGATCATAAATGCATTTGGTGGCTTTTTAATGTACACTTTATCTTCATCCTCCTGGCCTTCACGTTTCCTTTTTCTATTGGGGGCAAAAAAAAGATATTTAACAAATCATATTCACACTTCAAATGTGGATGTAAACGTATAGAACGTGAAATTAAAACTATTAGGGATTTGTGCTTTTTTTTCCTTTTAACATACTTGATGGACGGGACTTTTCTTGGGGGGGAGCTCGGATCCGTAAGGCTCCTTTATCAAGAGAGACACATAGCAAAGACAGCGTGTTGATGAAGTCCAGTGTGTGTGTGTGTGTGTGTGTGTGTGTGTGTGTGTGTGTGTGTACACAATACCAGTGTATTTTTATCTTCTTGGTGTGGTAGTTATTGACATTCCACTTCTTATTTTCTGCACGTTTTCTTTTTGTGGAAATACCGTGTATATGAAAATAAAATAACCGCTGATAATGTATCATAAATAATAAACCTCCAATATACATTTTCCATGAAAACAGGCATTTTCTGCCCCATTCTAAAAAACTAATAATAAACAATGAAAACAATGTTTTTTGCCTTTTTTTTAATGTAATAAAAAATTACTGCAAATTGTGCCGAGCCGTGAGTATTTGGGCGTCCGCTATAGTAGAAGAAACATGTTTATACCCCCACAACCCCCCAAACACACAAATACATAAATATTCAATTAAAAAAAACAAAAAACGCTATTTCCCCTTCCCTGATTTATAATAAAAGACTTTTAGGTTGGTTTGTATTTTTCTGGCTTGCATAAAACTGCTGAGAGTTTCCATAGTGCTAATCCACATTCAGGTCAAGTGGACACCCTGGATTGGTTCCCAGCCAATAGCAGATAAATTACCTTTTCCACACAATATCCCAATTTATTGAGTTCCACCTCTATGTGAGTGATCTTACTTACGGCATTTCAACAGGAGGCAACTTTGCACCCTCCGGCAGTATCATCATGGCTTCTTCATGGAACTGCTGGACACACACACACACACAAAACGGCAGATGCACATGAGCTGCAATGATGCTACATGTCCATTGGGTAGCAGTGCACACATTCTACATGTACTACCATGTGTGTGACACTTTCGGAACACTGCTTCTTAAATTCAGTTGTGCTGATTGATGCTTACGGAACTTAAGTGTTGTCATCTGATTGAGAGCAAAACACGGAATTATAATCTGTCCCTCATGCTCTCGGGCTGACTTTTCCCACAGAAAAACCTGCTGCAGCATGTCTAGACTCTGTCATAGTTTATAGCATTTCAACTTGTTTGTGTGCGAGTGTGTGTGTGTGTGTGCGCTCGCATGCGCCATGCATGGTTCTTACCGGAGGAGTAGGAGCATGCGGGTGATTGACAGGCCACTCGTAGGGTGGGTGCTGATAGTTCATATACTGTAGACAGTGGAGATGTAAACCTTACATTTAAAAACATACTGTATATTTTTCTAAAAAAAAAACATTTTCCGGCCATTCAGCTGACTTGAACAGTCATAGTTGTATATGTTGTGCATCTTAAAAGAATGAATTTGTTCCCCAAGCAAAACCTACTAACCCTAAGTTGGTTGCTGTCACATTTTCTTCTTCTTTGTCAACAGGTTTGCACGCAGCCCAGGAGGGAATTTGGCCCGCTCCTTTTTACAAAAACTCAACAACATTTTTCAAGTTCCTTGGTTGCCACTTCGAAACTCGAAGTTTCAGTTATCGCTGTAGGTTTTCTATTCGGATAAGGTCTTTAGACTAAGCTACTCCACAATCTAAATGTTTCCTTTTCTCTGTTAACATGGCAATAGGTTTTGGGTCATTGTTATATGCTGGCACACCGACCCACAACCAATCTTTGGTGTTCTTGCAGAGGAATAAAGGTTTGATCCAAGTTTCCTTGGACCATTTGCTGAAAAACAGAAGCAAAATAAAATGTTTCCACTACCATGCTTGACTGGGGATACTTTTCTTCGGGCCTGTGCATGTGCCTCACTTGACAAGATGAGACTTGCATGGAGCTCCAGACCAAGGGCAATGAATGGTTATTTCAAGGTGTCTTCCACTTTGCAATGGTCGAGCCAATCGTTGTCACTTTCTTACCAAGGCTATTTTCATAACCTATTGCGCCTTATGCAAGAGTACAATTTTGTCTGTTATCTTTCAACAGCTCTTTAGTCATGCCCATGGTAGTAGAGTACAGTCAACCGCCACCAGAGGGGTACTAGCCCACCCGGCAATAGCAAATATCTTAATTTGATGCCCATTGAAATGCATCCATCCATTTTCTCATCCGCTTATCTGCACAAGGGTCACAGGCCTGCTGGAGCTGATCACAGCTGTCTTCGGGAAGTAGGGTGGGGAACACCCTGAACTGCTTGCCAGCCAATTGCAGGGCATACATAGACAAACAACCATTGGCTAACAATCACACCTAGGGACAATTTGAGGTGCCCAATCAACATACCATGCATGTTTTTGGAACGTGGGAGGAAACCTGAGTACCCGGAGAAAACCCACATTGACACGGGGAGGACATGCAAACTCCACACAGGAAGGCCGGAGTCGGAATCCTGTACCTCTGCACTGTGAGACAGCCCTCCATTGAAATGCACTGGAATTTTATTTCTTTACAAGCCCTTTAAAATAAAATTGCAAGCATTCGGTACAACAATGCAGAGCAATAGGGGGGAAAAAAATCCTGGAAAGTGTTTAAAAATCCATGAATAAGCGAGTATGTGGGGGTAGACTGTACAGTAATTGGAAGGTAAGATATAGGTATATACATGACCAGTTCAATCAGGCATATTAGAAATGTGTTGACTTTCCAGAGATGTGGCGCAAAAGGGCACTGTCCAGACTGTAGGAGCCAGATTGTTGGCTGCATTCTACGTTTTTTTTTCTCACTCAATAGAATGCACATTTGCTTGGCACGTCAACTAATTATTTCCTCCACTGGAAGTGATTGAATTGCAAATGCTCACCTGCTTGGTGACATCACCAATTGGCCCAATATTAAGGTGAGCCGGCTGCATGTAACCCAGATGCAGCGGAGCTCTGTAGTTCATGTTCATCAGATTATCTCCCCGGATGTAGCAGTCACCCGACCCTGCATAGTGACTTCCTGTAAACATGGGGAGGTTGTCGAGCGGCATGTCTGCGGGGTCGCAGGGGGTGGGAGGAGGCGGGGGGCGAGCGTTGCACAGGTAACCCATCTCCTCCAAGGGCTCGTAGAGCGGAGTGAGGAGCTCGTACCATTTCATCTCGCCCACACATGCTCCTTTTGGCACAGGTTCCATTTTAGTGCAAAAAGGGAGATTCCTGAAAGACATTTCATTTGCAGGTTTTACTATGTCGCAATTAACATTTGAGTGATTGTATGACATTTAAAAGTGTGTGTGTGTGTGTGTGTGTGTGTGTGTGTGTGTGTGCGCGTGTGTGGGCGGGGTGCAGGGGCATGTTAAGAAGCAATGCTAAAAGGTTTCTCAAATCATTGTAGAGATAATTATGGTTTTATGATGGACTGTTTAATCTGGACCAAATGAGCAATGAGTTTTATGAAATTTGACATCTATAGCAGTCAATGGCAGTGACAGAGTTTTACAAGATGAACACAAGTCACAGAAAGAATAGGGTGGAATCTCAAGAAATTTTGATTATAACCGATAACGATTATACTTTATTGTTCTGTACTAATATGGCAACAATACTCAAAAACTTTTTCACACACACAGTCATTTTGCAAATCAGCTTTTCAATTACTGCTGCTTTCCAGTAGTTTTAGCGCAATTAGGGGTGGAAAATACAGTTGTTGTTTTTTTTTGTTCTTTAATCAGATCCTGTATTCCATATTTCATTCATTCAATTTTCGTTTCAAAGAAGCATGACTTCATCGTGAGTACCATTAAACTTTCAAAACAATGCCGATTACAGTTCATACTTTGAAATGGGTTATATTATTCCATAAAGTTTTTTGCTATTTGCTGCAACATTCAAATCCTGACAGATGTATGCATTACCGCAAAATGTTTTACGTTTTATTGTATGTTTTCAGAAACATCATGTCAGGGTTTCATAAATTATTTAATCAAATAGCCAAAATCAGATAAATACTCACCAAAAGTGACTAATAAATAAAGTTTTTGGCGAGCAGATGAATACAGCCTGCACATGCAGATGACTAATACAGCAGTCACTCACCGCAAAGAACCAACTTGATGGGGAACGGTGTTTATGTCACGTGTTGTCAAAGACCTCTTTGTAACGTTTTCGTGTTGCCATGTTTACGATAATGCCATTCTTCAGCGACGCTACGTCGATCACGTCCGCACTTTCTTTGATCAGTTCTTTGTGTTCAAAGTAGAGCACCGTTTCGGAGCGGTAAAGTTGACTTTCGAACCGCTGTAAATAGTGAATTTAAAAAAAAAGAGAAAAAAAAGACGAGAAAGTGAACTTACGTTAGGGCGCCGTTTTACGCCAGCTAGCAATGACGCTAACATTAGCTGCTAAAGTCCGCGAATGCAACTATTTGAAATAAAATTCAATTTTGGTTTAAACACACTTACCTTTAAATATTTGATGTTCATCCATGGAATTAGATGCGTGAGCATAGGAAAGGCAGAAATATCCTAAATAACGAGTAGTTTTTCAAATGTAGGACAATTACAATGTCATTTGTGACTATTACAGCAGACATCAAAATCAAGGCGTACTTATGAAAAGAAAAAAAAAACATTGTGCAATAAAGCTGATTCGACGGCAGGAACACCTCGGCGCCCATCTGCACAAGGTCCGGGATTAACTGCTGTTGGCCACTAGACCTAGCCGGTTAAACCCGAGCACATAACACTTTACTGTTGCTGAAATTTCTCTTTGTCCAGACACCAAGGACAATATTAGTAAAGTGGAAGACTGGTTGGAAAAATACAAACAGGAAAATTATGACAGAAGGATAAAAAAACAAACACACAAAGAAAAACACATAGTGCACTTTAGTATTGTTCAAGTACTATATTGATTTAGAATATGTTCGGATATTAATTTGGGATAAGAGAAAAACAATCATTTAAAAGTCCAGATACAACAGAGATTCAGGCCATTTTAATTCACATTATAGTAGCATCTCAGTTACAATCACAGTGGTCGATCACAGTAAAGCCATTTCAACCACCCTCAATATAAAGGATGAACCAGCTGTGTTTAGCAGGAAAACATATATGTTGTCTCTTGTCACTGTATTCCCTCAAATACTGTCAGAAGGATTAATTTAACAAGAATTTACATGCTTTCATTTATTTATTTTAGATGAGCTCTGCATTTGTATTGTGTGTGTGTGTGTGTGTGTGTGCGCGCGCGCGCGCACGCATGGAGAGGGGGGTTACTTCATACACATGAAAACACAGACACATTACACACACATATCTATAGACACACACACACGCACGCACGCACACACACACACACACACACACACACACACACACACACACACAAGGTATCACTATGGGGTATTAATAAAAAAATGTCAGCTAGGAGAGGCTCCAGCACACCCGTGACCATCATGAGGATAAATCAGTTCATGATCACGGATGGATGGATACCATACCATTATATTGTAACAATTTACCATCACCATGAAATAAATTACCCGGTAACTGTATTTGTCTAGATGACGGCCTCACATTTCTGGGGTCCAGGGGTTTGAGTCTTTGCCTTCTGGTGTCGGATTTTGTTTTTCTCCGTGTGCTGTTGCTTCCTCACAGATTCCAAAACACGTGATACAGTTGCAATAAGAGCAAAATGAAAATAATACACTGACTGGAGCCATTTTCTGTGACGATCCCAATTTTATTCACCTTTGCTCATATGAATGGTATGTAAGAAAGGTTACTGAAAGCCAAAATGGGAGCTCATTGGCTACATTACAGGAACTGTCATGTGCAGTAATTCAATAAACTTGTGCATTTTAAATTAAGTTCCAGAGAGGAAGTGTGCTTGAGCTGGATGATTGTCGCACACACCTCTTTTTAACAATACAATTGAGAAAACAGATACACTGGTAGAAATCGACAGTCGCAGTGCATACAATTTTTGAAATATTTTTATGTGACTATTCAAACAAAAATATGGTCACTTTCATCCTGACTTAATGTTCTCACTCTGCCATTTTTTTAAACATCTATTTAAATAGTTTCTGTGCTTGCTGTGTCTTTAATTTGAAAGTCATATTAGGTATGCTTGCCCCAAAATGACGACATTTCCGAAGGCAAGCTGAACACCATTGTTCTCGGCACTGTCAACTTCATTCTCTGAAGTACACTGCCTGCATTGTGCTTTCGGGCAGATCACCACTTGTTGCAGCAGAAAGCAGCGGTGCAGTCATAAAGCTAGGAATTTAAATCTTCATTTTGCAGCAGCTGTGCGATGACACATCTCCAAGTACTTTTTGTCTTCCTCAGTTGTTGTTTTGACGAGTCGTCTTGCTCCCATAGTTTGAAGATCTGTTAATCTCAGTCTGGCCAATCATCCAACGAACTCCCACTGAAGCTGTGAGATAAACATTTGTTGAACATTTAATGTTTTACTACTCAAGTGTAAAACAAACACATACTTGTCAGTATTGCCAGAGAAATTAAAAAAAAAAAAAACACTTGCATTTTTATCACTGACAAAGAATTGACAATCTACAGTACAATCTACTCTCAGTACAAATGTCACATTTGAAGTCAGAGTTGAACACATGGTTATTGTGAAAACTAGCACATATGCTTCATGACCACTATTACAACTCCCTTTCTCTTAGGGTAAACTACAGTGGAACCATTTAGGTCAAGCACAAACTTTTCCTCTGAAAACAAATTGTTCCCATTGGAAATCGAAAACACCTGTTTCAGGGTCAAAAGATTTAGCAAAGGTATTTGTTTTAAGCAACATTTTAACAATTCATTCGGTGGTGTGCAGCCAGTGACAGCAAGGTCTTCTCTGCCGGCCTAAACACCGTCAGAAGCACTGATCTACAATTTTAATTTTAATGAAATTGTATAACTTCATTTACTAGCTTCATTTCAAAGTTTGTCTGTCCAGCTTCCAGTCGTATGTATTTTCTTTGTTTTTGTTTTTTTTTGTTCCAGTCCAGTCAGATTTGAGTTTCCCTGTGCTGCCATGCCAATCGAATGTGCCCTTCTCAATCCAGAGTGTTGGTTCATGTCACATACTCAGTATTGGCAAAAGCTGTGTTTTTTTTTTTTTTTAATTTTTAACCAATCAGATTAAGATTCCCCTTAACAAGGCCGCCAAGCAAGATTAGCGTGACATCAGGATTTTTCTGTCCTTTGATTGATCAGATGTAAAAAGAAAAAAAAAAAGCATACAGTCATTACGACATGATAGCCACCATGGCTGATGGAGGAGGAGAAATCTTCATGTCGGACATGAATAAAAATTATTTTTCAAGGTGGACGAAGCTGGCTAGCTCGTTTCAAGCAGGTAAGGAATTATTCAGTAATTCCAGAGCAGCGGGCATGAGTGTAACAGTTAGCTTACTGGCAACAACAAAGAGAGGTGAATTTTAGTTATAAAGAATCAACATCTATGGTGCGTAAGATGTATTTTATTTAAGCTTTTATGTTTTTGATACTTTGTATGCTCTCTCTCCACACACACACACACACACACACACACACACACACACACACACACACACACACACACACAGAGAGAGAGAGAGAGAGAGAGAGAGAGAGAGAGAGAGAGAGAGAGAGAGAGAGAGAGAGAGTTAACTCGTCAATATGATATTGTAGGTTCGAGTTTTTGGAGTTGTGCGGAGGTGGTTTATTGAGTATTAACACGTGTCTATAGTATTTATGCTGCTGCATCTGATTAGGTTTACTTCACTTTCAATATTTTTCTTCCTGTTCTTCTTTTTTGAAAAACACGTGTTCAAATTGACCAAGGTCGGTCAAGTTTAAAAAAAGGACACGAAAAGCCAAAGAAAACCCAAACAAATGCCCATTTATCAATCTTGTACCAAGGTGAGGTGAGGACCTGTCGTACACTGAAGTCTTGGGAAATATGCTGACATCTCACATTACTGAATATTTATTATTTAACATTTCCTGAAAATTATGATGTTCGACCTTTGTTTGACGTCAGAGGTTCCACTGTATTCAGACGCAAGTAAGCACATAAAATGTGTCCATGCCTCAACCACATCACTGCTTGGCAATACCATAAAAAGAAATGCAACTTACATTACAAGGTGACAAATCGGTTGCTTTGTGAAACAAACAGGAGCGGGTTAAATACAGGGAAGGTTAGTCCAACCCTTAAAACTTAAAAGTGAAACAAACCTGCAGTGCAGAGCACCACTGTGGACAAGATGGTCATCACCGATCCCGAAATGATGAGCTGTGCGAGGAGAAGGCCCAGTGGGTATAGGAGCAGGCAGGACCAGAACAACCAGTTGATCAATGACCAGGGGCGGCGTGGAGGGCTGACTATGGGGCCAGGGTACCGCCCCGTCTGCATGTAGCCGTCTTGAAAGCTATCCTTCACATTCATACATACAAATAATAGTCACTGAAGAGAAGATTAGTGACATTCAACTCAACCAAGATTCTTAAAAATCATCAAAACATGCTATTTTTGACACCTCCCTTGAGTACTGCAAAATATACAAAAATATATAGAAAAAAAAAGGAAAATAAAAGTTGTCTGATGAAGGGGGTTCAGCCTCAGCGGAGATCTGTGCTTTTTTTTTTTTTTTTGGTCATCAAAAAAGAATCTCCATTCATTTAGTTGAGATACAGTCAAACTCCTCTACAACGAAATCATGTTTGCAGCAAGAAATTTTTCACAACAGGGGACTTTTCACTGTAGCAAATTCTGTAAAAATATCTCAGACGTAAACACGAACACACACAAAAAACATATTTGTATTCCAATAGTGCATAAGCATGAGCATACACTTATTTGACACTTCATATTTATAATATGATATATCATAAGATATAACAAAGGTTATCTTATACAGTCAGCGTAGGAAGAAAAAAAGGGAAAGAAATTGCTAAATTTACGATCAGCATTTACATTCACTTATATCAATTTATTGCATAATGTCTTTTATTTTGCTTCCTCCATCTTTCATTTTTATTACCTTTATCCGGTCTTCAAGCGTTAAAGCTTTTCTTTTCTTAACTTCTTGGTATGCAAAGGTCCGTTTTGTAGCCATTTTAGCAATGCAACTTTCGTGCTGCGTCTGAACCGAACAATAACAAATACTTACTTCCTGTACTACTGCGCATGTGTAAACCAGTGTGGTGTTTGCTGTAGCTGTTTCCGAACGAAGTAGTAGAGGTCGCTGTGGCATGCTGAGGTTGGATTAGACTTTTGCGGAAGGCTTGTTTTCGTTGTAGTGAATCTCGTTGCGAGGCAAGAGCATAAGAAAAAGATTTCGTATAACGGAACAGGGGGGCTTTTCGTTGTAGGGGGAGCAGAAAAGTGGGAATGGCTTTCATGCATGAAACTTTTTTCACACGAAGGGGGTATTTTCTCCCATGTAGGTTTCGTTGTAGGGGAGCTTCACTGTATGTTTACATTTATGAAACGCAATAATCAAAGAGGGGGAAATAAAGCATTACTTCTCACGCGAAGACAGGAACCTTCTCACCTTTTCCTGGTAGAGTTTGTGGAGCCAGTCGGCACACTCAGATTCATCTTCTGGGATCACATCCAGCGGGATTCGCCTGCAAGTAACCAGGGAAACGGCAGCTCTCAGATACAGACAGGATGACCACGTCCATGAGAAAGCACCATGCGGTCGCAGAAAGCAGTCAGTGTACCTCACGTATAAATCTGCGTGGTATTTCTTTCCGCTAAGGATTCCCAGCAGAGTTGGCATTACGTTGTTTCTGAAGTTGAGTGTGGAGTCATACACAGCTGCGACTGTGCAGAAAAAGAGACACAAGGGGTTTAAGTGTGCACTCATTTGGAAATGACTGTACGCGGACATACAGGAAGTGATGTGAAGTGATCGTGACAGATTCTCACCAGTTCCTCTAAGGTTTTGAACAGTGACCCAGAAGCCTTTGGTTCTGGGAAGAAGATGATACTTGAGTTTGGGCAAACCTTTGGTCTCGGCTACCTGCATGCTGATCCGGTGCTTCTCTGTTGTGAAGCGAGTTCCTTCACAGTAAAGCAAAAACTAGCACCGGAAAATTATTTATCAATGGTATTATTCCAAGAAGTTAATCACTGATAAAGATCAGGTACAACTTTCCCACATACCCAATAGTTTTCAGGGTAGTCTCTCAGGTTCTGAAGACTTTGAGTTACCGTCTTTCTGTCCTCTTCCCACTTCCTCTTGCAGAAAACAATTTCCTGGAAGTACCACATCCAACCAATGATGGGGACGTAGGCCAACTCTTTTTTGGCAAGAACTTTGGAACTCTGAAAAACATTCAGACCACTTTGTGAAGTGCACCACCCCTGAGGGACATCGGAGGACTTGAACGGAAGGTGTGTCAGCTTGAGAACAAGAAAGAAAAATATCTTTGAATAATTTACATACTGTAGATATTTAAATGTGGTAGTCTAACGTCAGCTACATTCTTAATGCAAAATTGAGTCTTGTGAGAGCATAAAACTCCACACAACAGGATCCAAAAAGGGGATGCAAATGAGTTATTTAAAGATCATGTTGACACAGTAAGATGAAAAGCAGCACTGGATTTTTGACCTTAGTCTTTAAGCAATTTAAGTGTATGAACATTTTGTTGAACATAATACAGAGTGTTTTCAACATTTATTTTGCCTGCAATTTGGAGAAAAGAAAATTGGGGCATAGTTCCTGATATCCTGAAACAACATACATTTAGAGCAATGTTTCTTCAACCTTATCAGCCCAGGGCCTAAACTCACGGAAATATTTCATATTTTGCATGAACATTAATACATACTGCACATAAAATGATGATAACGAATATAGGGGACAAGCACACACTAAACAGGAATCGAAAAGCCATTTGCCAAGAAAGTGAGAGCCGAATGATCAATAAATTCATTTATAGAATTTTACTCAAACCCAGGGGTAACCAACATAGTCCCGCAAGGGACCACATCAATAGCCCGCAGGTTTGTTCTAAACATATTCCACCAGTGATGGGATATTTTGATTTCCTAAGAATGAGGGTTGCATAATAATATTTATTTGTTTCCTAACTTAAGTTGCAGCTGGTAAATACTGAGAAATTATGATGTCTTTGTCGTCCGAAAGATGACTATCATTACTGATAATATCATGATTAAAGGTCATTTGAGCAAATTTGTAATTTCAGAAGTATAGTTGCACTTCACAATCAGTAAGAAGCTGTCACTTTCAAAAAGGATGATGACCGCTGCTTGAATCAAAAATTAAATGTGTGACTCAATTTAGGTCTCAACCTGACGTTTAGGACCCGACCTTAGAGTGTGTTTACAGTATTAGGGTATGGTGTGGGGAAGCCCCCTGGATTACTGAAGAAAAAATATCAGCAGATTTACCCCAAGAACTCCAAATCTTTCACAGAAGGTCCAACCACACAGGAAGTCTATCTCAAAACTGTGGTTGAGAACCACAATTGCGTTTTCCTTTCCGTACAAAGGGTAAGACTTTGGGTCTGTATAGAGGCTGCATTCCGTTCCAGACCACCACTCCAATGCTGCTACCAGCTCTAAGAGAGTACAGTATTGACAGTACATTTGAAAGACTGCATGATGAGGCCAAGATGCTTTTTAACTCTTCACCAGTCAGTACTTACGGCTGGAGACGGTGTAGGCAAATCTGCAGTTGACCTTTCGGGCCAGCTGCTTGTTGAGTAGCCACAAAGGTAGAGTGCATAGCTGCAGCAGATTGATGATGAGACCGCTGACCAGGAACACGTAGCAGATGAACAGGTGGCTCAAGAAGTGGCTTTTCAGTAGCTGGACCAGGCTCATTGCTCTGGAATATTTGAACTGTATCATCTGTAGTTGTGTGAAGTACAGCGAACAAATTGTGTTGCCCTGAGCTGGGACGACATCCAGCACCCAACCAGAACCCGCACAACGCATTTCTTTCATTGAAATGTGTCAGCTCAATGGATCCTTTCATTTGGAGGCAGCATAAGGCAGCTGTTAGATTTATTTCGGACAGTAGTCAAGACCCTCATGTTAGATTGCATAAATGTCCGAGTGCAATAACTTTATATTCAGGCTTACAAAGCTGTGAGAGACTAGATCAACAGACACGCAATGTAGCAACACGATACCACCCATTCAAGTTGAAAAAAAAAAAAAACATATCACGGTAGTATTTACAGAAAAAAAGTTCTTACTTACCCACGTCAGCCAGAAAAGTAAACTTGTACCTTGCTCCGTCATCCAGGAAGGCTGACTCCCAACTTCTCCAAGCTAAAATAAGGGTGGGGGGGGGGGGACAACTGTGTATTATAGATGCATTGCGCTTGAATATCTTGTTCTTCCTCTCTTGTTTCAAGTCCGTTTAACGTGTAAGTGTGACTTTAACAGTTCGTCAGTGACAGCCTCACAGTGCTCTTCCGACCGCACCCATTTCATGATTTCACGGACACGCCTGGATCACGGAAAGCTCGGAAACGACACGGCAGAGTGGGTGGGTGGCGTGTCCTCGACGGTACAAGCGACCGCCTCCAAGGATCGTCTGTGCAATCCAGCTCAAGGTTCGCGGACACGGTCACAACCGCTGTCAGTCCACTGCAGACGTTGGTATGGCAAAGCAATGGTTTCAGTCACACCGCTGTGTGTGTGTTTGTCGAGTAAAAAAAAAAAAAAAAAACCACAGCTGGAGCCGAGCTTATATCCCAGATGTCGTGGAAGAGGTTACCTGTAATAGACTTTTACTTTGAGTATGGCTTAAAATAAAAAGAGAGAAAATACTAACGTATTATCGTACTGTTTGTCGTTTCTCAACAATTCGCACAGGACATAAACCCTCATTTAAAAAAGGGATTATTTCGTCAACATTTTGAGTAAACGCAGTTTTACACCATTCGTTTGGCTTCCGTGTCACCATAGGAGCTCCGTAAAAACATGACAGCAAATGCAATATGAATTCATCTAGTTATAAAAAAGAAAAATAGGAGAAAACTTCATTACTTTTCTTCATTGGTAGCTGCTTTTTAACAAGAAAGGAACTTTGTCTAACGTAGTGCACACTGCGGCGCTCCAGTGCAAAACCTGAAATGACAATGGTTTGCGACACCCAAAATATAGTACTGTATTCCTTTATTCTGGTTTAAATTAAAATACGTACATGAACTACCAAATCCGTTAATTTGCTGCGCTGCATTACAAACTGAATTTGTTGGGAGGACAGTGACCTCTAGTGGTGGCGTGTAAACGTACAAGAAGAGTCAAAATTCTGAATTTACTGTGTGAAAATTCTATTTCCACATCAGTGGTTGACAAGTTCAAGTAACTCCTAAAAATACTCACCACAAAAATACTGCTCTCCAAGTACCACCAAAATGACCAACAATAAAACACAGAAATACAGTAGGGCCAGGTGTTCATACAAAATTAAGCAGAGGATTTATTCCTAAAAAGTCGTAACTGAGCCACGATAATTTTATGCATAGTTTGAAACTTAACATTGAATTTACACAACAGAACTGTACTGTAAACAATGTGTTCTACACAAAAGTTATAAAGCCACTGTATGTGATGAATAAAACCGGACTGATAGAGTTCAAACAGGATGTGTGCAAGTTAATGCTAATAATTGATTGAACTGCATGTTTTAAATTGTATTTGTATATAATTCAATAATTCTTTCACACACCATTAGAGAGAACTCCCTGACCAATAAATGATATGTGCACCATTTTATGCACATATCGATGTTCACCAAGCTCACAAAGTTCTCCGAAACTACCGTCTGCAACACTTCCAGTAGTACCTATACCACACCAGCAGAGGGCAGTATTGTTCTGAAAACATCCTGAAACTGGATGAACCTTGAGCAAATGAATTTCCTTTCATTACAGTATACAGTATATTAATGGGCAAAATTCTATTTGAAGTGGATCAACTTCGAAGTCAGCCATTGCAAAAGAGTAGAGCGAGTTCATCTAGATGAGTTGTTTATGCTGTTGTGTTTGCATCCAAGCGGCGCAATGTCCAGTGTGCAGGGTATACTGTAGTTGGATCACCCTGAGCTGTTTTCCATCTGTTTTGGGGTGAGTCACCTTTGGGAAGTGCTAACAAATGCTCCAAATATTCGTCATTTCACAATAAATACTCTCACGCTAGTAGATGTACAATGACGGGCCATATAAGGAAGGCATCAGAACAAGATGCACTAATCCAAGACAAAAGGTTTCTTCTTCTTAGTAGATGGTGCGAGAAAGGTTTATGGACACTTTGGCAGATCTGAATGCCTCTTTTATCAATGGTTTTTGGTGGCTGGTATGAAACAATACTCACAAGTCAGAGGTCCTGACGATAAGTCCATTAGTATTTGTATGCTCGAGACCCTAACCAATAAAACATAGTAGCCATGTCAACATAACCATCGTGCTGCAAGTGCAACCTATTCCGTCAGCAACCTATCGTGTGGCTTAAAACCTGGCCGGCCTCAGCCTGATGCCTTACCTTCAGACAACAGCCAATTGGTGACTTGAGTTTGTGCATCAGTGGAGAATCCCAATCTTGTCATTAAAAAAAATGAATACATTCAAATACATTGTCATAAAATCACCATAACCCAGTACTAAAAATTCCATTTTATATCGTACTCGTGCTTGTTCTCATTAGAGCTGGAGACTATCCCAGCTGACGTGAGAGGCAGGGTAAACCCTGGACTGGTTGCCAGTCAGTCGCAAACAACCATTCACATTTCAGACTGGTGGCAATTGTAGAGTCTTCACTTGACCTAACATACCCGGAGAAAACCCACGCATGCCTTTGAAGAACATACAAACTCCACACAGTTCACACCACAGTTCAGAGTGTACACCACCTGTTGCCCAGAGTTAGCTGGAATAGGTTGCAGCTCACCCACAACCTTAATGAGGTTAAGTGCTGTAGACAAAAGATGGAGGGAAATGCATTTCAATCATGTGGAAAATGCTGGTGGAAGGTCATTGATCGTGTAGTCTTCCACACAATTTGATTCTTTCATTCATTCAGTGTGATTGATTCCTGAACATCAGTTCAAATAAGAAAGGAAACAGCTGTCTATGTGTCCTGAACAGCATGCGTGACAAAAAAAAAAAAAAAAAAAAGACGATTTCTGGGAATGTTTTAAGCTGTGTAGTGGCGCAAATTGATTCCAGTAGTCACCACTCAAGTCAGTTTTATTACGTGTTGTACTGTACGATAATGTGCACTTGCCCTTCTTTGATGCTGCAGAGCATCGAGAGAAATGTGACCAGTTTGAGTGCCGCACACACTTGATTTTTATTATATGACATTCCGGCGCTGCTATCTATTATACATTTTAAAAGTGATGTGAAAAAGCTTCCTTGCCAGCAACGAAAAAGCACATGCTGAGACTGTGGAGTACATAGACAGACCGCTTTGACATGTGCGCAAGAGACGACTTGATTGTTTTGCTTGGGATATGCTGGGTCAATAGTACACACACACACACACACACACACACACACACACACACACACACACACACACACACACACACACACACACACTGTCAAAAAAATACCCATTTCCTCTAATATTAAATTGATTCCTTACAATATGCAGAGACATACTCTTTCACCCTGTTCGCTGGTTTAATTTTCAGCGGAATTAAGCGAAATGTTTGACTGACTCTGAGGTAACCCGTACCGTGTGCTGATGTCAACATTTTTTTAATGTAGTTTAGGTGATCTGAAGGTTAATTTCGTGAAGCATCAGATGAGAAGATTGCAAAAAAGATGATTGGGTTACGATTAAGTGTGTCATTTGTCACCCTTTCCAGAGAAAACCTTTTCTTCTCAGACAAGTTCTCTTTTATTCATTTGCTGAAAGGAATGTATAACCCCTATAAAAATGCCTGCGGCAGACATTCTTCCCAATAATCCTGATGCAATTGCCCACAGCCAACATTTTAGAGACAGGAAGATGTATCAGTTTGGCTCTGCATCACAGGATGGAGTTGGATGAGGCTGATGTACAAAGAACCCTGTGAGGATTGAAACAAAGTGACATCACTGCACAAGTATGCATTAATAGACATTATCTACTTTTATCCAACTTTGGTCTAACCCCTTCAGATTAATCATGAAAATAAAAGGTTCATTCCAAAATGATGACATTAATTCCTAGTTTCGTGTCACTGTAATCTGCCTGTTGTGATTTTTGCCATTCAGCTCCTTGTTAGACAACAGCAACAGAAATGAAAGATGGGATGGGCATGGACATGTATTCAAAACGTGAGACAAGTTAAATTTATGCTTACCTATAAAGGTTATGGGGCATTTAAGCTTCATCCTAAAATTTCCCCCAGGAGCCGAATTTCCCATTTAATTTTTTTTGTGAATAGTGTGGATGGATTGATGGATGCATGCATGGATGGATGGATGGACATTTTTAACAGTTTGAGTTTGGTGGGGTTTAACTTTCACAGCTCTGTATATATTATTTCCTTTTTTTTTTCAAATTCAGAATTTTTGGTACATTTCTTGTCTTGTATCCAATTAGATTGTGCAGGGGTTCGTAATGTACTTTCTAGTTTCAGCATTTGTGTGTTCCTGGATGGAAAACCCCAAATGGCCAAGACATTTGATGCAAATTATTTGCAGCACATTCAAAATTAGAGGGAATGACCCGCATTAATCAAATGGATCCCGAACATGGAAAATGTGCACTCATTCAGGCGAGCGTCAGTAAATCAAGCGCTAAATCTGATTATGTCATATTTGATGGTTGCTAATATGAACGTCATCAAGCGGCAGAATGTGTTCACATTTTCTGAATGGACATCTTGGAAAAATGTACAAGTCAGAAATAATGACAACACAGCATGGCGCCGAAACGTCATTTGACATCATGTATATGTTCAGTCAAGCCATAATGAGACCCTGATGTTTGCATTGAGTGTCTCCTGCAGGGAACTTGGCACCGCAGCCCTGTCCCATCAGAAAAAAAAACAATGTGGGCACCACTGTGGGCTCGCTGGAGTTGGACACTGACTTACATTACCTGACATACACATTTCATTGGTAAGAATGGAATTTTCAATTTTCTTTTATAAAGCATCTATGTGTGCTACTCAAAAATGTGTCTGCATCATGTCAGATTCATCAATCATAAAATGAAAGCAAAGCCTATTGGGTCAAAATGATCTGCAAAATGTAAAGTTAACCTTTGTTTGTCACAATTCCTACTGAGATACTGAGATAATATACAGTATATTCTTGAATGGTCGATGCAAATGGTAAAGTTTATTCTTTGACAGGTTCTTATTACGCCATACAGAGATCGTAGCATAAAATTCGTGGTTCAACTTCAGAAGGCCAACGCTGTAGCTTCTGGCCATTATCATCCTGCTTGAACAAAAAACGGCATAGTGGACAAAGACATTTGCACAGTACATTCTTTCTTTTTTGACATTGTGAATATGAGCAAAGGTTCAAAAATGTGATTACTGGTACATGTTGGG
This sequence comes from Hippocampus comes, assembly GCF_001891065.2. Classification (NCBI taxonomy): domain Eukaryota; kingdom Metazoa; phylum Chordata; class Actinopteri; order Syngnathiformes; family Syngnathidae; genus Hippocampus; species Hippocampus comes. Next base: position 1,374,187 of record NW_017805277.1, read on the forward strand.
AAACTCGCCCTTCATAATTTTCTACGTCCACTCAACACTCAACCACTTTACAGTATTTGTCATGTCTTCAAAAGCTAACTTTCTATTCCTTGGGTTTGTGCGTTGCGGGAGCACAGCTTGCGGTCTCAACATTTGGACAACTCTGGTTTGTCGGGCGCCCGAAGACTGGCATCAGGAGTGGATATTTTCCCAGTGACTACAGGGACTCATGCTCTGAAATAAATGACTTACTTGATTCCAAGTGACAGATCCACTTCTTTGCTTTGGCAGGCGCAGGAGTCACTTTGTTCGGCGGCGGTGATGGTCGACTCGTTAAAGCGGCCAGTGGGAACAGTAAATTCCGTTTTCACTCGGATTCTGCGAAACAGAAAAACGCAGCTTTTTCGGTGCATGAGCGCTGCCTCTTTCTATCCAATAATGTTCCTGCACAGGAGAATATGGATGACTGTCACACAAAGTTATAGTTATTCATTGATCAAGCCTTTAAATATATATATTTTTTACATTCACCAGACAATTTCACAATTTTTTGCTGGTCACTGTGCCAGTTAGCTGGATTACTCAAGAGGTGTTTCAACCATTTCCATGAAACTGTCAAAAAAAAAAACAAACAAACATGTTTTCAGCATTGCAACATTTGCTTTTGATCCAAATGACAAATGTTAGCCAAAAAGTGATGATTTTTTTTTTTTTTTTTTTTTTTGATGGGGTTTCAGCCGGGTCTGTAGGTGGACATTATAATTAGACATTTACATCAATGCATGTCCTCCCTGGTTTGGAAAAGCCTGGAGAACTGTTGGAAATGCAAGTACCTAGCAAATACAATGAGTGAGTGATAGCTTGGCTCGGCTAAGCTAACCGGTAGTTATAGTTTTGAATGTAAGTCATTAAATACATTTAAAAAAAGACAAATTAGTTAACAGTATATTGATATTACCTTGTTTCCTGAAAAACATTTTTGGTTTGTGATACTGTAGTTCAGTGTGGTTCCTCAAGCCGACAGTCAAAAATAAACAAATCAATAAAATGGAAAAGGGAAAATTGACGCGAGTGACAGCTTGGCTCGGCTAAGCTAACTAGTAGTAATAGTTTTGAATGTAAGTCATTAAATACATGAAAAAAAGACAAATTAGTTACAGTATATTGATATTACCTTGTTTCCTGAAAACCATTTTTGGTTTGTGATAGTTCAACGTGGTTCCTCAAGCAGACAGTCAAAAATAAACAAACAAATCAATAAAATGGAAAAGGGAAAATTGACATTAACTTGAGAAAGTCTGTCAGTAGAATATTATTTGAAGCTACTTCGAATTGCCGGTTGGTATTTCACACGTCTCTCAGTGGAGAGGAACATCAAACTTGGGTTTAAATGAGAGCGTTGAGTCGTCACCTTCACTTTTATGTATTTGTCTCGCTGCTGTCAGAAATGACAAGATGGTGCTGAGCGCCATTTCCACTGTGATAACTAACACGATCTGTCATCTGTCTGTCTGTGTTTAGGTTATGGACCCTGATGACAGTGAAGACGCGTTTTTCGAGGATGTTCATCTTTTTGAGGTCTTGGTTAGTGTCAGCAGAAACCGTCGGTTTACTGGGTCACACATTGACATCCTCTGGCAGAGCTCACTAAACCAATGTAGCTGGAACTCACTCAAAGCGGTAAAGCAGTAGTCCAGTGCCAGAAGCCATCGAAGCAGTGTTTGGTGCGCATGAGCCACATGGACTTTTCCAAAAGCCTCAATCCAAATATTCTCTGCATGCCACGCTGCTTTGAGTGTTGACTTCCCCATTTTCCCCGGACACACGCTATTTTCCTGGCTTGATCTCCTCCACTTATTCCTCCGTTGTGCTATCCAGGGACTGATGGAACTGAACATAGCTGCAGAAAATAAATCCATCAATGCATTTATAGTGACCAAAAAATGTGATTTCAAAGTTTTATTTGGTCAAAGTTTTCTCCGGGATTTAAAGTGTGACACATCAAGTGAAGTAATGAATCCCAACAAGTAGTTACTGGGTTATCATTACATCAACCTCCATCTAACGTCAGTGTGATACCCGGACCTTTAGTAGGGACTTAATCATTTAAACTACCTCTTAATACCACCACTATCAAGTCATAATCGTAGAAACCATCAAGAGTGTACAAAGATGCAATATAACAAGTGTGCCATCTACATCATCTGGAGCAATTCAGGATCATTAGTTATCTATATGACAAAACATCAAACATAAATTAACTACCTGCCAGAGATGCTAATTATTTTGCATTCATGTGTGACGATGGCTACAGATGTCTTTTGCTGATCGAACTTGGCTGTCACAAGCTTTTCTTTGCCCAACCAATCAGAGCATGGAAAAATGCTGACATCATTGAGGGCCACCTGTGAGAACAAATTTGAAATATGTTTGGTTGATAAATAAATAAATAAATAAATAAATAAGACCAGTACCGGCGCTAATATTGTTTATGTTACTACAGTATTGGCCAGCAATTCTGTTTGTCAAGGCTGTGGACAGATCGAATTGACAAGGCAACACAAAGAGGTTAACATCTGATTGGACAAAACAAAACAAAACAAACAAAAAATCCTACATCGACATTACTGGAAACAGTGTTGCAAAGCAAACAGACTGCTGGGAATAAATTAATACAATTTCATGGAACAAGTACTGTATAAGGATTTCGGTTGTAAGTGTAAGTCAGTGCTTTGAATAGTGTTTAGGCCACCATATAAGGGGGTTGCTGGCCCTGACTGCATTCGTCCCAAACCACCGCATTCGCACTTCTGGGCAATTGAGAATCTTCAATAAACTTAAGAGGAATGTCTTCTGAATATGAGCGGAAGCTGTAATATACCCAAAGAAAACCTATAAAAGCACAGGGAGAACATGCACACTCCACGCAGAAAGGCCGGAGCCAAAATTCAAATCCACAAATATGACATCGACGCGAAATTTGCAAGAGCCCACATTATTGAAAGTATGGCAATGTCAGGGGACATCAAGTTGTGGTTAATCCAAATGACAGTTATTTTGTCAGACGTCACTGTAAACCAATAATCTCTTAAAATACGTCAACGTCCAATGGTTTACCGTGGTGGTCAACAAAATATTAAATTATGTACTACTGGCAGCTTACTACTGCTGTGGTTAGGATGTCCATCTCACAGTTCTGATGTTTAGTGTTTGAATCTTGGTTCCAGCTTACTTGTGTAGTCTTCATGTTCTCTCCTCGCTTAAGTTGGTTTTTCTTCAGGTAGTCCCCCCCCCCCCACACACACACACACGCACATTCTAAATGAGCTATGTTTAAATTGCTCAGAAATGCTGTATGAATGTTTGTTTGTCGGTGACTGGCGACGGGTCCAGCGCGTACGCAGTCTTGTGCCCAAATGTACAATAGAAGTTATGATGTTATAATATGTCAGCAGCGCAATATTTTATTCTTTTAAAGCACATTCACACAATTATTTCTAATCCAAATTGTGTGTCAAAAGTTAAGGCCATCTGACAGGAGGCCATGGTAAAAATGGAACCTGTCACTGACATGGTCATAAAACATTTTAAGTCACTGTAGCTCTCCATTCATTTGCCTTTAGAGTCACGGGTGACTTGGAGGTTATCCCAGCCGACTTTGAGAGGTGGAATAAATCCTGGAGTGTGTAACGCCAATATCAAACAAAGCAAAAGATTGACTACCTTGAGTTTTCGTCTTAGGGTTATGTAACTAAAATGAAATCCTTATAAAAAAAAAAAATCACTTTAAAATGCATTTGAAAGTGTTTTGCATACAAATTAAAATGTTATGATTGAAATAACATTCCTAACACAGTGGTGTACAAATGATTTATTTATGAAAAAGAACAATCTGACACAATAAAAACATTGACATTAACATTTTGTGCAAGGGAGTGACAATGCTGCAAATGTATCCTGGAAGAACATAAATTCTACCTCAACAAAAAAACCCTTTTAAGAATTGGTTACCATACATGAATATTCATTCAGTTAATGAAACCATTGCACATAATGGCTGTATGTTAAAGCGCTGACTCTTGGCCGTTAATGTGATAATGTCTCATTGTGTAGCACATACCATAATTATGATCCAAAAAATGAAGATGAAAACCAGCCTCAAAAATACACATTTCACTTCCTTTAAAAGAAATGTTACTGTCAAAGTAAACTGCCGCAAAAGTGGTTCAGTTGCATGAACTTTGACAATAATGAGGGCAAATGTAAACACGTGATTCTCTTTTTGGACAATTATGGTTTTCAATGATGCGCTTTGTCAGTGTAAACAAATAAATAATATATACAAACTCTAGAAAAAAAAATTGCAAAAAATACCCAAAAACAAAACAAGCAACAAGCATAAATAATTTACAAAAGGATTTATAATACAGACTTAGTATAAACATCTTTGGCCTTTGCTAAAATGGCTTTTAAAAATTGTTGTTCACTCAAGTCCACATTCAGGATTAAAAGAAATGATGTTTTGGTTACTGATACTGTTATTGCGACTGTACAGGAGCCAAGAAGAAGAGCCTCAAACAGACCACGGTTTGGGTCACATATTGTGTCGGAAAGCACATCGAAAATCTAAGTGGTTGTACAATGAATCCTTTAAAAATGTAGTCATAAGTACATGAGTTATAATGAAATATTCTGCAAAGTTTCTGTCACCCGTCCACTCATGTCCGTCCTCCTGCGCACCCTGCAGTGAGGGGGACGTATACAAACAAGTCACCCGGAAAACGGGAAATCAGAGTCATGGTTTCCTCCTCAGCGTGGAGACATGGAAGAGCATGGAAAGTCTCATTTACGTTGAAATGCATTCAGTGACAATATGATGTTTACTTTCCGAGATCCCCCCCCGCTCGTCATCTTGATTCAGTTATCTGCGGACACACAGAGGAAATCGTGGCTATTGCGTGTTTGTAATCAAGGCGCACGAGAAGCAACGCCGCTGAGTGAGAGCCACGCAGTGAAAAGCGCTGAAACAAACGTGCACGTGGCGCACGGGCATCATGAGTGATTGCAAGAAGCCTGCAGGCTTTTCCACACTTCAACGCCGGACAGAAAGTTGGAAGTCCTTGAAACACACATAAAAGTACAAACACAGGCGCACACGCACTCACAAGGTCTTCCACAATGCCTCTGGTGCATTGTACACAAAAAAAAAACAAAAACAAAAAGCCGACAAGCACAAAACAGCATGACATTATCTTTCAAAAAATTGCCCGGGCCAACAAAACAACACGTAACACACACCGTTTTACCTTGTCAACCTTGTCGGCAACTCCAGCTCATCTGAATAATATCAAAAGACACGTTGAAGGGTTTTAAGACTTTTCTCATCGCACATGAAATAAAATAAGAGGTTTTCTGTGCCTCTGGTTCCCTGGTGCGCCAATGCATTTGAAATATCTAAACTCTGCATACTCAAATAGGCACATCTGCCAGTATAGCCAATACAAGAGCAGGATAAACAATTGAAGGATTCTGGCAAAGCAAAGAATTTTTGCATATGCCTGATTTCAAACAAAAAAAATCACTTACTCACTGTGAAATTTGGGAAATGTTGAAATGAGCAATGTTAATAAGGAAGGAGGGGGGGGGGTAAATCTTGGATTCACCCCATTATCTGAATCCGCAACACCGTTTGCTGGATTCTCAGTCAACACAAGACCAAATTCCAGAATCCTGATGATGATTAGACTCACCCTTGGATGAATTATTGTCATTTTGTAGTCTAAAATTTTGTGGCTTTGCCGCTGAGACTTTCTTTGGCATGGACTTACTTTCGCAACACGTTCTTGAATGAACTCATGATCTTTATCTTAAAGCATTTGTGTGCTCACGTTGACAAATCTTATTTGGAACCATTTGTACACACGTGGGAGTATTTTATACTTTGTATGCCATAGAAAATATTGATTCCGAAAAGAAACTCAAGGCTGGGTTTTCGAATAACATCTGTTGGGCTGTTGGCCATTTATGTTGAACACTGCATATGGCAATACACGATGAAGAGTTGGAGATCTTTTTGTAAGTAAAACAAATTTTTCCTTTTGGGTCTTGAGATGAAAGTTCAGGAAATCCTGATCTTGTGCTTTAGCTGTCTGATTTTTCCATATGGCTTCACATGTGCTGTTTAAGTGTATGACTTTCCTTTTTAGAAAGTGCACGGATACGACTATCTCATTTAAACCCATGCTAGTAATTGCAAAGCTCAGAACCCAAGTCAAGAATCCAATATTGGTTCAACTTATTACGACAGTGTAAGCTAAGCATATACTCTATGAAAAAATTGCACATTCCTGTAGTTTATAGCTGATATCAAGAAAGACACACAGCCCTGATTGCTCACACACACTGCCTTGAAATAAACAAAATATATCCCAGAAGACGATGTTGTTAGGGGGTCAGGCTGTGCTCATTACACACAGGAAATGAATGCCTACAAGTTCATGAAAACCACGAACCCGTGAAAATAAAAGTATTAATGGCATTTGCCCATTTAAGGATGACATAGAAATGTCAAATGGTTTCTACTAACCTCTGCACTCATACTTGAGGTCCGAGAAGAAGACCAGCTCTTGTGAGAAGACAAACAATCCTAATCTCCCGCCAGCAAACGTCTTGTCATAAATTGGTCCCGAGTCAGCCATGATCTGTTTCCCCTCGTACACAACAACCCTGCAAACGCGCCAAACACATTACACTCTACGTGTCGGTAACCAAGCTCTTTAATAGCTTCCCACTTCTAATGACACACAAGAGCTGTCACAAAGAGGTATTAATTTACGGTAATTGTGCATCAGGAACATTATTTGAATGTCAGGATAACAGTTTGCCACGGTGTAGAATTGGAACGCTTCATACTGAGAGGTGCTCCTGATGCTCATTATGAAATAAATACCACTCTAGACAGTCTACTTGTATGTTTTTATCTAGAGAATAACTTGGAAGGGAATATTTTACCTGATGAAACCAGTTTTCGGTCTATGGATGAGGTGCCACCTGTAAGCTGTGTAATCTTTCCAGCCAATATTTTTGGGGTCATGCCACAGAGTGCGCACCTAGGTTAAATTAATAACATGAAAATAAACATTACAGCTTTTAAAGCAAACCCCACAAAATGTTTAATTTGAGCCTACCTCTCCAGGAGTGTTGCCTGTGTGCCACAAAGCATTCCTGAGGTGTTCTCCGGTGCCGGTGGTCGAATTGACCACTTTGAGTGACACGCCGGAGATGCCAAAGGCTTTTGAGGGCTTGTCTTCCCAGTAGGTTTGTGTGATCTGCTTCCACATCACCACATAAAAGCGCGCACTGGACTGGTAGCCAAAAACGAAGCCTGCATAGTCATCGTCCCTGTCCGTGTTCACGTACATTGTGCCACTGAAGTCCACAGCGCTGAATTCATCAAAGCCTGGCGGTGTGACACAAAACAATGACCTTTCATACATTATTCTGCTTTGCCAATTGTAATTCCACGCAGTTTGAACGAGTGATGCTCACCTACGGCAATGCCTGGGTCAGAGTTGGCGGTCTGTACAAGCTCTTTGCCCTGGTGCCTCACCACCCAGTTGGGGTCGATTTGAGTGGTTCCCTTCGGGTCCAAGTGGACCATCTGGAACTTCCTAAAGTCTGTGCTACTGATGGCGCTGTTCTCCGGACATACGTCAAGGATATCTGGGATGCTGTCATTGTCAAAATCGTCCTTGCAGGCATCACCTCTTCCATCACCTGGTAAAGAAAGACACAGAGACGGGGCTTGAACTGATTCGGACTGGAACTTTGTGTACGGATGGATACAAATGGCATTTGTGGACGGTTCCTTGGCAGAGGTCTATCCTCTACTGTGTGCCAAAGACAAACGGATCCATCTCTGACTTGTACCTAATGACGTGGCCTGTGACTGTAGTTAGGCACATTTTACAAGTCGTTGAAGCTAAAGCAGCCATCTTTTGTCATGCCGTGATAACTATCAGTGATGATATCCAAAGTCCGCTTGAGCCAGACAGCAGGCTTGAAGCTCCCAGTGGAAAGGTTGCCGTGAGTCATGAAGGCCGCCGCATGGAAGTAGCTCGCTGCTTTCTGTCATCATGTTTGTTATGGCACACGAGGCTACACTTCTGTCAAATAAACACTATCTGACAAGCTGTGAAGAGAGTGAACGCATCGGTGACCAGGGCCTTCCTCCGCAGCAGTCTGTTTCCAGTTACACGCAGCTGTATAAACTCCAGGTAACCCTGCACAATTTGGGCACAGCAAACTAATCAAGAGCAAAGCTAAAACAAATAAAAACTTAAAAAGTTGGCGTGTGCCATTTTGGGCTGTTCGCTGAAGTCATGTGGAATGACATCACCGATGCCAAGAGCGAGCGCCACTCTTTCCACCGTCACATTTCATGCACGACATCAGAAAGATTCAATCAGGCAAATTTGAGCATCAGATGAGTGAGGGTGGCATCACAGGTGGATTTCTTTTTTCTTGTGTGCAGGCATGTACGCACGACTATCAGAAGTTTGTGCCTGATATGTGCATTTAGACCCAATTGACAACTAGTTTCTTCCAATGATATTCTGAAGATGGATGTCAAAAATCCTACACTCCCTTGGAATACCCTCTAATCACCTCAATAAACCTCAAGTATGTCACTGAACACCACAGACTAGTATATAATTAACTAGATCCACAGTTACTGAACTGGAAATGCATCGTCATGGACAATCAAAATGTGTAATTAATGTTTTTTTGTATGGAAACTGTAATTCCACTGCGTTTCTTATTCCTCTTGATTTTTGAGGCCAGTTTGTAACGCACTTTTCATCTGACCACATGGCTGTTCGCCATTTTGCATTCAAGATATATTGAACGTCAAAATGAAAAACGAGAGCATTTTTGGGTCTTGTTAAGAGCTTAACTACTGCTCAATAGCTTGTTATCTATACCTTATGACCTGTGTTCTGAAAAAAGTGACACCGGTGGACAATGCGTTTGACGCATTCCCCTCAGTTGGATACAAAATTAGGAAGTCATGAATCAACTATTTTGTAATTGCGTTGATTATTTTACGAACTTTATGTGTGATGAAAATGATCAAAAGTGCTAAAAATTCCTCACCGTCAGAATCCAGCTGGTCTGCGTTGGGAGTCAGTCTGCAATTGTCCTTGTCATCAGGTACACCATCGTTATCATCATCAAAGTCGCATGCGTCTCCTTTGCCGTCTTTGTCGTGGTCGGCCTGGTTGGCGTTGGCCACGTACGGACAGTTGTCCAGGTTGTTCTGATGGCCGTCTTCGTCAATATCCTGGTTGTTGTCACACTGGTCTCCCACCAAGTCGTTGTCTAAGTCCATCTGTTGCGATAACACAAACGATTAGGCATCTGGGTACCTATGGAAACTTTGAGGTGCACTGTTGTTATACGGTACCTGCAGAGGATTGTGCAGCAGGGGGCAGTTATCACACTGGTCGCCAACTCCATCCATGTCTGTGTCCTTCTGCTCCGTATTGTATACGAGAGGGCAGTTGTCATTCTCATTCAGGATTCCTACAAAATCAAAGGTGGATTCTGGATTAAGAGGACACACAACTGTGGCGTGTTAGTAATTATCACCGTTTGGGAGTTATTTTACCATCTCCATCAATGTCTACAGCACAGGCATCCCCTTCCCCGTTGTGGTCCGTGTCAATCTGGTTCGGATTGTGCTCATAAGGACAGTTATCACAGCGGTCACCTACTTCATCCTTGTCAAAGTCAAACTGCCGAGGATTGTAAAGGAGGGCGCAATTGTCCTGAGGTTGAAAAAGTACACGTTAGAGGAATCTGCAGGTCCAGAGGACCAAGTCAGGTGTGCAAATATGTATAAAAAACAAAACAAAACAAACAAACAAACAAAAAAAAACATCTCATACCCTTTCATCCAGGATTCCATCATTGTCATCATCCTTATCACAAGCGTCTCCTTGGCCATCTTTGTCAAAGTCTTCTTGACCAGAGTTGGGCAGGCTGGGGCAGTTGTCCTGAAAAAAACCCAAAAAACAAAAGGTGGGAGAGGCTTCTAATTCATGAATGGTTTCCATTGAAAAAAAAAAACATGTAAGAAGAGGCAATAGAACGACATACGCTACCTTCTTGCAATGGTAGGTGGCATTGGCTCCACACACAAGGTTCTGATTGGGCCAGCCATCTAGGTCAGAGTCCTCCCCGCAGATGTAGCCATCACCAGCGTAACCAGTGCGACATTCACACTTGTACATTGGATCACTGAAATGGCTGAGGTAAATGCAGTCAGCAGATCGATGACAGTTATGCGTCTTGTCCTTGCAGGGATTCTCTGGCTCGCACACCTGCGTGACAAAAAAATGGGGTTAAGGTTGGAGTGATCGGAGAATATTGTCATCGGCCCATCTGGAAAAAGCATTTCAAAAATCATGTCCGCTCCAAATTGGGGTGGTTAAGCAAGACATTTTAGACAAAGTAGTTCAGTGTTACTGATTTGATAGAATCCCACTTAATGCATCACACATCCCACTGTGGCTCACCACTGCCTCATGAGGTACTCACAGCTGCCACTCATTACCGGCGGACCAAAATATGACGATGCTTTGAAAGCCACTCCATGAGCTCAAAGAGTAGAGAGTGGCAGTGAAAGCAGGCCTTTGATCAAAAACCCTGAAATGGAATCATTCACTGCCAGCGGTGGGACAATTCCAGTATGCCCAAATCAAATAACTGTGCAACTGGGGCATGGCATTATAGACGAGCATCTGCAAAAGCCAACAGAGGGGCAAAAAGTAGCTTCGTCAAAGGCGCTGTGTGTTATGTCTGTGGAAATCATGAGCTTCAAAGATGTTATTATTCAAACCAAATATATTTGATACTCATAGTAAACTAAAATAAACAGATTTGCTGCCGAAACAATGAAAATAGTGTTATGCTGGACCTGCGGTGTCCATCAAAATGAGTTACAGTGTAAAATTTGTTTTGGAGATGTCTTTTGTCATTTGATCTGAATGGATTAAATTCTGCCACTATCGTTTATGATTACAAATGACCGACAACTGTTGTATATCAAATTCAGGCAAGGCCTATCTATGCCTTACCTGCTTGTTCGTCTTTGCCTCTTCCACCCCCATCCCGAAAGGTTGGGTGCCCTTGTAGCGTTTAGGGCAGGGCAGGCAGTGGAACCCTGGATCGGTGTTGACACACCGCTGCAGTCCACCCACGTTAAAGCAGATGTCAGACACCATGTCACACTGAAGGGGAGGGAATAAAATTTAAAAAATAAATTTAAAAAAGGTGATCATGACGTGGATCCGTCGTAAACATCCCTCTCGCTGTCATAGGACAAAACAATATACCTCATTGATATCTTCACAGTGGGTACCATTTCCGCGGAAACCAGCTGGGCATGGCCCACACGCCCAGGAGCCATCTGGAGAACTGTTGCAGTCAACTCCCCCAAAGCACGGGTTAGACAGACAGCCATCTGCAATGGATTCACGTGGTGAGCTTCAAAATAGATTTAAATCAATGTAATTTCATACAATAAAAAAACAAGTACGGCATCTTCAAAGTCTGAAAACGTATCCTGACACCTCCACAAAATCATGATCTTAAAATACAGTAGATAGGCTACCACCTAGAGCTTACCAACAGGACAGTCTTTTTTGTTGCAGCTGTCACTGTCGTTGACCTCTCCGATGCACTTCCTGCCACCGTACTGAGGACGAGGGCTGTTGCATTCACGTTTACGACTTTTGATCCCACCACCGCATGTTGCTGAGCAGGTTGCCCATGGAGACCAAGGCCCCCAACCTCCATCGACTGATAAAACACAGAGATTTTGTGTCAACGCCAAAGTTGTAAGCGGTGTTTTGCATATTCTCCCAGATTACAAAATCATGCTCATAAATACAGGTCATTTCAAGATTCAGAAAAATCTGGGTTAAAGTACTTGACTGAACAAAAAAAAAACAAGGTCCAGTTTCTGGGGAGTAGCCAGTGAGTCGGAAAATTTACCACTACAAGAAACATAGCAAGATTGAGGTCAATATTTCTTGTAGGCGGCTAGTCCAAAACACATGTTGTCTTGGGCACGCTGCAAGGCACGACGAAGTAGCGCTGCTGTGAGACTCACTCGGACAAGGCTCTGCAGTGCAGCGCTGAGTCTCTCGGCCATTCCCTTCGCAGTCTTTCCCTCCCAGCTGAGGCATGGGGGCATTACAGTGTCGTATCCTGGTGATCTGGCCGTCTCCGCAGGTCACCGAGCAGGACGACCACGGTGACCACAAGCTCCATCCTCCATCTTGGCGAACTGAGACATCAGACGCGAGTAGCACAATAGCAAATTATCCTCTCAGATTTCATCTGAGTAAAACAGAAAAGAAAACAGTCAAATCTGCCAAGGTTTTAAAAAAAATAGCAACCAAGTTGTCTACAAGTAAATATTATGTGATGTTGTAGGCCATGGCCCACTTTCAAAGATGCTCCAGATTCTTGCGCCAGTGTTTAGATCACGCTGTGTAAGCTGTCAACCAGCAGTGAGACTGATTCAGCCACTCACACAGATGCTTTGGAATCTTAGCCTCAACCAATGAAGGGAGAATCCCTCAATCCATCAAGAAGCCAATACAGTATGTTCATTTTATCCAACAATATGTAGTGAAAATCCCCAAAGTCATATTTTACAGAAAGTGTCTCGAGTCATTAATATTGCATGACAGCCAAAAGTGAGTCAGTCAGTGAGAGGGTTATTTGGAAATAACTTCTACTGGGCACACCCTGCAAGCCGACCATGCAGTCCAACCTCAATCAGATTCAACACACTTTGGAATGTTGCGCCTTAGGAGGTCTTGTTGGTGGTCTCTGGAGGTAATTTTTCCCGCCCCCAAATTTAGAGCACATCTCATCACGCCCATCAAAACAACAATAGATCGTAAAGATGAGTCACATTCTCACCACGACTGTCGCATTTTCTTGGGCTGCACTTGCGAGTCTGTATCGAAGGTCCTGTGCAGGGGTTGCTGGTTGCGTCACATGACCTTCCCCTCTGTTGAGTTCCTGTCCCGCAGGTGACTGTGCACTCTGTCCACTCGGACCATGGGGACCAGCCATGGTCACTGCCCTTTGCTAGACAAAATTAAAAATACAAAGATATATTTTTTTAAAAAACAGCTGTTTCAATTGACCTACACGCATGTATTGACTTTTTTCTTGTTATGCATGCATCGATGAAACGTGTGCAGTCTATGTTAAAAGTTCAGAATCAGAAACTCTTTATTGTCCCTGAAGGGGAAATTAATGTTGCAGCAGGAGCACACAGAGGACAAGGCACACAATGTCACAACAACATGACAGAACATTATTTTAAATTAGGTACAACCCAGTCTCAATAAAAAAACAACAAATTAAAAGGAAACATCATACTTGTACACATGATTGCTAACACATGTTCTGTTTGTTAGCAATCACGGGTACAAGTATGATTGTTCCCTCTTTTTGCTGTTTTTTTTATTGAGTCTGGGTTGTAGGTATTTTTTTAAAGTTATGTTTTATCTCATATATTTGTCAGGCTATAATATTAAATGGAAAGAAAAATAAAGTAAATTAAAGTCTGGTTACACTGTGTAACAATCAAGCGTGGCGTAAAATTTTGAAGATAATACAGTGGCAGAAAGCTTGCTACAAACGATCACAGTAACGATAAAATTGTACAGAATAATAATTTATGGGGTTAACTATTTGTGTTACTATCAAGTTGAGACAATAACAGTTTGCATTGTTAGTAAATATTACAGAAGTTATTTTAATGAAATTGATGCGATAAAACATTTTAAAAATAATTTCTTAAGTAAAAGATCTATTCTGCATGCCAGCAAACCGATTGGAATTGAATACGTATGGCAATGTTGGTATGCAGAAAGAGGCTTGAGGCCAATAGTTGCTGCTAAGAACTTACGCAGACACACAGGACAACACTCGCCATCAACGAATGTAGGGCTGGCACAGGCCACTGCGGGGCAGGTAATTTGGTGACACACTACCTTGGACTCCTGTCATCAAGGAAAAATACACTCAATGCACAATCAGGGCAATTGAAATTAATAGTGATTTTGTATAACTTGTCATGTCAAAAAAACTTCCCTGCCATTTATTTTGTGGTGGAGTGTGGATTCAAAATATTTTGGATAGCGATGTGGGGGTTGTGTGGATGTATTTGGACCTCACAGAGGCAGTCATTCTCATATTTCCAGAAAAATAACCCAGAGTGCTTAATTTTTCAAATCATTGAGTACTAAACTCTGGTGGAATGGAGTTGTTTCATTTGCGTCAGCTCTACCTGGCAGGTACATTTGGTACAGCTGTCGACAACCCAATCTTCCTTGTCGTCGAACAGTCGGCCATCCTGCCAGCACATGTTCTTCTCCTTGGTGTTCTTCATTTTCCCGAGGGCCTCCTTCATGACGGTGTTCTCCTCCGTCTGACGTCCAACAGGCACAGAAAGGTTTGAATTTAGAGATGTCACAATCTTGCCAATATAACAGCTTCCTGTCTTTCATTAAGGTAGTCACCTGCAGCTATGCTAAGCAGTGGATAATAATCGAGCACAAGTAACAAACAATTCTTGCACCCCCCTAAAAAAAAACCCCAACATTCAAGTGGAAACATATTTAGAGAGAATTCTATCAATCACCTCTTGCTTTGAGGTACCATCGGCTCAAAGTAAATGTAAATAGACCACAAAGAGGAATGATTGATGAGAAAATGTGAATACTTGTAAATGTGGTTCGAATTACTATAAACATCAAAATGTGAAATAGTTCTGAAATTTTCTTTGTAACCTACGACCCAATTGGAGAGCAGTAAAGTCTGTGGCTGGACTCCTGCACACTTGGCAAGTGTCAGTCGATAAACTGCTGCCAAAATTTTGTGTCTGTGTGCTGAAGAAGGGAGGCAGAAATGTGCGGCGTTAGAATCTAAGACACCACTCGGTCTGGAAGAGCCTCAGGGACCCTTTCTCATCTCGGCCATTTTTTTCCAAGCTTCATGCCCAGACTCTCTTATTGCTGGGAGGCTCCCAGAGGAAACACATGGGCTGTTCAAACACAGGCAGACATTAGACGGGACCCCAACGCCGCCAGGGGAACACTTCCTATATCCACATGTAGCATGTCATAAAAATCTGTCTGATGAACAATAAATGCCACACAACACAGGACTCGTCGGCTGAGCTACCTCTAGTAGCTATAAACAGCCCTGCGGTTACTTGCTGTTTGCTTTTAGACTAATCTGCGTTACCTCATAAACTCTAACCCTCTAAAACGACAGGACAATGCCCTCTTCTAGTTGACTCCGAGACATCTTCCTCCACTCGATGAATACTCATCCATATATAGTATCATCCAGAAATCTGGCAACCACATTCCACGCTTTGCGACTTACCACTTTTTGCAAGCCGTCAATGAGGTTACTGACAACCACCCGGAGGCCATTGAGCTCCTGAAACATGGTGCTCAGCTCCTCGCAGGAACGGTCGCACATCTCCGAGCCCACGTCATCTCTCTTCTGGCCAATGACGTTGGTGGTGATGGACGGACTCACGTCCATGATTTCTGCACTCTCGCTCACAATATTGGCATCATCTGGAAGAGGCATCAGAGGAATGGAAAACAGAAGTAAAATGATCAGGCAGCGCAGGGATTTCCCAGTTCTTCTAGGCCAAGCATGACAATATGAGGATGATAGTGTTTCTTGTGTTCCCAAAAACAGATGCTCCGTCAGCAGTGAAAGAGATGGTTATTCTTTCCACGGTTAGCTGAGGGGGAGAGTGGGGATGTGGGCAGGGGTAAAGGGAGTGAGCTGAAATGTGGGTCTTCTCCTCTGTGATGAGAAAACCGTATCCGTCATAAATCTCCACCACCCTTCGGATAAGTGGGGATACACAATATGAACTGACCACACAGACAAATTTACACAGGAGCTGGCTATTCTGATGTACTCATGACATCACGAAGCAAAAACAATATAATTTAGATGTAACAGTAGTCGCTCTCCTCTCCTTCAAAGAGAAGGTTTTTTTGAGGGCTCTCAAGCAACATTTCCACCTAGCTGGTTTGCTATTACACTGTATATCAGATGGTGAAATCTACATTATGTCAGCCAAGTCAATAGCGACATTACATCAATCTAATCCAGTGTAAGCCATCAATTAGACAGGAAAAGACAATTTGTAATCACTGTAATCCCCTGTATTGTCTGTGTTTCTTGAAACAATGCATGGTAGAGTACATTGTGATCGTGTATTTCGACTATCGGTGGCCTATCCAACTTTTGACCTAAAAAGGGTGTAAAAATACTGCATGCTGCCAACAAAACGTATCCGAGCCATACTTCTCTGATCCATCCATCCAAAGAAATGAGAAACTGTTGCGAGTAGCTCGCAATGATCTCAGTAGAACAAAGTAGAAAGACCACGGATGCCATACATGCAGACAGTATGACATCTTTACGGCGCAATAAGCCACATGACATTTTAAGCTTCTGTTTCCACCCAGTTCAGGATTGTTTTTCTTCCTGAAGCCACAAAATGGGGAATTATGACATGATGACTTCAGTTAATGCATGACAGAGAAAGGAGAAGTTTGGACCAAACGTTATAAATTGGCAAAGATTGATGGCAGACCAGGGCACTCTAAATCAACAAGTCACCCAAAATTGCCCGACAACAAACCGACTTAAGATAAAAGTTGTCTTGTCTTTCCTTCGTGGTCTGCTGGAATCATTCAAACCTCGGGAGGGCTTCATGCTGCGTGTGCATGACTAGTATGAAAGGATTTACACACCATTCACTCCCTGAGACACACACACTGCCTTTTTTTTTTCTCCAAAAGCCAAATATGATTAGCTTCTCACTCTTTTTCTTCTCAGCTTGTGTACGACAGACATTTTTAAGACAAATGCTGGAATGTTAACTTTGCTTGTGGCAAGTGTCATACATAGCGCGTTTCATATGGATTTACTTTTTCCCACTGCATCCAGATCAAGTGACCGGAAACATGATTAGATACATGTTAAGTTGTTTTGAGCATGATTGAGGATCAGCAGCTTTAATTTCTCATGAGAGCATTGATTGAGTTGAGAAACGCAACCTAATTAGCCAACGTTGTGACTTCTCTGAGGGTGCGTGCCTATGTGCAGCTGCATGTCGAGGCTGACTCCGCAGTGTGGTGTTCACTTTCCCTTTCGTATTTTCTTTCCCAGGGCTTTTCTTGAAGTCCTGTGCAGTGGAAATAATTGCATGTGCGTGCATTTTTTGCGGTCCACACCACCTCACGACCTTCGGGCCACTAACTACGTTTTTTTTTTCCCTCAGCGGTACTGCTGAGAAATCTTGCCATATATGTGATCTGCAATTCCTTTGACCCACTTTAAAAACAAAGTTAAAATTGTGAGTCAGCTGAGCGCACACAGTCAAACTTTTGGTGTGGGAAGTTAGTGCGGTTCTGATCTGACTCCACATTCGCACGTGAAAGACTGGTCCACATCTGCAAATATAATTATATTTGACATAACCTTTTTGGCTTCTCAAGGTCACACAAATAGAAACCACTCTGGGTGAACACATTGGGGAACTCTTTGGCCGCTGGCTGCTGCTTTAAGCACCAAAGGACATACTGTACAGTAATTTAAGCATGTTAGTAAAAAAAAAAAAAAAAAAGGAGAGAAGGAGGAGAAATACTCTACCTTGTTTGGAAACTTCACAGTCTCGACTCAGCAGGACGTCCTCGATTGTGGTATCAAAGATGAAACGCACATTCTGCAGGAGACCCTGTTTGGTAACACAAAATGATCACTATCCTATCATGTCTACATCTGTCTGCAGCATGCATCTATCAATCTATCTATCTATCTACATATGTTTTAATCATTGCACAGTGACCAATAAGCTTCTACAGGTCAATGTCAAGAAAGTCAAATTTGAAACTTTTAAGGCCACTTTGTCCAAATTCAAAATATCAAAACTTGACATTAGCAAAATGTGAGCAGGATTCAGTGCGTATAATGAATATCTTCAGTTTCAAGATTTTTAAGGATCGGCGGACACAATGTTCTATCAGTCACTTGCTTTGTAACAATCATCCTATAATGTTACTCTTGATCTAGAAATTAATGTTGATATTTACTTTTTTTTTTCTTTTCCATGTCTTTGTTCAGCTGTTTGGTCATGCGCAAAGATGGATTTGTGTATTTTTGGCGGAACAGTTTATTTTTGTATTGTGCTCAGTAAAATTATATATATATACATATATATATATATAGATAGATAGATAGATAGATAGATAGATATTGATATAAATAAAATATTTAAATAATGTCCGCACTTTTCAGGGGTTGGAAAATGTACACAGCGAATATGTGAGTCACAAAATTTTACATTTTCATGTTATTTTTTAAAATTAAATGTTGACTTTGCCTGCAAAGCATTGAAAACGCCACCTTCAAATTCATACACACAGACACACGCAGAGAAGCAACAGAGTGAGGGAGAGGGAAGCTCAAATGTGAGATGTTTGTGGCTTCAGCAATTTGCTCAAGGGCACTTCAACAGCATAATTTGAACCTTCAACCTTCTGACACAATAGAGCCAAGTCCTCATGGGTTGAGCTACTGACAACCCTGAAGTTCTGGGGAGGGGGCCACGAAGAGCAGAACAGGCATTGTTTAATTTGTACAAGCCGAGGGGGCTTGTACAAACTGCTTTTATCCACGCTTGCATGTATTAAACAAACAATGGCTTCATTCTTGCAGTCTCCCTCTACACACACATACATTCACTCGTCGGTACATGGAAAGTTGCAATTTAGCGTCTAAATGTGGAACAATGAGTTGCTCTGGAATGTACAAACTGTTGGTTTAAAGAAGTTAACCCATAATTGAAAATCGAAACAGCAAAGTTTTACCCAGCACCAGTGCATGGGGTGCCTAACTCACCCTGAAGTGGTTCTCTCGGATGGTCCCTTTGGCCACATACATGCGGCTGCCCTCAGCCTGCAGGTTTTCGTAGAAAGGCTCATCCAGGATGACGCTGTCCACCAGGCTGCAACCCACATACAGGTTGGCGTTCTCTCCGTGGACTTGCAGCGTTAGGTTCTTCCACTGGGAGTCGGACAAGTCCACGTCCTCGAACGAAACGATGTTCTGGGCTCCTTCCAGCCAGTAGACCAGGTCCAGGGAGTTGGCACGTCCGTTGGACACAATCTCAAACTGGCGCCGGCCGTCGGCGTCCTCGAAGCCCAGCAGGGTGCCCCGGGAGCTGCGATCCTGACGGATGCTGGCCACGAAAACGAAGCCTTCGTTGTTTTTGATCCGGCGCACTATTTGCCCGAGGATGGCGGGCTTCACTGGGGGCAGGTGGTCGAAACGGATGAAGCGGTACGCGGGGGAATCGGAGTTTTGGCCTCGGAACTGTTTGGCCCCCAGTGTCCTGCGGCTGATATGACTAACTTCGAACAAGTCGAAGGAGCTGTCGTCCTCCTGCTCGGCATCTACAAATTTAACACATAGTTAGAATTTAAATGTTCGACTTTTAGCGAGGTATTTCATTAAAAGTAATTTAATTACCTTGAGTGAGCGCGTGGAGGAAGAGGAGCGATAATGGTAGCAAGTATCTGAGAATCATATTGCCTTGGAACACAACAGAAATAGCCTTATTCCTTTCGCCGGTTTTAAAAATATCAGTTAAACGAGATTTTCCTTTTTAAATAAATGCAATAAAATTGTCTTTTGGCAAGCACTGATCTTTTATGAATTATTTAACATCCACACGTTGTCTTGCAAAAGCACTCCAACTTACCTAAAAATGTCTTAATCCAGTAATAACTTTGACAAGAGAAGGCAACGAGTTTAGACGATATGACAAAGCGGCGCCTCCAGTACCGGAGGAGGAGAATCCCACTCCGAGTGACTGCATCCACCAACTGGAGGTCGGAGCCACTCCTCCCGCCTCTTATAGCGGGCCCTCTGGGAGGGGGGTGCTGACAATCAAATCGTGCCGCCTTGACCCGCTTGTGATGGGCTACTAGTAGCCACAGTTACATAATTACATTCCGTCATTTGCTTCACGCACATAAACAGGCTGGCAGTGATGCCTTCCCTATGCCCATCCTCCTCTGGTGACTCACTCTATCATTCACTTGACTTTTACAAGGAAAAAAAATGTTTCAGTACATGTGTAGGTGTACTTTGTGATCAGTGTTGCATTGAAATTAGGCGGATTTGATGTTGACTGATCTGTTCATATCAGGAAGCATTTGACCCCTATTACAAATTGCTTAAATTTAATTGACAAGTCAAAGCGTATACAGTACACACACAATGGTTTGTCAGTATTTCCCGAACTTTTTCTGGGTCGGCACCCATGAACCATTATGTCATACGAGGCTGCACGATATTGGATTAAAAAAACGTGATATGACTGTTGAATATTGAGCTATTGATATTATTGCAAATCTGCGATATTTAGCATGTACATAAAGAAATGACATTTTTATTATCAAATGAAGGAAATAAAAATAATTTTCATGCAGCAAAATAAGTAGATACTGTTCTGTTATTTGATGGTGATGCACATTTAAGGTTGGATCTGATTGGTCAGAGTCAGCTAAAAGCTTACAATTCCATATGAAACCTATTGCGCATCTTTGCCAGACGCATTGGCCTCAAGGTTGGACCCTTATCGTGATGACAATATATTTTCAATGTATTGTGCAGCCCCACCATGAGTATCCCCTCACTTACATAGCACAACTTATTAAATGAAAATCTTTTATTATTATTATTATTATTATTATTATATTAACGGTGATGACGGAACAGATTCAGAGACACAAGCTATTCCCCATCCATGTGTTATTTAAGAAAATTGTTGGATGTTGTCAATGACAGTTATGATTCATGGCAAATGTGTCGTGGCTCCATAAAAGCGAGCAGTGAATATTGGACAAGAATACAAACATTGCTTTTCATGAAGAAGAACATGGCAACTTTGATGAGAGTGCACTTGAAAATGTTTCATCTCAACAATCTATTCGAAGCCCATAAATCCCCCAAAACAACGCTTGCTATGTCTGCAATGTGCGGCTAGACAAAAGAAAAAAAGATTTGATACAATAGATACTTTGGATGTTTCCACTTTGCTCGCAAGCAGCACCTTGCATCTGGAGATCGTCAGGGTTTTGCCAAGGCTTCCCTCTGTGGTGTCAGACAGAGAAAAGCTGATATTGCATCTCATTCTTGGAGCCCTGCAGATGGGCTACAAGGCCTGGACACGGATCTACAAGATGGGTTACGTCTCAAGAGCAGCGAACGCCACTGCCAATGTACATTCCATTTCAGGAACAAAAGAAAGTACAGACAGTTTCTTATTTGTCTTTGAACAAGTTGGATTGACTACAGTGACACAAATTCAAAGCAGTAGTGAATAATTAAATGTGGAAGAATAGAATTTGGTTCTTGCAGGATGAAAAACATTCCACAACAACAAGGGAGAAAGGGGATGTGAAGAATAAAAAATGGTGTCAAAACTGTCAGTTATACTTCAAAAATCTGAAGGCGGCATGGTGAGCTAGTGGTTGGCACTGAGGTGTCACAGTTCGGAGGTTCGGGGTTCAAAGCTTGCTTGTGTAGATTTTCTCATGTACCCGGGCTTCCTACACCCCAAAAATTGCATGTCGGGTTAACTGATGGTTGACCCATTTCAGTCCGGGCTGTACTGGAACTCTCGCCTAAGTCAAGGTCAGCTAAAATACACTGTATATTTCACCAGTGCGTTCGAAAATGGATGGATTCATCATAACACCAAGAATGCTTGACACGAGAATACACAGTCACAGGACACTTAATTAGGTACACTTGAGCATTAAATATTTGCATCATACATCCTGCTACCAAAATACAAATACTCCATTTTGAATGACACCAACGGGGGGCTATTCATTTTACCCTCCTTTGAATAGTCTTTGGGATCACTTTGACCGTGCTTAAAGTTCACTTCATTTTCTTTCTTAATTATTCTGTTGAGCATCACAGGTGAGCTGCAGCCTTTCCCAGCTGACACCACCAAGTATAGAATGATAATGTGGTTGAGAGGAACGTGATTTCATCTGTGCTGTATGTTACACATGTAGCACATTTGACAATAAAGTTGACTTGAACTTGAACTTGAATATACAGTATGTGAAATAGTCACAAATCTTCAACATTTCTGTAGAGACCCCAAGTCACATTAACATTAGGATTTCAGAGAAAATATGATAAGATTGTTTATTAAACCTAAACCAAATAATAGCTAAAATTCTTTCCAACACTTTTCATATCTGTTCCCATAGGATCATTTAGCAAAAAATTGACCGTGAGCCACCAAGAATATATCAACAGGCACAAGCTCAAAGCGGTGTCACTGAGGTTGATAAACAACTGCAGATTCCATGTGTCTTCTCCAAAATGTGACCTCACCATTGAGGTTTTTTTAAGTGTTTTTAGCCTTAAAAAAAAAAAGAATCAACACACACACAAGGAACATTTTGGTTTGACGAAAGAACATACGTCTGGCTCCTGAGAGATTTGAAATACTGCTAGCAGGTGAGAGAAACACACGTGATGTGAGAGTCAAAAATACAATTGTTTGGGGAATTAAAGGAATCGTTTATGTCATGATTTACTTCAAACAGGCTTTGGGTAAGAATCCTGCCAAAAAACTGAGCAATACCAATGAACCACATTTGGCTTAAACGGCTGGCATGAAAAAAATATTCTTGCACAATCTCCCAAATGGATTTTCGGCTCTTTGTGCATTCAAAGTCAAATGTTAAATATGTAAACATGAAGAAAAGCCTTCATCAATGTGAATACCTCAGTCATCGAAGCTAAGAGAAATTGCTTTTCAGGTCATGTGTGACCTTATCAAGCATAATCTTATTGGTCCTTAAGTAATTACTGTTTCTTGGTATGTAAACTCAAACAGACCTCCATCATAATGTTTTAGTATAAACTCATCAACAGTGATGCCAAGAGTAAATATTTCTTATACATACAAGTGAAAAAAAGGGAAAAATATGTGCCTGAGAAGTGTAATTCTTAACATTAAGGACTTTTTGTTGGTAATCTTGGAGATGTGCGCCAGCCAGCGCGTTTGAAAATTTGTGGTTTGACTGTTGTGGGTGTGAACACAGCCAACTCCACTCACCGCAAATCAAAGCGTCTCTTCTCATTCCTATTAAATGTGGTGTGCTCGCATTGTGCATGGAGATATCACTGTCACAAACAACATTGTCACAGCGTACTTTTTGCCAGTGTGACAAGAAAGAAGAGCACCTAAAAATTTGATATTTGACATCAACTGGGTTGTGAGAGCTGGAGCCGATTGTAACTGACTGGGTAAGAGGTAGGGGTCAAACTTCATTGAGAAACATGATACAGCAAGGTCTTATCCCTCTCTCACATTTGCAACTGCAGATTGAGGAATTTGCAGGAAGCAACTTCTTGTCATAGTCACCTTGTAGAGCTGTTCCAAAAATGTATGTTACTGTACATGTAAAAAATAAAACGTGTCTGCTTCAATGCATAATGACCTAACTTCAGATTTACATCGAGTTTATGTGGGAGATGACAGCGGAGCAATCCCCATTTCATTTCTTCTGCTTCCCCTCACCCCAATTGCATTTTCATTTGTGAGATGCAATCATCCCTTAATGACTTCCAGACTTCACATTTCCTTGCTTATGCTGATGGGCTGTACGGATTTACTGTAAGGCAGAGTAGTGAGACAAATGGTACAAGTTTGTAAGAGCTTACCAACATGTAGATGTGTGGTCTCTTTGTACACATGAAATCCGGAAAAGAACTTTCATCAACAATTATGATGATACGTGTGGACGAGACGAGACTGTACCCTGATGTGTACAATGTGAGGGAGAAGAAAATAAAGAGTGGTGATCTCCTTATGCGGCAGAGGAAGAGGAGGTGGATGAAAAGGAGGAGGAGCTTTGGCCTTGGGTCCCTGGGCACAGGAGGTGCTGCAGTCTAGCTGACGCTCAGATCCTTCATAAAAATCATGACACTGTATGTGGTCCCGGTGCATCGAGGTAAATGATAAAGCCGTGTACTAAATTATAACAATTATATTGACAACACCAGCCACAACATTACAGTGGTATTCAACCACTGTATTCAAAGCAACATTTTGTTCTTCATTGACCTGAAAATAACAGGCCATCACCATTTGGATGATACACTGGCTTGAAATAAGCATCTATGTCATTGCCACGGCAACCCCAGATAAACTATACCAGTGGTCACCAAACTGAGAGCTACTTGGGTACTGATAATGCGAAGGCCTACCAGTTTGATACACACCTCTGTAGCCTGTGTGTGTGCATGTGTGTATGTGTATGTATGTATATGTAAGTATATGTAAGTATATATATATATATATATATATATATATATATATAGAGAGAGAGAGAGAGAGAGAGAGAGAGAGAGAGAGAGAGAGAGAGAGAGAGAGCTGTGAGCTGTGATTGGGAGCGTGAATGGTTGTTTGTCTATGTGTACCCTGCGATTGGCTGGCAGTTCAGGGTATCCCGCATCTGCTGCCTGAAGGCGGTTGGGATAGGCTCCAGCACGCCAATGACCCTCATGAGGGAGGATAAGTGGATCAGATAATGGATGGATGCCAACAGAAATGTTAAAATATTAGTTCACTGATCACCGGTAAAGTTTACATTGGTGACAGTTTAAGCCTGGAATGAACTTCAGAATAAATACCCATTTGCATTCTTGGGAAAATTGTGTTTAGTCACTGACAGTGTGGTACTTTACTCACCTGACATGTGTGCAGGCAGGATGGGTTCAGTTCCCACTCAGCAAGACTGTAAAGGATTTTCTATGTGTACCCTATGATTGACAGTTGCCCACTTCAAGGGTGTCGTCAGCTGTGATTGGCTTCAGCTCTCCATGACAATGAACAGGATAAGGCATGTAGAGAACAAATGGACGACTGGAAAATTATTTACAAAAAAAGTCCACCAGCCTCAAGGATTGTGGAGGTTCCACTGTAATCTTTTGAAATATAAAAGTCAGACCTAGATTAGAGCCTAAGTACTCAAAAATGCTAAGAGCTGATAATATAATCAATATTGATAGAATGATCTCTAATTTGTGCTCTCATCATACTCGATCTTAACTTTTTTCCATTGCAGTTTTAATCACTCATCTCCCAAAACCACAAAAGGTTAATTTCGGTTCGGTTCAGAGGAATCATACAGTGAATACAGAATGTTCTAAGCGAAGAATTTCCTGCTTATTATTGACTCCAGGTTTTGCAGTTGGCTTCTGTCGGTTCACTGAACGTTTTAAACATTCAAGGTAAATGAGTGTGTGAGTCACATTTGTCATTTGGAGAAATGAGCACAGTGGGAGCTGAAGAAGATTTTCCTTACTTAAGAATTGGAGCTAATTTGAGGGGATTTAAAAGCTGGCGGCAAAAAGAAATAGAGTATCGCCAAAACCTGAACTTGTCAAGCAGGTGATAGTAACCACACGACCTGAAAAGAGAAGTTCAAGTACGAAATGCAAGACTGAGAAACGCGACTCAAAAAGATTCAATTACACTTTTGTTCTGTGGCTTCTAGGTGGTCCGTCATTTAAATCACAAGAGATTCTGTGGCCCAATTCTGGGGACGGAACCATCAGAATCTGGAAATGAGACAAAGTGCGTCATAAAGTTGTTAAAAAGGCGTCCCATTCTTCAGACTAATGGAAGAGCTTCATTATTCTTGGGGCCAAAGTATCTTAACACAGGGTTTTTTTTTCTTCCCAGAAAGGAAATATGACTGTATTTTGAAGATGCAGTCAAATACCAAAGGATAGTAGTCATCACAAACGTGACCTTTTTATGACTAGGTCTAGCCGCCTGATGCTAACCCTCATCAACTAGCGCTGTCAAGGTTTCCTGGTAACAGTAGTTGCAAATACACAAGCAGTTAATCCTTCCAAATACATGCTGAGGAAGCGTTTGGCAAGACTGAGAGGGAATAACTATCCGTTGTACGAGCAAACGTTAATGGAGGGTGTCCATCTGCCGTGATCAGATTTCAGAGATAGGAAGAAAGAACGGTGGGATCAGGAAGGACTTTTAAAAATGGGTTTGTGTTGAATATTTAATTCTCCAAATGTGACTAACGGGAAAAAAACAAAAGTTGGGAGTCAGTGTTGGTTTTCATTGGCGTTCTAACAACATTCATGTTAGCCTACTGGAAGAATATTGTGAGAAGAAAGTTTCACTTTAAAGTTCAAATTTTGGGACCTCGGTTCATTCAGTAACGATCAGAAAAAACAGCTTACAGTGTTATTTTTTTTCTTTGGGTTTTTTTAAGACTAATTGAAAGGAAGGCCCGAGCCTCGTGAGAAGAGAAGAGAAACAAAACATCAGAAGTCCACAACCATACACGTCATCACTGATCAAAGTTAGGATAGACTGTATTATTTTCCAGGGGTTAACTTGCATTTTACAATTAAGAATATTCAATTTACCTTCTCGTTCATTTGTGACATTACGAATTGAATTTGTTTCAATTAACAGTGGTTAATTTATGTGTGCAAATGGTGCATGGTTCATGTTGCCTGTATCTTGTGGGTATCGACTTTAGAATTTGAAGCTCATTAATCTCCCTGAAATATCTAGGCCACGTTAACTGGTACAGCCACTCATCCCGAAAACACAATTCTCACGAAATGAGTCAGAATGTGTCTCCTCTGCAAAATTTGGTTTATTCGGGAGTAAGCGAGCACTGATAGTTGTTTTTGCTATGGTTCAGGGTTTACAAGTTTTATGTCAACTGTGTAAATCTCCGTGATAACCCCAAGATCTGCCTGTTTTCACACATTAGCCAATCACAGTGATCATTTGCCCCTTGAGTCGCCCTTGCTCTCAAACACATTGACCTGCCTTCTTCTTTGAAGTTCTTTACTTAGTTCTCGTTCAGTACTGAATGTTGGTTGGCAAGCCGGCTCATTTGTGCAATATCACCCACAAAATATACTTGCATGTCTCAAATTTTAGGGGCAAAATTCCACTATTTTGTGACAGTCTGGAGCCCTGCGAGTCCCCATTTTATTATGTCAGTTTTACATAAGTTCTCTCACAATTTTAACCACCGTATACAGGTACAGCAGCGAAGGGCTTTTTCTCCATTTCACACTCACGATATCTTATGTTAAGCATTCCCTTTTACCAGCTGTTCAGCTTTTAACTTCCACTGCCAATAATAGCAAGGCAGGCCTTTTCCTTCATCATGTTGAGAAGTTTGCCAGTGTCCTGAATCAACCCCACAAAAGGAGACTCACTTCTGGCAAATACAGTAGTTGCTAGTTCGGTTGCACAGAAAAAAAAAAAACATTTCATGGTGAGTTATTTCATATCAGATTGCTAAAAGATGGTAAGATTCCATTTGGCGGCTGTTAGTGTGATCAAAAAACAAGCTGTGGGTGCAGTCGCAAGTCACCAAAGCCTCATGACATAATACTAGACTAGATCGCTTTGATGGAAGCTTCGATCAAGTGACGGACTCCCAAGAAACGTGACACGCTTTGCGGTGGGACAATGTGACACATCCCAACTGAATAAACATCCAATCAAATTTGAAACTGGTTAATTTTATTCATGTATTATACGCCAATCGGAAAGCTTTGTGTGTCAGACCAGAATGAGTCACAGTTGTATGACACTGCGTGCAAATATTCTCCCACCCTCCATTTTGACTTCAAGTCCAAACACTTGAACAGAGAACAATCTGAGTTTAAAGGGTGATGATAATCACTTCACGGGCCTCTTCGATCACTTTCTACTGACAGGACGGAGGGAAAGTAGAACCTCGAAAGTTAACTGAACTGTCCCTTAAGGACTTACAAACTATGAATCTGATAAACCATTATGTAAAAACATGCACAAAAAGAAGCATTGTTATGTTACCTTTGTGAATCTTTGGAGATGTAAGCATACCTCATGGGAGCTCAAGATTGAAGCTGACGTTTACGGGCTCACAATAAAATGAATGTCGGATGGTGTCAAACAAAGTTGAATGCAGTGTTTTACCTTCAGCAATAGTTCACTTCTTTTTTAACTTGTGTGACCATTCAAATTGTTGTTAAATCAGACACATAATACTCATCCGCAAATCACCTTTACATCAAGCTATCATCATTACAGTTACCGGTAAGTGTTTTATTGTGTTATGTTTTCACATTAACGGTGAATTTATGTTTGTAATTGTATGGCAATTGAGGATTAGAATATTACAAAAACACTGCATGGACAGGTTTTATGAAAGCAACAGTTCGACACACTTTTTCTACAGTATTTGTTTTCATTCCGAAGGGAATCACTGCTTGGAAATGTAAGCTGCGTCCCAGAGTGGATTGCGTTCAACATTGGAGGTGGATTGGCTTACTGTGATGCAAGGCCACAAACCCGCGGGGTAGCAAACAAACCAATAGCATCACCGCAAAGGATTTATTGTTTTTGCGTCTCAAAATGTGACCGCCCTGTTGTTTATATCGGTCACACAGTATATCTGTGTCCCATTAGACTCAAACAAGATTTTTTTTGTCATTTCAATGAAACCATTGCAGGAGATCACACTTTGGACCAGATGTTAGGATGTTAGGGTGTGGCGGAACGATAAACACATAATTCTTTTCTGGTGAAATCAATGGAGACAGTGCACCCACAATGACCTCACACAGACAAGGAATGCTCTCGTGCGGCGCAATGTAACGTAAATATCAGGGCCAGCACATTGAATCTCCGTGTACAATGTTAATTCATACAGAAGGAAATGGGGTAGGCCTACAGTCACATTCGCAGACTAACACATGCACATTCCAACACAATGAAATGGAGAGAAGACCTGGCCACATAAATGGAGTCCAAAGACAATTTATGAGTGTTTGTCCCAGAAGAAAGCTGCTGCTTTAAGGAACACTAAAGCTCACGATGACAGGGCAAAGTCAACTTTGCCAGTTCATCTTGTGGCATAAACATGCATACATATGCGCACGTGCACGTGCACGGACACACACACACACACACACACACACACACACACACACACACACACACACACACACACACACAAAAAAAAAATAAAAAAAAAAAAACACACCAAACATTTGGCCTGGTAGTGATCGTAGTGCAATGCAGTCATTAACTAGTCACACACACACACAAACAAAACATGATATTAGACAAACCAACCGACCCAGTCACCCAATAAATCTCGTGCGTCTTCAGCCATACTCTCTTATTTTGGTTACTCACTCAAATAGCACAACATCTGCATGCCTTGCCATTAATTATGCCTTATTATTGGATCGGGCAGACGGGAGCAGTTTTCTCAAAAAAGACAAGTGAATGACTGATTACTTTTTAATTAACTTCAAGATCAGATAACAAGCCAAATCAAATATAGTACATCACATTTTTGGATGGTGGATGAGGGCTGCGAGTTTAGTTTGATCTATAAATAGTTTGCTGTTATGAGTTGGGATTAGTGTGGTAAGACACCACTTAATCTTACTTAAAATTTTCGATGAACTGGCTGTCAATCTAATGAGAATTAATTGTTCTCTTTCTTTTAGGGGTTTCGCGGTTGTTCAAAGTTGGGCATTGTCGGAGACACTGTTGGAAAGTGCTCATTGATCATTCAACGGCGTAGTAGTAACACGCTAAACGTGGTATTTGTTATTTTGTGTTGGATTTCTCTGAATCCAACCTTGTTTTTACTTTGGAATAAAATATCCCCTGACAGTTTGAAGGACATCTTTGGAAAATTGGGATTGTTACAGCTCAGAATAGATCATGTAGCAATTGACTGTCACTATCCAGTTATCTGTCTGCGTTCTGCATTGTGCTTTGTTTTCCCAGTGTGGATGAACGCAGCCTTCTGCGCACACCTGCATTCGATAACGGTCAACCAGCTTCTTAAGCGCAAAAGATGTGGAAGGAAGACACCAGACTATTGTTTACTTGCTACCATTTCATCGTCTGTTCTGGCTAGGAACCTTCTTTGCTTATTTCCAGTGACGTGAGTAGTTGAACAGTTTGTTCTTGTTTCCTAGTTTATTCTTAACTTGTTTATTAAAGAATATTGTTCTCCACAGTATTAGTTTCTAATCTTTTTAATACGTGTAGTTAAGATTTTGTTTGTTATTTAGTGGTGTCTTTCTTCCCCTGTGGCTCCGTTCAATCAGTTTTACTTTTTAATTTTATTTTTTTGTACTGGTCATGTAGTAAGCTGTTTTTTTTTTTTTTTTCCCCTTCTCTGACCACATGCTATCGGTGTCGAATAAAGTCCCGCCTAATTGCTCAATGTTTATATTACACTCTGGGGTCCAAAATTTGGCAGTTACGTATCATAACATATTTGGCCACCATGGCCATTTCTATTGAATATAATTCAATATTGATGTGGTTATTGCTTTGATATAAAACAATAACCACAGAAATTTGGAAAAGAAGCTGAAAATTGTGACCAGTTTACGATCATCTTGACAGCTTTCATCTTAGACCAAAACTACACTCAAAAATTCACGCTACAGTGATAGCATATCATGAAAGTAGGACATTTAAAAGGACGCACTGGTCATTTCCCCCAACAATTCATTGAAACAAAAGTTAACAATGGTGGGTACACCATCCAAAATTAAATTTCAACGTCTCAACAACTCGTCACGTGCCCTTGAGCGTTAATTACAGTTTGACAATGATGTCTCACGCTGGTCACAAGTTGACTTATTGTCTGCTGAGGCATGGCATCCCACTCTTCTTGAAGGGCAGCCCTCAGGTCATTGAGGTTCTGGGGTTTCACGACTCTACATGGCGACTCAGCTGATCCCCCAGTTTTTCAATAAGATTCAGGCCTGGGGAAAGTGCAGGCAACTCCATTTGAGGGGCAGCAGTTTCCAACCCCTATTCCCTGATGATGCGACCTCGATGAACTGGAGCATTGTCGTCCATGAAGATGAAATTCTGCCTGTGTTGTTCACGTAGGTGCATAATCACTGGATTAATGTTTTTCAAGTAGTATGGGCTTGTCACTGTACCATTTACAAAGTGCAAGGCAGTTTTGTACTGACTGGACACCTCTGCCCACGCTGTAACACCACCACTACCGAAAGCTCGTCAGGTGACAACAATGGCTGATGCACAACGCTCGCCTTGACGTCTCCAACATCGTTGACGGCCATCATTGCTGCTCAGTGTGAATCAACTTCCATCAGAGAACAGCACTGCTGCCTTATCCAGCACAAGTGTTGCCTGGCCCATGCATGATAATGACTCCTGTGCCTGGTGGTGTGGTCAGGTACCCTTGCAGGTCATCTAGCACGTAGACCGCGCTGATGTAAATGGTTTCAAATGGTCTGACATGACACTTGGGTGCCTCTCACCTCCCTTAAACGTGCCTGGCATTTCTCAGGGCATTGCTCACAGTGTAGCGGTCATCTTCAATGCCATTAAATTTTAAGGGGGGGCGGTGGGGGGGGGGTTGTGTGATTGTGACTGATGGTAATTGATTCTTCTTGTGTGGCAAGATTAGTTGAAAATAGTGATGCACTAATGTCCCAATTCCACTTTTGACCTGAGCTACCAGGTTTTGTCATTGTCAGTCAAATTAAATTCACAGACTTACTGCTTGGCAGTGATACGATTCCTAAAGAATGGATCGGACTCAACTGTGATCTCGTCCCAAGTTAGAACAAAATATTTTGTAGTGCGTGGTGGATATCGTTTAGTTGTGAAGCTGCAAGTCATTCCAAGAACTGTAAAATGTTCGAGGGAAAAAAGTCATCATGATCAGGCAATGTTTTATTTATATCCATCAGAAACCATAGCAACACGCAGCATGTTAACTTACATTGTGAACCCTTGCAGGCAGGTGTGACATTTTGGTTTGGGCCGAGAGAAAAACGAGGATTTACAAAAATACAAATTGGGGCAATTAATATTTTTTGGACAACCTGATATACAAGGTTGACGCAAAAATCCACACACCCCTGTCCTTGTGCCAGGTCTTTGTTACCGAAAAAAAAAACAAAAAACGTTTAGCTGGGGATTTGTTCAGAATTAACCAATCACATTCAAACTCATGTTAAATGGGAGTCAGCTCAAACATGCCACCATTTAAAGAGCCTTTGATTAACCCCAAAGACATGATGTTCTAGTCGGCTTTCCTTGACATGATTTTATTTTCGACCAGAAGTCTGTGTTTTGTGCTCACTGATATTTAGATATGTTCATAATTCCGTCTACCTGGACAAACACCCCAGTTCCAGCTGAACAAAACCAGTTCCAAAACATCAGCCTCACACCCTCATGCTTTGCAGTAGGAATGGTGTTCTTTTGGTCACAAACAGTGTTGTATTTGCACCAAACGTACTGTTTGGAACTATGGCTAAAAAGTTTCACCTTGGTTTTAAACTTGTGCAAAAAACACTTAATCTTCTAACCACATATGGGAAAATGCTGATGTAACCAAGGTTGGATTTATTGGCCAGGATTCCAAAAGGTATGTTTGGTACAAATACAACAGTGCATCACAAGCATCATGCTTTGGGCCTGTTTTTCATCAGGTCCTGTACTTGCGGCACAGTGAGGACCAAGTAAAAAGGCCTACAAAGCGAGGACCACCCTTTCTGCTTGACAAAGGAACGAAAAAGACACATTTCTAGACACGGGAGGGCGCCCTTATCCAATACACCGCTTTAGATTAAATAAAACACCAAAGGTTAAGAAAAAGTTTTTAACTAGGTAAGTGAGGACCAGGCACTGGCCATGCGTTCTTAATGATTTTGAAGTAGATTAGGATGCCGTTCACCTTACTGAACATTTAATGATGTAAATTTATCATCAGAAATGTTACATTTTTAAACACTTTATCACCATTAACAGGGTACTGCCATTTATTTAAAATAGTCCTTATTAAAAAGCAAAATGGTTACCTCAGTCAGGGTAACTGTTTTATTGCCAGTTTCACTGTCAAAGATAAACCATAACTTTCTTAGAAAAACAAATTTAGCCAAATATTAATTCAATTTGCAAGACAATTTTTATTTGCCATATCAATTAGCTGTGACTTTAATTTTTTTACTCGGGGGCAGCATGGCTTATGGACAGAGTGGTCATCTTCCAAACCAGAGTTTGGGGGTTCAATTCTCAGCCATACTGACCATGTCCGTGTCCTTCAGCAAGCTACTGAACCTCGAGTTGCTCCGGATGCTACATGATGAGTAGGATAAATGAGGAAAGATTGTGAAGCATTTTGAGTTGATATAAGTGACAACCCATTTATCACAGACATGAAGCAGAATGAAAATAAATAGTTGAAACCACTTTCTGAGTTGCCAGTCAATTTAACTGGGCATTGGTTGGCCATGCAATTTGATGAACAAACCTTTTGCGGTTGAGCATCAACTTTAGAATTGATGCTTCATTTTCAGAGAACCATTCCTGTTCCAGTGTTAAAGACTCAATCTATAATGAAGAGACACACAGGGGCAGTGCGCATTTGCTAACAAACCATGCTTAGAGGGAACAGTGGTTACGACGCGACTCTCATTCATTCCCACAGCTTCACTGTGCTTTAAACTGTGTGGACGCGGAGCGTCTACAGTGCGGACGCTGGGCGTCGAGAGAGTTCAGTTAGGTTGTCCCAATGCATTGAAACGAGACGAGTCATTGGATAAATGCTGGTTTTGTCCCGCCCATTGGACGCTCAGCGTCTCTAGGAGTCTATGGACAGTGGGCGTTTATCGGCTGGCCAGGAAGCTCAGCTTTTCTGCATGATGATTGGATGATCTGTCAGAGGCTGAATCTTCTTGATTGACAGCGAAATGAGCCAATCACCGATCTTATGGTGAAGGCATCCTTTTCGTTTTTTTTGAAAAGGAACTGAGAGTCGAATTCAAGTACAGTATAAATAAACGGACACATATTATGATGTAGGCCGAAATTGAGCTTCCCCTCCTTGACAGACCAGTATCCGCCACTGCAAGAAATATAAGTTGGATATATTCAAAACATTCAAGTTCAGAGAACTCGAACGCTGACCCCTACCGAGAGAAACATTCCCCCAAACATATTCTAAGCCATAAATGGTTACATTTGATGTCTTGATGACTGTGTCACAAGTGGATTGTTCTCTCACGTATATTTAAGCGACCTTTGGTCGAGTTGAAACCAGAACAGAGTCAAACCTGGATGCTTGTATTTTTGGCTTGATAAATGATGATAGGCTATCAGCCCATTTTGGCCTTCGTGAGCCAAGCCTAGGTGACACGCCGCCTCATCGGCACGCACTCAGCATTTTAGCGTTAGCGTGAAACGGGCTACGCCGGTGAAGTTAGTTAAATCGAGATGTACACGGTCTAGGTGTGCTCCACATGCACACAAAAGAATTTTTAGAAAATCTGTTTTCGACACGTTGTGTGTGTGCTTCGCTCCAATTATCTGATCATGATTTTTGGGTCAGAAATATTGAACATGATTTTTAATTTAATATTCCTGACCCAACCTGTTTCAGACCCTCTGATCGGGACAAATCCACTCTCAACAAATGCCAGACGGAAGACCAATTGTCTTTTTTGGGCCACCGGTTCGAATTCAACCCGATACTTGCTTATGGCTATATCTACCAAACATAGGGCCCAACTGCTGCCCATGCTGTGCCTGTTTAAAAATCACCATCTCAAGTCAAGCTTTATTGTCAAATATGCTCTATGTGCAACATATATACTGTACACACACACACACACACACACACACACACACACACACACACTAGCACATGTTTATGCAATCACTGCTATTTCTTAGAAAAAGGAAGCATTACCTCATTTCTAAAAGTCAGCAGAGCAGCTCTCATCTCAACGCTGAGTGAAAGCAGCACTTTGTCATGAGCATTATACACTGTTACACATACTGTATAATCTAGAGAATTTACTCATACTAGCAAATAGGGGGAAAATGCAAATGGCCTGTACTTATGTAATTTCCCAAAAAGGAATACCTTGATATGAATATTCAATCCTTTTCCACTGCACTCATTGAATCAAAATTGACACTCTGATATTTTATAATTATAATCACAATATTTTATCATAGTACCCCATAGTGAGACTTTTGGGGTCATTATGAATACCAATATTGCTACCAAATTTCCTTTTTATCCAATTAAGGGTTAAAGTCTCGATTTATATCAACGTCAAGGTCTGCTGTGGAGCATCTTTTTTAAAGCATATGAACAGCAGGAATGTGGGAGGGCGGGGGGAAAACACAGCATCTGCCAATTAGTGATACGAAACACATTTAGCTCAACTACAGACCACCATATTTCTCATGCATGGTCTAATGCTTTGTGATGCATGCGAATCTTTAGCGAGCAAAGCAAATGCAGATGCAAAGCCAGCAGCAGCCTGAAGAGGATTCAAACATTGGTCCCTACTGTAATTTGGTGCTGACTCCACAACCATGTAGTCAGAGGTCCATAAAAATTGGGACGTGGACACAATCCCATCTTTTTGGCTGTAAATTTGTTGAATTCGAAATGAAATGAACAAGATGTCCTTTACCACTTGACGTTCAGCTTTAATTGAAGCGTATTTATATTCATATATACTGTATACACACACACACACGCACGAACGCACGCACGCACGCACGCACGCACGCACGCACACACACACACACACACACACACACACACACACACACACTCTGGGGGGGGGGGGCGTTTCACACACACACATACAGGCTTTTGGGGGGGAGGGACTTTTTTTCTTCAGTTTCGTTTTCACACAAAATGCATGCTTTATCAGAATTACAAAAAAAATGTAATTCTTTGCCTGAAAAACGTCTTTGGTAGTTTTTTAGTATGCTTTCAGTCATTGTCCATCTGCTTTGTGAAGCACCGTCCAATACGTTCTGAAGCATTTGGCTGAATACCGTATGAACAAATAATATTGCTGAAAACACTTCAGAATTCATCCGGATGCGTTTGTCAGTGGTTACATATTCATTTGATGAGCTGCTATTCTCATCCGCCACTCGATTATTTTCTGACTTTCGGACCCGTGCAGATTTATGACGACTGTCGCTTTGTCATCTGAACATTTTGCTGCTCCTTGAAGCATTACATGACACCAGATGGGCAAGTTGAAACTCCTCTGTAAATTGGACGATTTGAAAATGAGATGCCAACAAAGTAAAACACATTAGTGATTTGTCAACATAAAGCATGAAACATCAATGCGGTGTAGTGAAGTCCACGAGTCGACTAATCCGTTTGACAACTACCGCTTTTTCAAAATGCAACAAATATTGCTGTATTGACTAACAATAATCTAATCAAGCCTCAGGACATTGCACTTATTTTTCTGTCTTTTTGGAGCCTTCTTTTGACAATGGCCTTCTGTTCATTGACCTTAATCCAGAATTGCGTCTCCGGCCCTGGCAAGTGTAGGGGAGTTAAAAGGGTCAGCAAGCAGCTGCATTACAGAGAACAGCAACAGGCCTGACATGCTGCTCATTGTTTTGAACCACAAGCAAAGGTGTTGAGATCGTTTTACCATCACACACTTTCAGCAAGCATCTGTAATTCGACGCATTCCACTGAAATGACCTCCAACCTTTGTTCACTGAGGCTAACTCAAGCGAGTTGATGACGACTGGCTTTTAAAGGTCACAGTTCAGAGATTTAAAAATAAAATTCACACTGTTTCAATGTAGATGCAGGGGTCATGCTGAGCTGTGTGGCTTCCACACAGCTGTGTGGCTTCCCTGCATTTGGAACTTAAAAAAAACACACTTTAGTATAGATCTGATCTTGTATGAAAGCTTTATCAGCAATAAATGAAGCCAGTGCCTGATTCATAAGTTGTCAAACTTATGGAGTCTTATGAAATTAGTTTTTCCCACAAGAAAGAATTTTACAAGACATGGACTTCTATATTGTCAAGACATGGCCTCATGCATGAGGGTAAGTTGCAATGTTTTTAATAGTTATGCTGAAGTTTCCCTCTAAGTCATAAATCAAAGTAAAAGGTTGCATGACGTGTCATCTATATTCCACAATCTAAATTATTGTTGGGCAAGCTTCCTGGATAGCACTGAAAAAAAAATACATACACGCAAAGTTCAAAGGAGGAGATAAAATGTGTGTTTAATTTTCTGATGGGTGCTATCCAAATGGTGCCAAAAGTGTCCGCAAATAGTGTTAAATGTTGTCAATGCGAATCATACCAAGTGTCTTTCAAGTGAACTTTTGATTAAAAACCAATGTTTATCCTTGCAAATGATTGAAATGATCACACGGAGAGCACACACCATGACCGAAAAAAACCCAAATCAGGATGTTCTGCAGACAGAAAGCAACATGCACATGAGAGATGGGAGACGGCGCCCTAACTCTTTTATGAGACATTCACTACATCACAGAAAGACATTTGAAGTACCATAGCATCTACTCATTAAACCACATGCACATGCTGTAGGTTAAGCAACACCATTTGTTGAATGGAGTATGGAAGAACAAGCAGAATAGCTGCAGTGATTGTCTTTGAGCAAAACCTACGACAAAAACACGGGAGCACTTTTTGGCTATATTCAAGCTGCTGGTCCATTCTGATTTTTTTGCCCTGATGTGTTCGCGAATCTGTTATTTATTTATTTATTTTTGTCAATGCAATGTCAATGCAAACGGTTCAATTATGATATTTGTCAAATCCGACGCAGGCCTCTTTTGTATGTGGATATAAATTGAATATATAGTTGATGTGAAACTGTACACAAGCAAATAGGAAGGTTGTAGGCTGATAGGGGATAAACAACCTCATTCACTGTTCATATTCGCGAATCTGTTTTTTATTTTTATTTTTTTTGTCAATGCAATGTCAATGCAAACGTTTCAATTATGATATTTGTCAAAACCGACGCAGGCCTCTTTTGTATGTGGATATAAATCGAATATATGTCTGATGTGAAACTGTACACAAGCAAATAGGAAGGTTGTAGGCTGATAGGGGATAAACAACCTCATTCACTGTTCATGTCCTGTGATCCATCCATCCATCTATTCATCCATTTTCTGATCCGCTTTATCCTCACAAGGGTCGCGGGGGGTGCTGGAGCATTATCCCAGCTGTCTTTGGTCAGCAGGCAGGGGACACCCCGAACCGGTTGCCAGCCAATCATAGGGCACACAGAGACGAACAACCATCCGCGCTCACAATCACACCGAGGGACATTTTTGAGAATTCAATCAGCCTGCCATGCATGTTTTTGGAATGTGGGAGGAAACCGGAGTACCCGGAAAAAACCCACGCAGGCACGGTGAGAACATGCAAACTCCACACAGGAAGGCCGGAGCCAGGATCAAACCCATGACCTCTGCACTGCAAGGTCAACACGCTAACCACTTGCCTACCGGGCCACCCATGTCCTGAGTACAACTCAAATTGGGAAATTGTTCATTTTTTCTGAAGTTGGTTGTTGAGCGGTGTAATTGAAAGAGCCACTGCAGCTCGTGTTTACGGTTTACAGTCACAAAAACACAGGTGCGTTCGTTAATTTATAGAAGAGTGCGCACTCTGCTACTGAAGTAAATTTTCAGTTCCTGTAGGTGTCCCAATACTTTTTTAACTGACATGGTTGATCTACTGAGAGAGACTCATGGCTTCCTGTTTTAATGGCGTTCCAACTCTATTGAACGCATGCCTGCTGCTCTCAGAAAAGTTCTGTCTCAGCTCCGTCTGAGTCTCACTCAGATGTGACATTCTGGAGCAGGCGGCTCTGTGTTTGCTGTCTGACCGTCCAATGGAATGCTTCCTGAGGGCAGGAAAATAAT
The DNA here is from genome assembly GCF_001891065.2 of Hippocampus comes. NCBI lineage: Eukaryota > Metazoa > Chordata > Actinopteri > Syngnathiformes > Syngnathidae > Hippocampus > Hippocampus comes. Next base: position 1,413,162 of record NW_017805277.1, read on the forward strand.
ACAAAAAAAAAAAAAAGGGGCAAAGTAGTGGGAATAGTTTCAAATGCCAACTGGCCACAAATGAAATAATACAGTGAAGAAAGTCGAGTGGGATGCCAGCTGCATTTTTTTTTCCAGGCTGGAAAGAGCATAGATGATACATGTGGACCCTTGGAGACAAGAGCCAATGGGATGATTCACTTGGTCTTCCAAGTTGGGGGAGGCTAACAGAACAGCTGCTGGTGTCAGGAAGCGGTCACAGCTCTGCACTCCTGCAGCTAACGCTATGTGCAAATGATGAGTAATCAAAATATTCTCACTTCATCAAAAGACTCAATCAACACTTTGAATAATATGGCTGTTTCCTTTCATATTCGATCTAAGTACACGAACATATGCAATTAAAAACAGAAGTGTCCAAGCACAACCTATTCAAATCTATTCAAATGCGCTGTACTTTCTTTTTCATGTGCTAAGGATATGTTTCCCTTATGTTGCCAGCAGCCACAGCTAGACAACTTTGCTGTAAATGTCATGCACTTTGGGGTTTTGGCCATTCTTTCATTTTAAGTCTATCATGTTGTACGTGCTGTGGCACGGGGGGCTGCTGAGGCCTGGAGGTTCAAGGTCACTTTTCAAGTCGTGGTTAACTGTGGATGCGACTGCAAACTCATTCTTGTCAAAGTTATTTATTTTATTTTATTTTTTTTAACCAGCTGCTGCTTCTTATGTCATTCACATAAGCCTGAAATGAAGACGATAGACTAAATGAACACACATAGACCAACAACCATTCACACTCACAATCACACCTAGGGACAATTTCAGGTGTTCCTTTAACCCGCCATGCATGTTTTTGGAATGTGGAAGGAAACACGGAGAAAACCCACACAGGCATTGGGAGAACATGCAAACTCCACACATGAAGCCCAGAGCTGGAATCGAACCCTGCACCTCTTCACTGCGAGGCAGACGTGTTAACCAGTCGACATTAAAAACACATGAATTAGCTTAATCATTTATCAAGCCGTAGGGTTTAAAGAGTGTGAAAAATGTCGTGGCTTATACTCTGGTACATATTTCTAGGCTTGTTTTATTTGCTGGATGTATCTGATGTGTGACTTGGAAATGTAACCAGTGCCTCGTGTACCCTGGTTCTGGGAACTTTTCTAAATATTACAATCCATGTATGAGACATGTCTACTGAAGTCTGCCAATGCATTAAAAAACATTTCATCATGTAACCCTCATTTTTTTTTTTTTTTTACCGTACATTATGTAGCCAATATCAAAAACAGATTACCACATTGGCTCTTTATGTGCATGTACCTCCCACCCTGATGTGTTAACCTTTTATTTAGCCAATTTTTTTTCTTTGTTGAATCTGGGAATGGCTCAAAAAAGCACTTTCCACTTGAACAAGGAGACAGCAAATTATTTATGAAATTAAGTGTGTCATTTGACAAGTGTGTTTGCATGATTGAAAGCTTTGAGTTCAGACTGGCTCAGGCTTGTCCAGAATCATCCTTCAGTAATGCTGCTATAGGCCTAGAATGTCTGTGATTTCCTATCATGCTCTGAGCTCTCTCCTCCTACACTGTTCACATTCATATCCTATTATTCAACAGTCCCAATGCAGCATCCTGCAGTCCCTGAAGTTTTTGGCTTCATCCATTCCATACAGCATTATTGTGAAGTTACCAAAGACGTGGACATTTAGAATTCGGCCAACATTGTTGTGAAAAATATGCCCCAAGAGTTCTGATAATTTTTGGAGTTTGAACATCATCATACAGGACATCATTTAACCTGAGCCGTCAGGACACCTCAGTAAACATCAAACTTGGCCCAATTTTTGGTATTTGTGTCCCGTTCTGAAGCAGAGAAACTTTCAGTGATGCAAAAGTAGAATTGTGCAGCGCTACCAAAAGTGCCACCAGTTGGAGATGTATGCCAGTAGCTAGTAGACGAGAGACACTCTACAGGTGTATGTGTCAACTATAATCAATAATCTGTTAATAATTGCTAATCCTTGAAGAGAGGATTAACAGTGTTATTCATTTTATTTTAGTGGATTTTCACTTTCTGGTTTTGTTCCTTAGGCCGCTGCTTTGTGCATTACTTGATGTCATGGTGCACAGAAGGAATAAAATAAAATAAATAAAAAGCTGTCCCTCATTGGCCAGTTCATATATCCACAGACTTTTGTGCAGACTTTTTTAACAATGGCAACAATGTGTATTAAAAATTTTAATTAACGCACTACAGTATTGTGTTTAGTTATGCACGGGTTGGGACAAACAATTTACTGTATATTTTACAGCACTGATCCTTTTTTTTTTTTTAAATCACAATCCGAACCATTCCTTTTCTGTCAATATCAAACAAAGAAAATTGGGACACTGAATTGAAGATGAATAAAAACAGACAGCAATGATTTGCACACTTTTCCAGCCTATTGTATAGATTTTTAATGTGATGAAGATGTTTTCCATCTCTGGTGTGGAACAACATGAGAGGAGCAATCATCAGCTTCAGATTAGAAAACACAGCTATCACAGTAACCCAAATAATGTGGGCTCCCTCGGGCCTATTTCCCTTGTTTGACCCATTAACCTGTTTCTGAAAGCTGGCTGTTCATTTGCCTCAGGGTAACTATAGCATATTTGCTTTGCCTTTACATATGATACTGAAGCACGTAAATTCCATACGAGGGAGCGAGTGCAAGCACAGCATTAAAACGGCTTTGGTTTTCAACCACTGCTTACATTGGATGTCTCTCTCAAAAACAAAAAAAAACATGCACAAATAAAAAGAGATTTACAAATGTATGCCACCTGAAATCCTTAAATTAGGAAATACTTTACAAAACAACAATAACAATTAAAAGTGAAGTGAAGTAAAATGTTGGGATCTCTCATAAGAGCGTTAAGGAGCATGAACGGCAAACCTGGGGGAATGAACCACAGACGTGATCGGACAGCCTTGATGGTCGTTTGCGTATTAGGGTGGAAAACGTGAGTAGTAAGTAAATGGAAAATATGCATTGCATTATCTTTCTGGGCCTTGCAGTGGCGAATTCTCACAGCACTAAATATGGACAACATCTGGCTGAGAGATATGGCCTCAAAAAAGCAAGATGAGCACAGGACGTGCAAACTATTTTGATGTTTTTTTTTTCCTGCACAAAACGGTTTTTCTAAGTACTCAGGATTTACAGCATATGTTAAATACCATTCATTGTCAGGCATTTTAAGTTAATCATATTTAATGAAGAGTGACTTCATTAAACAAGAAGCTAGTTAATTACTGCACAGCAAACTCCTTGCAAATCATTGGAGGAAAAAAAAGGAAAATTTACAACTCCTGTAAAACAGGGGCAATTTTGTTCACTCTATGAGTAATGTTTAGCTTACTAATAAATTCATCAAACAGCCAAATTATTAGGCACGCATGCCCTCTGGAGTGACAGATGTGGCGCAATTCTAAGATGTTCGTATTTATCTTATTTCGCAACAGGAAAAACAACAGAGATGACGTTAATTGTCCATTCAGGGTGCTCACATTAACTACTATATCGACCTTATATTGATTAGTATGAGAGATAGTAACGAGACATACTGTATGGTGACCAGGTATATGGAATCTCAGAAGCTAGTCAAATAACAATAACAACATAACTAACATCTCTGTCAATTGAAAGAAAAAAGAATGTACGGTATGCACTGCACAGAACTTTATTGCAATATGCTGTGTGTGTGTGCGCGTGTGAATGTGTGTGTGTGTGTGTGTGTGTGTGTGTGTGTGTGTGTGTGTGTGTGTGTGTGTGTGTGTGCCTGTGCGTGCGCATCTCTATTTTTATGAGTTGACTGAATAAATGCTATAGTTATGCATGTTGAAATGAAAGCTTGATTATTATAATGATCAATTAAGAGTGAGCATTTTACTGTATTGCTCAAATAACACAGGTAGGAGCGAGTTTTAATGCTGAATGGTAAATTGGTGAATACTTTGCTTTTATCAAATTAAGAACACAATGTAGTCTCTGTGCAGCACAGAGAGCCTACATCTCTGTATTTTCTGCTCGTGCTGCAAATGTCAGTAGTGACCTTTACTTTGCATTTTGACACTTTGGTTGGCACACAACAATGCTGATTAGCATCAAACAGAATTTACCATGCATTCAATTCTGCTGGTGAATAGGCAATTCCCTTCCGTTTCCCACAATAAACATTAACTTGCAATGCATGATCAGATCAATCACAACATACACTCGTATCACTCTCATTTGGCATTCATCCAATGTTGCTGTACGTGTATGTGCCACAGGGTTAGTTAACTCTCAATCAACTCATCACTTACCTGTGGAGTAGCGGGGTTGAAGGCCACACTGAGCACCGTCTCAGAATGTCTCTGGAGCTTATGAAGGTAGCTGCTGCTTCTTATGTCATACACATAAGCCTGAAATGAAGACGAAATAGTGGTTTTGCAAAACCCATAAAAACATTGGGTTTAAGTAAGAGATGACGAACACACATGACTAAAGCCTTCTATTGATCACAGGATGTGAAACTGTATCATAGAGAGCATGAAGAGAAACTGATTTGGTATCAAATTCGGAAAATCTGCTCCAAACCTTGTTGGTTCCGTAACTGTACATAAATCAAAACTTCAGTATGTTTGGACTTTGTAACATCAGTAAAACTGTTTTAGTACGTTTCAGACTGATTTTGAAAAAGTGACTTTTGTCATGTCTGCCTTTGGTTTTGTTCCAGCTCCGGGTGGAGTGAAGCGTGTTCCCCTCCAGCAGGCGCACCTGCTCCTTGTTCTCAGTCAAAACCTTGTAACGACAGTTAAACTGTCTATTCTCTGTTGGATGATTGACCTTGCTTGCTGTTGATGCTCAAGTGTTGTTTACTAGACCTCGTTCACAGTCGTTTTACAAGTATTGGTATTATTTAGTCTTTTTGATCTTGTTCTTGTTTTTGGTGTAAAATGGATCCTTGTCATTCCGTTTGTGTTCTCGGTGTTACTTTGCCTTGCCTTTTTAAAGCGCTTTTTGTTTTATGCCTAAACATAAACGTCTGTCTATTTTATGGTCAGACACTAGTTTAGTGGTTTTGCATAACCCATAAAAACATTGGGTTTAAGTAAGAGATGACAATACCACCACGTTCCCCTATTGCTCCAATGTGAAATTAGAATGCAAAATGCCCCGAAAGGTCAAGGACAGCTTGTTAGGAATTCTTAACACAGAATATGTGATGACGACTTCCCAGAGATGTGAATGTGTTAAGAGTTGCCCAACTGTTTTTTTTTCTCCTCTCTGGCTGCAATCAAGCTTTAAGAGCCATTTGTTTGCTTGAGTGCCACAAGCAGATGAAAACAGATGTGGAGATCGATGTTCGTTACCAGACGACGACTCATCAGATTCTTGCAGCTGTTTTGTGTTCAGATTCTCTGAAAAAGGCTCAAGAAAAACCATCCATCGGTAGAGTCTTTCCTCTCCAAGGTATGTGATGCGTGTGGTGTCTAAGAGGGCATTATTTGGCTGGGAGAAAATTTTAATTCAATATAATGTGAGATGTCTCCATTTATAAGTAGAGTAAAGCAGCAATTCTATAATTGGGATTTTTTTTCTTCTTTGCCTGTACCAGTTGTCCTTATAGGGTCACCAGTGAGCTGGAGCCTATCGCTGACGTTCGGGGAGAGGTGTGGTACATCGTGAATTGGTCACCAGGCTGACATTAAAATTATTATTGTGGGTATTTGGAAAAATGTCAATGTGTAAATTCTCCTTACCTTAATTTTAGTATAAAGATAAGCAAGCACTTTTGGAAGAAAAGTACAGATATAAATATCCCCCCCAACCCCCCCAGCAATGCACATTTGCATTGTTCAAACAAACGTAATAAGTGCCTATTTCCTTCCACTGCCTTTTACTCATACAAACACATTAAGAAGAAACAGGACATTTTCCAAGACACTTTGAAAGCAAGTCAATAGTCACTGTCTGGAAAAGCAATTTAATAACACTATTTCAACATGATGTTGAATTGGGACTTTGGAAAAAGGTCTGATTCCAATTAAATGTGAGTCAAACGCAAAATTAAAAAAAAAAAAAACACTTGGTGTTACAATGGAACCCCCGGACGCTTCACTGTGAAGCAATAGAATCTCATGATTAGAACAAATCCTTGAATTCATGTTAACTATAGCAGAAAAATGCCCCATATATATTCACATAAGTAATATTTCTCTCGTATCGATACATTGTCCATGATTCAGATTCATTTATGTAATAAAATACATGTGAAAATTATAACCACACACTGATGACATAACTCTTAATCATCCTGTAAATCAATTTATTCATCCTGGAGATAAACCATGACTTCAGTCATTGGCACTCTGTGGTATTTGATTTGTCACTTTAAGAGTACAAGGGGAAAAGCTTACGTGTCCACAACTTACACATTTGTCCTCTGAGCCGCACGCTACGAATCGACCACACGGGGAAATGGCGGAAGAGCAGGAATGGCAGCGGTTCACATGGTTGTCGTAACGGCGTACACACCTGAGGAGATGAATCCAATGGTGAGGAATTCAGGAGAATTATTGACAAAAGATAGTCAGTTTGCCTGAAAATATTATTCCAGCTTCCTCTTGGGTCAGGTCATAAAATGTAGAAAATCAACTGGTACGGTTTTGAAATTTGGCCCAATTTGGGAGGGAAATAAGCCTGTATAATTTTGCACAAGAATCTCAAGAGTTCAAAGACATGATACCGAAGCATCGCTCACAAGACTTAAGACAGGAACTCCTTCATGTTTTGCTTGTTCTTTGGCTTAAGGAATAAAAGATGACGGCGATGACAAAGTGAAGGATTAAGACTCTCGTCACTCGAGTCTAGTGTGAACAAATGCGTCACTTTTGAGAAGATTTTGATGGCAACACTTTTCAATGAACCATTTCTATGACCATTGTTTCTCGTAAATATTGATACAAACACAATTGATACAGCGCTGAGATAAGGTTCCATCATACGGAATTTCTGCCTTGTAGTTGTTTCACATTCAACATTAATAGTCCAGTATCTTAAATTAGACACTGTATCTGTGTTATATTAAGCTTTAGTGGTAGACTATTAAAGGTCTTGAGTATCATTTAAATAGATGACTTACAGTTTACTGCTCCTTGTGTACTTCAGCATAATTAAGTCCTGGGTATGCTCAGACCATGGCAATGCACAAAAGAAATCTGCTCCAAAGCTAACTGCAACCATGGCCAATATTTTCTTTACATTTCACCAAAATCTGAATTTGTGGTGGTGACAAAGTTGGCCCGGGCTAACAGACAACACAGCAAAGAGGAGGTAGTAATTGACAAATGGCTCCCTCTCGTTACATACTGGGCCGTACGTTTGCTTTGCAACAGCATGAAATGTCTTTACAATGCCACCGACAGCTCGCTGAGCAAAAGTCTCGCTACATGAGCTGAAATGTTGGCAGATCCAAGCCTTAACCCGAGAACATACCTTTAACATTCATGTTGAAGTAATCAAACTGAGTTGAAAGTAGGTCAAAGACAAAGACTACTGACAGGGAGGGGGGGCGGGTTAATGACAACATAATGCACATTTTTTAAAAGACTAATGCAAGCTCTTCAGAGTTCACAGTTCTTAAAGGTTCTTGTGGTTGTGTCTAAGAAATGTCTTGTTGGTACGTGAGAGGTCAAACGTTACAATCACTGTCACTGCAACTTGACAGGAACGACTTCAAGAACTCTCATCTTCATATTTGGACTTGGTCAGATTGATGATGGCTGGCGTTTAATCATCAATTGACAAACATGCCAGCATTTATCTGCTCCATGAAAATTAACTCTTGACGATGACTACATCTTAATAGAAAGACATAAAATAAAAGAACATGGAGTGACTTCAAAAGCTGTCCCTGCTGAAATAGTTGCAATTAAAAGTGAATATGGAACTCCATGAGTCACTCACAAAAAGCATGAATTTGACTTTTGAGCTAAGGCATCTCTACCATCAGTTTCAACATCCTGTAAAGTCAACAATGTATTTTGATCATTTAAAATATTGTGACCACTATCACTATCACCTATATCTCGCATTGGTGTCGAATTATCATTCACTATGAATACGTTTGTTACCCAGAAATCAGTTGAGAATTGAGACAATGCGACCCAGGAATAATTTACGGTTGTGGCAAATCAAATTGTGATTAGACTCACTGTGTCATGCACATTACGTCAACTCAACCTCCTTATGAGAACACCAAATAACCCAAAAAGAACACTACAAAAGGAAATGGTTTCACAGCAGGGCTCTTGCCCAAAAGTCCTTTGGGATAGGCTGCAGCTCACCCACAACCCTAAACAGGAGAATTGGTAGAGAATGGACAGATTTCCCTAGGAACAGCAAATACCACCGTCAAATATGGTGGCATGAGGTCAAGCCTAGTTAGAAAAAGGTATTTCCTAGCACTGTGACCCAGTTAAAAAACGTAAATAGAGAAAACAGACAAAGCTAAAAATGGGAAGTGCAGTGACAACATGTCAAGTCATTGGCAGCTAGTAAAACCTGGTGATATGGGAAAAACAGGAGGGGAGTAAAACTATTGGGAGTAAAATCTAAATTTTGATTCACTCTCCTGTCTCTGACCTTACTGAATGGCTTTCACATTTGGTAAGAGAACATTGCTAACATTAATTCTTCACATCTCAAATGTCAAATGTGACTCAGCTCTTTTAATATTGTCCAATAATAATAATAATGATAATAATACTATTAATACTGGACTGGTGAATGGATAACATGTGGAGCTGTGGTGAAAAGTGCTGACACAAGCTGCCAACACAACACAGACAATAAGCAGTGTAACCAGTTCGAGTTTAAACACCCTTTTGGTTTTCTAGGTCAAAATCAGGGACGGTGCCACACCGGGGCTATGTCATGCTATAGCCCATTTAGAAATGTGTGTAGGACCAGTTAAGCCCCTCCTGCATTTTATTTGCTATTTTCAAATATATTTCTTAAGTATTTTCTCAGCCCCCCCCTGTACTGTATGTATCTGTCTAGCCCCACTTTAGCATCGGACGGGAAAAAAATCCTGGAGCTGTGCCTGGTTAGAATGAAGACTGGATGCTTTGACTAAAGTAGGAGATGCTTAGCTGTGCCCCCC
>NW_017805277.1:1422663-1467517 GCF_001891065.2 Hippocampus comes
CACACAGACTTGCGTGAGTGATGACTAACAGACTGCAATGGCTGGTCTGATCCTCTTTGAATGGCAGCCCTGAGGGTCCTTTCATGCACCTGAGTATTCAGTGTCAGGCAGCTAGGTAATGCTGAACATTTGATTTAAGATGACGTTTAACAACATTCATAGAAACACTGCCTCCCCCACCCCCCAAAAAAGCACCACCTAAGAAAATATTGCAGGTAAGAGCTTTCCACGGGATAATTATTGCAGTCATTGATACGTTTGATCTAGTAACATGTTATTTAACCCAAACCGTAGCTTTTCGTTTCCTAAATAACCATGTCATAAACAAACTAAGGAGCCTCCTGAAACTTTTAAAATTGGGTTAGAACTGTCAAATAAATTATTCAGTAGTGGTGAACCATAATTTTCTGGGAACACGTGCGGTTGGAAAATAATCTTGAAAAGATCATTTCGATGTTTGGTGGGATGAGATGGTACAAAGTAAAGAGCTATGTTAAATAGAGAAAGTAAGTGCATAATGCAAAGAGAACTCAAGGGATTTTGTGCTGAACAGCTGTGTAGCCTGAAGAAAACAACATATCACTGATGCTTGCTCAATTTGCTTTTGGGAGGAGAAAAATTGGACTTTGGAGCTATGCAAAAGAGTTACAGGGTCAAATAATTCCAGTTCTGACCTTGTTCCATAGTGATGGGTACGCCGGGATACAAAGGGATGCAGTCATCAAATGCTTATACAGTACCAGCTGTGGGATCAATTTTGTTGATGTGGCTTTGCTTCAGTTGGTCACATTCAGGTTCCACGTTATGAAGCAAAAAAATAGGCATTTGATGAAAAATGATATCATCTGACTAACTTTCTTTCGTGAAACAACATCGTCCCCTCCCACAGTATTACACTGCAGAGTATGAGTCTACAAGAACTCTATTCAAGTACCAATAATGCAAAAATGGCAACCTAAAGTCAATATATAAAGCAGCCTTGTAAGGGTAAAAGAACAACAGCATGCAATGAAAAACATATCTGAAATAATGTATAGTTCCATGAGGAATTAAATCACTCAATGCATGATGTCTTTATTTTTCAAGGAATTCTGCAGCACATTCAGATGTATAATAAAACACTTACTGCACCCATATGCTGTACGCAAACCACTACCATATATATACATTTGGGTCACTGTAGCTCTTTCACCTCTAGCCATGGGAGTTCAACATACAGAACATACAATTAAGGAGGCCAGAAAATGTGCTCCCCATGTGCTTATTAATCTTGGTGGGGTTTTATTTGATGAGTAAATCACACTACCCAGCTATAAAAAAAAGACAGAATTTGAAAGGCACATATTCATTAGACAGCAAGAGGGTTTTAATCGAGTTTGGGACAAATATTTAAACATGGATGCAATAATTCCTCAAGAATTCCTTCAGCTGAGCCCAAAAAAATATTTTGAATGATCGTCTACGTATGAACTAAATATCCTCTGATACAAGAAGAAGACAAACAATGTTGGCTACATATCCTTTGATACAATAACTAATTAAAGGGTGGAAACTTTTAAGAATGGATCAATGGCATTGTTCGGCCTGCGGTGGTGAAGCATTCCGAAAATGTTCTTTGGACTTTCGAAATGAATTGGTTCCATTTTTTATTTCATTTTATTTTTTAGTTTTAACATTGATTTTTTGAGGGGGGAAAAATACAAAAAAGTTAAATATATAATTACATATAATATGTATAGAAATATAAAGTGATGAGAAAAATACTTCACTAGGGTCTGAGAAATGGGATTGGCATGCGCAAAGTGTGTTTAAACTGCAAGTTCCCCTTTGCTGAAGACGGAAGTCGCGGGCAATTAGAAACCACCTGGCACCCCAGGTAGCGCACCTATTGTCATGTTCTGCTCGGTCTTTGTTTTTGGCATCAGCTGGGATGGAGGGTGTGCCACTTCAGCGATGCACCTGTTTCTCGTTCCCCATCAAGCCTCGCCTAGTATTTAAGGACTCTCAAGCTTCCAAGGCTCTGGTGGTATTATTGACATTGCTTGCTGTTATGACCGAAATATATTTTCTAGACCTCACGTTCATAGTCACTCCTGTTCCGACAGTTACTTGTTTTATAAATATTTTGGTTTTCCAATTACTCTTGTCTGATTTAAGTTTCATGTGTTTGGGCCTTTGCCATATCGTTTTGTGTTTTTTCGAGTTTCAAATTTACCTTGCAAGCGCTTTCTGTTCAAATTTGGTTTTCCTGGTTCTTTGTCGCCAGCGATGCCTATTTATACTTTGTGGGTCCTTCGTTTTCGATAAATATTTTAGTTTCGTAGTTTGTCTGCGTCTGCATTTGTGGGATCTGCACACCACCTGGTTCGTTTCTGAATCTTGTCACCCATGGGCCCTACAAATCAAATGTTGGCTTTAAAGTTTTACACAGTATTAGCTGAATGGGAAATGTTTTGCTCATGTGCTGAACTTGCTCACGTCCTATGCGTCCCCTGGGTGCTAAACCGGCCTGTCCATAAAAACTTTGTGACGCCCCCGCAATGGATGTTTAGTTGGAAAGAAGAAATAGGAGCTTAAGTATTTTTGTCGCGTTCGTCTGGTTAAATGGTTACAGTTTGTTTGAGTTCTTATGATGAAGCATTTGTTCAGCCAATAAAAATACTGATGGGAATGAAAATCTCATGTTTTACCGCAGAAATTACAACTGCCGTAATTAACGTTTTCTGACATGGCAATTCTTTGCCACACACTTTAAATGGTATTATGTATGTACATGAAAATTTGTTTAGGCAATTTGATTAAAAACACAGCAAAATTTCATTTAACCAACCTGTAAAGTCAGACCAAAGAGCTTTACTGTAATTTCCCGAGAATAACACACACTTGTATATGATATGCCCCCACTGCCCCAATCACCTTTCTAAATGTGATGTTCCTTTGTACTCATGTATTATGCGTTCCCCGATTTGCTGAGTAGTTATCCATGCTCAAACTTTTGGTATTATCTAGCAATTTGATAGAATGGGATTTCTTGTGTTCAAACGTGTATTTTTTGAGTCCATAGAAATTCTCTTACCTTGCTAACAGTTTTGGTTGTCAACAAACCTTCCTTAGAGCTGTCGCTGCTTCTTGTTGTGAGATGGAACCATCTCGTGTGATGTCACAAAAATAAAAGATGGAACAAAGTCCTGGATATGCGACGTGTCTCTGAAGAGACCGAGCGTTTTAAAATTGTAGATGTGGTGAAAATATCTACTCTCGCTTATACAATTCATGACATCGGGTAAGACATGTTTGTTTTTATGCTGTTTGAGGTTTTGGGATAAATCCACTCACAAGGCTGTCATGATTCTTGGTGAGCAGCGAAAAGTGGTTATTATTCTACTGGATATAAATTTGTAGATATATCATATTGACATGAAAGTATCTTTTTTTTCCACAAGCACTATAGGCACTGGTAAATATATATACAATGTGACCTTTTTTAAAAATTTGTATTTTATGCACCCTCAAACCTTGCGGAAAAAAAATGCACAGCCAACAGACTATAACAACACGACAGAAATCTGAACCAAGTATGCAAAATACACTCAAACCTGTTTTAAAAGTTCAAGCCAAGTAAAACATTTAGTATTCAGGATCATCGAACAGTATATATTAAAAAAAAAAAAATTACTCATTTCTATGAATTGAATTGAGCAGCTAGTCTGATTCAGAATAAAAATTAATATGATCAACTATAATTATTTCGACAGCAAAGAATCTTACACGAACCTAAGTGTGCGGAGGTCCCACAACTTCAAGCCATCTGTGACTGCGCTCGTGAGGAAGAGGTTATAGGATTCTGGTGCCTGTGTGCTGAACATTGAGCCCTGTGAAATATACACAAATGGATGAAAATGCCTCGTCAGGAAACACATGACTCAAATAGTTTGCGACTTAGCTTCTTAGAAAATCAAGTGCTGGAAAAAACATTTGCAATATAGCCTGTATAAGCAAACTGCTTCCAAATATTTCATTGCACTTCGCACAACAGTGTGGGGAGAGGTAGAATGAAAGCCAATGGTAGTGAATCTGGAATGTGAGATGTTTTCTTTTCAACAATTTGTTTTCCATCCTTGAGCCACAGCAGTGAGATCGCACTCAGTTATATATACAGTTTCCATAGCACACGTACACCAATTCCAAATGACTTCCCTACCAACTCTTCAGATGATGCATCAAGGTGTGTGTGAAATAGGGGGAGAGGTTTTTTTGTTTGGATTTCCATTAGAGTGTGAGAACGGGAGTCTGAGAGGGCATTTCCAGTTCAGTTTTCCGAGAAGTCCTCCGCGCTTCTGCCGTGATGAGTTCCAGGTGAGTTTTTAACTGTAGAGGCGATGGAAATTTTTATTGGGAAATGTTGCTTCCCATGCCCATGCTGCAGTTCATCTGAGTGGTCAGCCTTGAGACAAGATAGCAAGGCAAAAGACGAGCGACTTTGCGGCCAGGCTGAAGCAATCCCTGCGATCCTCTCTGGTATTATCCCCCCTGCACTCCTCAGGCCCTCGGGCACCCATTGACGCAATAGCTCAGCTGAACCAACACAGTCAACATTGATGGCACACAATAGCTGGCGCGACAGTCGAAAGGCACCTGAAAGGGCAAGGCATGATGTCAGCTGTGAGCATCACACTTGAACACGCCGTGCATTTGATACACACCACTGGCTGCTGTTTATCCAGCTAATTGAGACTACCAAACACGCACAGGTCAATGCGCCGAAGCGAGGGTACGCAACAGCATGGGATCACTTTACGTATATGCGCTTTAAAGTTCACAAGGGACAAGGGAGAGGACTCATTGTCTAAAGTGTAAGACACGTTCTTTGTTGAGTGTTCAGCAGCCATCGCCAGTTGACATTTATCAATAATATTGATGGTTTTCATTGTGAGTGATTCACACTTCTATTCTTTAGAGCACAATAATGGCTATGGATGCAGGCCCAAGCTGTCTACTTGCTAGACAACAGCAAATTGGGCCCACTCTGCTCCAAGACAGTGATGTGGGAGTAAGGCTGAAGAAACCAAAATTGGATCATGGAACGGCGTTGTTCCAAGGCCCTCATTTTGCATGGATTGTCCTCCTGCCATTTCATATGGCATTTATAATCCCAATAAACCAGGGCTTTAAACACACATCTAGATAAATGATAATGACCATGAGTTTTTAGCCACTGTCTTGCATCTGTCACACCACAAGCTAACACGTTTGTTGCCTCACAGATAATGTGCTCCTTATGTAACCATCCGAGCACTCATAGACGACTTACGTAACATCATAACATCTGCCAAATAGTTGATCCTTGACAATAAAGATGGAACTCGCTCTACCCGTGGATGCCAGAACAAATACATTTTCCTTTAGGTGGGTCTGATCCAGACACTGGTTTGCCAATCACAAAGCTAATTCCCTATTTCGCTATCAGCATTCGAGTTCAACTACAGGCGAGAAAGCTGCGCTAAACAATGTGTTGACAGTTGGATGATTTTTAGGGAATCTAAATGGGTTTAGTCCTTAAACAGTGGAAACAGTCGGATATAAATTAGATAAAGGGGATTAAATGTGTCAAAGTAGAGTATTTGATGACATTTCATAAAATAAAGGTTACTCCTTTCCATATTCATTTCAGCATTCTGTCTTGTAAAAATGAAAAGCGCTTAAGTTAAAAATGTGCCCATTTGGACTTGCAAATAGAACACTTATCATCGTGATTATATTGTAATATATAATATTTTCTTTTTCTTCCTCAATGGAAGCCGCGGTGGACCGTGGCCACGGTCCTGTCCCATGGGGTCCCCAATTGCTGTGTGTGCAGGCTCTCGCGGTGCTGCTGCACCGAGGGCTTCATGCAGATGCTCTACGGCACAGCCTATAATTGTGTCCTGATGCAGACGGCCCCTTGAGATGGGGTTTTTGTCACCTGGATACCCAGCGTTGAGTTTTTTTTTTTTTTTAAAGGTCATTATTCATTGTGGTATAACTTTTGTCTGCCAGTAGCATATGTGTAGGGGTTGTGTGTCTTAGGTCACTATGGGTCATTTCTTTCATTGTATGTGAGCGTGCATGTATCCCCGTCAGCTAGTGAGTGGGTGGGTTAACTCACGTACAGCACTTTTGAGTCACGTTTTTTGAATGGAATGCGCTATATGTAATGTATTTTGATTGTTTGATGATGGTATCCCCATTTTATTTTATACTGAAAAAACTGGTTTGAGTCTTCCTAAATTTTTGTAGTTTCATATTTTACTTGGATGAATACATTAGTCCATTTATTTATTAGTAAAGTATTGTATGAGTTCAGCCAGGTGAGCTGGAGCTTATTAAGTGGAGAGGTACAGCCTGGACTCGTCACCAATCAATCACAGAGCACATATACAGTAAACATTCATTCACTGTAACATTCACATTCACACCTAAGGGCAAGTTAGAGTCTTCAGTTAATCTAAGACACATACTTTGGGAATGTGGGAAGAACCCGGAGTACCCGGAGAAATGGAAAAATGCAATTTCCACATGGAGTCAAGATTCGAAACCTGAATCTCACAACTGTGAGGCAGGCGAGCTAACCACCCGTATACTGTGCTGCCTAGTATTATTTATACTCTTTTAAAATTATTTTTCATTGTTATCTTTTTCAGTGCATCTCACAGAGCTGCTAACTTAATTTTGTTACACTGCCCAAGTGTATCGACAGGACAACATCCTGTTCTCATTGAATTATCCTGTGTGTGTTACTGACAATGACAAAAGATAAAAAGATAATGCAGAGAAGTCGAGTCAACAGGAACCATCACTTTTTAATAGGGACTGTAACGCTTTGAGATGAGTACCTTGTTTTGTGTGATACAGTGGGCGGCTCTGCTGTGAGCATCAGGCACCTCTGCAGCGACTACACCTTTGTTCATGTCAAACACTTGAATGGAACGATTGGAAGCACATGCCAGAACAATGTCTGACCCAGGAAAGTTATGGGAACTACTACGAAGTCAAGACAAGCATGGGACTAAGTTAAAATGAAGGTGGAAAGGGTACATGATTTTAAAGTGTTTTTAGCTGTTATTTTATCTGTTATTTTCGCATGTTAGAGAGACCCAATACAAGATATCCCACCACCGTTGGTTAGAAGGCAGACATTCCTGAAAAATTAAAGACAAAATAATCACAAGTAAAACCAGCAGTGGAAGCTTCAGAGGCAGCAGTTTACATGGCTCAGATTCAAGGGGCGAGCTAACAAGTTCAGCAGCTAGATTCAATTTGTCCACCAAAACACTTGAGCCCGCACTTTCTGTCAGAAGAACAAAATGCGAAACCAAAGGATACAGGCGAAGAAATCATTGATAGCAGACAAGTCTGTTATATCGGCTCCTGAGGATGTTGAAAAGCAACCTGACAGTTTGACAAAACTTCGCTGCTGATATCTGAAGTAAAAAAATAAATAATGATCATGTTAAACAGTGCGCATACCTTTTTTCTTTTTTCAAAATGAACACATGACAAAGAATGGTTATTGTTCAGTTGTTTTTCTAACCAGTCATTAGAGCTTCAATAATTCATAAATCAGTGTAGCATAATCCATATATTGACACACAATAGAATTTGTTAAAAAGCATGATTGGCATTTTTCATGATGTCATATGAGAAAATGACCAAACCAAAAAAATATCGACCCACCCAAGCTCACGTTACCTTTTGATGTCATCATGTGTGACATCCACATGATACAAATACAAGTGGAGTGAGTCTCCCGATGCAAGAAGCAAAAACTTGTCCAGGTAATAAAACTGGGCAGCTTTGATAGGTTTAGAGAACATATTTTTCCCCTGAAAGAAAACAAGAAACAAGAGACATTCATATTCTTAAAATATACTGACAGACAAACTCAAAATGAAACACATTTCACAAATAGTTCTCCTATGGAACATGATTATTTATTCTGTTTTGTTTGAGTCACACCATTTTAAAGCATGGAATGGTTGTTAGCTTGCTGTAAAATTAATTCTTTTTAAAATCCCTCAGTTGCTTGAGCAAATACAGTAACCACTGTCTTTGTCTCAAAACTAGTAAAAAGCCCGTTTTGAGATTTTATGGACAGAAAATCTATAATAAATCTTCCATGTTTGCTTAATTTAAACACATCTTCATTGACTCTCTTGATTTCAACATAACTTAAGACGGCTTTATGAGCAAAAGAAAGCATACTGTAGAACACCGGGCGTCTTTCTTTGTTTGTTTTTGTTCTTCATCTTTGGTGCCATCAATCTTTTACATGGAGATTGTGGAAAGAGTCTTTTCCACGAAAAAAAACAAAAAAAAAAAAAAAAAAATATTGTTCAGTTGTTTTTCTAACCAGTCATTAGAGCTTCAATAATTCATAAATCAGTGTAGCATAATCCATATATTGACACACAATAGAATTTGTTAAAAAGCATGATTGGCATTTTTCATGATGTCATATGAGAAAATGACCAAACCAAAAAAATATCGACCCACCCAAGCTCACGTTACCTTTTGATGTCATCATGTGTGACATCCACATGATACAAATACAAGTGGAGTGAGTCTCCCGATGCAAGAAGCAAAAACTTGTCCAGGTAATAAAACTGGGCAGCTTTGATAGGTTTAGAGAACATATTTTTCCCCTGAAAGAAAACAAGAAACAAGAGACATTCATATTCTTAAAATATACTGACAGACAAACTCAAAATGAAACACATTTCACAAATAGTTCTCCTATGGAACATGATTATTTATTCTGTTTTGTTTGAGTCACACCATTTTAAAGCATGGAATGGTTGTTAGCTTGCTGTAAAATTAATTCTTTTTAAAATCCCTCAGTTGCTTGAGCAAATACAGTAACCACTGTCTTTGTCTCAAAACTAGTAAAAAGCCCGTTTTGAGATTTTATGGACAGAAAATCTATAATAAATCTTCCATGTTTGCTTAATTTAAACACATCTTCATTGACTCTCTTGATTTCAACATAACTTAAGACGGCTTTATGAGCAAAAGAAAGCATACTGTAGAACACCGGGCGTCTTTCTTTGTTTGTTTTTGTTCTTCATCTTTGGTGCCATCAATCTTTTACATGGAGATTGTGGAAAGAGTCTTTTCCACGAAAAAAAACCAACAAAAAAAAAAAAAACCAGCATCGGGTTTCTGTTCATGTCCTATGGTTGCTGTATTGTGAATGATGAATTGTCTGCACGTGAGGCTTTTTTTGCATTAAGTACTAACGGCATGTGAGTGGTCAGGCCGAAATCGGGGTGATGACATAGAAGACCGCAAGTATCGGTGTTTTGAATGGGAATGAGACATTTTACCATGATAACAGCAGGCTCTGGGATGTCATGAGTCCAAAGTCGCAGAGTCTGGTCATGTGATGCACTTAACCAGCACTGCCTATTTAGGCTCCAGCTCACGCTGCTCACTGGCTTGTCGTGTCCTGCATGCAGACAAAGAGAGCCTTTCATAATCAGCTGGAAATAACCGTGTGTATTTGCAACATTTGCTCTTATGGAACTCCACTAAGATGTGGAGAGAGTGAGGATTTCAGCATCTCTTTGTAACCTCACATTGGTCATCGTATCTGTGCTGCCCCCTTTTGGTGCTTTTGGTGTGGGATAGACCGTGCCGACACTAAAATCCTACTTCAGAAATCATCTGTAGTCAAAATTCTTCATTCTACAAGGTTGACAGTTATCGGTGAGGCAGTAAATATCTGTGGAGTGTTTCAATTCAAGTCAAAGGTCCGTTTCAAAGTTATGTACAGTAGCCCAAAAAGGCTTTTCTCTTGATTCATTTGGTAATGAATCAAATTCTTCATTCTCCTTGACTTAAAGTAAAATGAGTAAAACTTTGAGAATAGATATATGCTGAACTACACTGGAATGTGAGCACTCTCTTGAGGCCAATTGGGGAAGATTAAAAAAACCAAAAAACACTCGCGCCTAACCCGAGATCACGTTTGTAAAACAGCGCAATCACTGTTCATATGATTGTGAAGCTACACCATACCTGTATAGACAGCTGGATTGCCATGAAGGGAAGACTTGTACATAAACACAGAGTTGTCACCAAGACCACACAGGAGTTGCTTTCCATCACCTGGGAGAAATGTAAACACACGCAATCAATATGTATGATACATTTCAACAGATGATCAATTATTTTGGGCAGGTCAGTACGAGGTTTTGAAAAATGTGGAGTACTGTACATCATTAAAATTTTAGATGAAATAACAGACTTTAATACACACCTGAATATTGGAGGCAATAAACTGGCTTGTTTGTAATACTTAGATGGACACGAAGAACTGTCGGTGCTGCAGTGTCGTCTGGGTAATCTTTGAGGAATAAACCTCTAAAATGAAAATTAGTAAGATTAGAAACAAGAAAACTACTGTCATTTCAATGCAGTTTTTTTAAAAGAATAATATAGAGCACTTACTTCTTCTTATTTGTCTTCATTGAAGACTGACTTTTCGGAGCATTTTTGGGGTGTGATAATATGAGCTTTCTGTAATAAAAGTAGAAATGTTGAATAGTAATGAGTGCCACAAAAAATGGGTTTGAATTGTGAAGATTCTTGGGGGTGTTGTGAACCTTGAACGATTGTTCCCACCACCCCCAATTTAGGGCAAAGTAATGCATCTTAATTTTAATTTATGAACAGACAGTTTTGATTATCTATCTTGCTTGGCTACCTCGGGGAGCTTGTGTATCCAGATGATTTCACCTTTGAGTGGAAGACAAGCGGCTGCTCCTTTACCCCCCCTGTGGAAAAATAGTTTAATTTTTAAGAGGAACATATTTCTTTCCTGAGAAATTCAGAAAAAAATCTGAAAGCACACGTTCATCCCGATCTGCACCAATATGAAACCAGCTCTTCCTTTCCTGTGTCCTACCCCACCACAGAGTTATCAGAAAACGTCAACAAACAGGCATACTTAATGTTCACTGTACAGTAAGTAATAGGGTGTCATAGTTTGTACAAATTAGCAGAGAAGTATTAATTATAAGCCACAAATTGAGGGGTGAGGCATTTGCTCCCTGTCAGCTGTCATTGCATGTCTTTGCATTACAATGAGCTATTATTTTCGAAAGCTTCTGACAACGCTCCTGTCCAAAGCATAAAAATAAATGAATACGCAAGATATTCCATAACAATAATCATCTAGTTTAATGAGATGGAGCATTATCCATATTTTCTGTAATATACATGTAAATCTGAATGAAGAAAATAGACAAAATCCCTTCAACTGCCCCTCACTGGTCATTGAGAGAAGTTGGATGAGTGATTTGCTGTGTGTTTATTTGGGAACTAACGACTGAAGAATGAAAGGAATAATTTAAAGACCACTTTCAAAGTATTTTTTTTCAAATTACCGGTAGCTAATCATAACATAACACATATATATATATATATATATATATATATACGAGAGAGAGAGAGAGAGAGAGAGAGAGTTACAGATGTAAAAATTACCACAGGCCACAGCTTTAGCCTTTAAATTTACAAGAGTTATGAAGGACTGGAAGAAAAAATAAATAAATCGATCAGTGTTATTTTGAAATGGTTCTTTCCTGGAAAACGTACTCAGTTGCCCAAACAATCTACTGCATCTGCGGAACGAAAAGTCATGAGTCATTAAGCTTTTTGGACCCACAGAGGTATATTAAATTCTGGGATTTTTAAGAAGTGACTGATTGTTAAATCATTGATTTAACAGTGACTCTGGCTATCTCTGGAGATGTTTTCTGAGACAAAGCCCAGGAGGAAAATTACAGAAATTAAAGAAGTCCAAGAAAAAGACAAAGATAATAATTCAGGCTTCTAAAAATGTATAATTTACCGCATCTATATGACCCAATGTGTCCAGCCTTTACCATAACTAAAGGGTGTAAGAAGCTGAAATTCAGGGATCACGGTATGTAGATAAGAGTGCAATTCAATTATGAAACTTATTGTACGACGAATGTACAATATTACATATTAACGAGGGTCATTTCCTCAACATGTATGTCTGTCTGCATTACTTGCATATCTCTGTGTCCTTTTTCTTCCCAGTATGAAGCAATAGAGCCATCTGCCCCCATTTCAAAATGAATGAAAGGAAATGATATCGAAAATAAAATAAATAAAATCATCTGAAAATGTAATTTTACTAAACAAATATGACCTGGAAAATATAGAATGAGACCGACTGTGACTCGTAGTGTCGGTGACCTCTCTCTATACAAGGGAACAAAGTGCAAGTTCTTCCCCCCAAAACTTTTTTAAACAAAATAAAGCATTAATTTCAGTTTCAGATTCACATAATGCGTCATCCTTCTTTCTCACTCGGCTCTTTAAAAAGAACTTTTGTAGCCTGGTTCCAGACTTAGAATGGAACAATGTTTTCTTTTCCAAGATCCTGAGAGGTTTATGGTTTAATATGTTTCAATTCTGCAGATAGTGTATACTTTTAAAATGCAGCGTGATTAAGGCCGCATTAGTCAGTAAATGCTTGTGGCTTTGGGTCTGACTTAGCATGCAGTACAGCTCGTCAACATCTCCAGAGTAAGGCTCACAGCTCTTCTCCATGCAGCTGTAGGGAGTCAGGATAATGTTGCCCTTTTCCACCGCTACCGCTCCATGAGAGCAACATGAAAACCACAAAGAACCACTGAACGCGCCCCCAGAGAACAGAGTACGCTGCCAGAGCCTAATGATAACACCTGGGTCACAAATAGGCTTTGACCATGGAACCAATGACTGCACAAAGCAACCCCATTTGGATAATTAACACCCACATCTCGGTTACAATGTGTTTGCATCTGCTATTATATTTCAAGTACCTGTTAAAAGTGCTGAAAGTACTCAAATTGAAGGGAGTTAGATAAGTAATTACCATCCCCTGCTGCGTGAAGGAAATAATGTTTTCCATTCTCTCATATATAATGTGGAAGTTTGTGGAATAGACCTCGCAAGAACCAATAATTAATGAAATTTAAAGCATCTGCTTCTGCTAGTGGTTAGAGACTGAAGACAAAATATTGTCAGAAGCTTGCGAGTACTGCACATCACGAACACGAGCATCAACTATCTGTTCCGAATCAACAAGAAGAATCAATTGGGAGTGCGACAAAGTTTGCACAAGCTCTCCGTTTAACTCTGTAACGCTACAAGATCATGAATCAGGCACGAGCACAACATGAGAGGGGTCCACTATCGACTGCTAAAATTTGTACTACAGGGTCGCCATGGTATGACATGTCTATCACCATAAGACGATGACACATCCTCACCTTTTTTCTTCAAATGATTGGGCTCCTTCTTCTTCAACTCAGCATTGAGGGGAGACTCCATCAGTGGCGGGGAACTGGAAACAAGGGAGGGGGTGAGACGGGGAAAAGAGTTCCTGGAATTGAATGCTTATAAGCTTTTCCATTGCTGGATTATTAGTTGCTCTACCATAACATTGTTGACTCATCAAAAAAATGTAATTCAGCAGATGCAATCAAGACTGCAGCTTGTCCATTGCAATTTTCCCCTTGAGTCAAAATTTCAGAGGTTAAACATACATACACCTTTTCCTCATTAGGGTTATGGATGAGCTGGAGCCTGTCAGCAGATTTTTAGATGAGAGGTGGCATACACGCCGCCTCACATTGAGTATAGACAAACAACCATTCACACCACAAATTTAGATTTTAAAGTGTCTATTGAAATGAAAGACAGAGCGAACAGTTGTTTGCCTCTCACTCTTTCTCTGTATATATTTTATTTATATATTTTACATGGACGAAATTTCAAGATTACCTTGGAAATATTGAAAAGCCTTGACTCCCTGCCTGGATTCTCTCCACATCACCCAGACAGAACTCCAACAGGCCCACACAGGGAGTAAACAAAGAGCTCACTAAAAACAGCATCTGTGTGGCAGGAATTCAACAATTGTCAAGGTAATGGTGATCATCTGTTAGATTAGATTGTGAAATCAGACACATTTATTTTAGAACTTTAGACACGTCATTGCTTTCTCCTGGGCAGGAATAAAATGGAAAACCCCAAACACAACAATGCAATACAATATTGCCAAGAGCAATAGAAGCGAAGAGCAATCACGCAATCCTCTACTTTGCAAAGTTACTGAAATGTAATTTTTAAGTGCAAAGCCCATGAACAGATTATTCAGGTTTATGAGACAAAACTAAATAAAAACTTCCCTCAATTTACGGATGACAGACTTTAATTGGTAAAGCAGTAAGGCACACATTTAAAGTTTATACTTAAGTTTTTACGTGATAGCAACCACATTTTAATTTTGGGAAAGGTCTGACTCAAACAGTCTGTAGCATGGTAAAAGAAGGAAACCGCAATAGACGTGCATCGTGTGTTGCCTACACAATAACCTAAATAATGAGGAAAGTTGAGGGACCACTGCTACGCTGACATTCCATGATTAATCGAATTATACTTTGTCCAAATCACATCTCAAAGGACATCAATGAATATGAGAAAAAAACATGAACTATGGAAAAATGTAGCAATGCCATTTGATTATTTGAGGTATACTCACAGAGTTGTTAGGTGTGTCAGAGAAGACCCAAGACCCAGCCATTGCGATGCTCAAATTGGGATAGTCTAGAATCAGTTGAAATACAATATTTTATGATGTCCTGTTTTCTACAAAATACTGAGGGATTCCCCTATGGGGTTTTTGGGCAGCACAAAAACAGAAGGCACCATACCTGTGAAATGTAGAACAGACACTAGCTCTGATGTAGCCAGATTGACTACATACAGACCATCTGTACTTCCAACGCATAACCAGCTCTCGTCCCTAGAAAGGTAGAAAAACTTTTACACAAGTTGCACCTTAACAAGGTATCTTGGTGTGAGATGTCAACACTAAAATGATCTAAAGATGAATCTGAATGTGTTTTAAAGTGTGGTTTGCACGATACATGTATACAGTACAATACATCCCATGTAAAATAAAGATTTTTAGCATCCATCTGCTTGCAGTGGTCCAAATCCAGACAGATTAAGTCAAACACAGCAAATCCCCATCTGTTTATTTCAGACCGTAAATCTCATACTGTACACTAATGGCGTATGGCAAGACTGTAATTAAACATAATGAAGGAAAGGTATTATGCAATATCATTACTGTATATCATTATAATCATGTTTTTGTAATGTGGGAGGAAGCGAGAGAAAAAGCCCTGGTCTGAGATCTAAACCCGGGATAATTTAACTGCGTTGGCCATGTTGTTCACGATAAATTACTGTTTTAGACCATTTATCCTCAATTTGGTAGCGGGTGAGCTGGAGCATATCCCAGCTGACTTTGTGAGAGACATGGAGTAAAAACAACCATTCATTCTCACATTCAAAGATATGGAAAATGTTGAGTCTTCAATTAAACTAACCGTTAGGTTTTTAGATTGTTGGAGAAATCCCATGCAAGCACAAAGAGAACGTGAAAACACAGAGGAAGGCCTGACCCGAGACTTAAGCCCGGAAAACAGACAATAAAATACAGAACTACTGTAATTTAAATGTCCCGGTAAGTAAAGCACAACAGGTCATGTAGAGGCGATGGAAGGATGACAGATAGATGGGTAGATATTTGTTCCACTTACCTTTTCTCTGCATCAATGTTGTCATGACATGAGCCAAAAGAAACGATTTTGAGGACAGGTTTTGAAATGTCCACTTCTGACGACTTTTCTCCCACTCCTAAAAGAGTTCATGAAAAGCAGCATTAAAGTAAGTAGGCTTTATCAAACTACTTAGTGCTATCACCTGTACTCCATGGCAAGGTTCTCACCCGCTTGATGTCTTTGTTCATTTTTGTGAAGGTCTATTTTGGTCACTAGCTGACAAGAAAAGTCAGCATGGAGAGAAAAACACCAAACCTAAAGCAGACAGAAAATAATTGGTCACACGCGGCATGGAACTACTTTTTGTGAAGGTCATTTTGGTGCTGTCGGGGCTGGCTATAACAACCTGTCCATCAGCGGAGCCAGTGATTATGTGCCCATTTTCCTTCATGAAGAACACACTGAGCAGTGGAGAAGCTGAACAATAAGAGTTTGGTTAAACGCATCAAACAATTAAAAAGCTTTGATCTGTTTTATTCTTAAATGTCATACCTGACAGTACAAAAGATTGGTAGAAAACAGTTTCAGTTTGTAGATCCCATACCTAAAAGATTGTGTTGTACAGTTCTGACCCAAAAATATTTAATGTGTGATAATACATCATTCAGAATGTTAACTCAGTACCTTGAATGTTCGGTCTTCTGACGTGGTGACAAGAATGTTTTTATCCCACGTGCAAAACTCTGCTGATGTTACAGGTCCCAAGTGGCCAGTTAATGTCAAGATTGTTTCCTCTTTCTGATGAGAAAAACAGTCATATTGGCTTCCCATTTGTGTCCACTGTGCATTAACATTTGCATCTGCAGATCAGAGTTCAAATCCTAAAAATGAATTTAGACTTGGGAAAATAAATACCTCTAAACTGAGAATATATGCAGTGGCTCCAGAGCATGCAGCCACTCTCTCATCAGACAAGCAGAAGGAAAGATGGACCACTTCACCTGGTAAACTTCCGATAACTGTCCCAGCTGCAATTTGACCTTTGGCAAAATTCAGTTAGCAACATGAGCTCATTATGATGCAGTACAGTTGTACAGCAATGCCAAGTAAAACCACAATATGTGGCCTGTTAAATGAATACTTTCTGACATTATCAATCACAACTCAACAGTCTTATCATAAAAGCACATAGATTCATTTCACTTGTTCCTAGGTGTCTAGTTTGTATGGATTTACATGAAGCAACTTTCTCTTTCTGTACCTTGGCTCACTCTTCTCTGGCACACTTCCACATTCCAAACAATAATGTAATCGGCAGATGCAGAACAGAGAAGGACAGGTGAGTTCTTTTTCCCAAAAGTCATGGAGGTGATTTCACTGTGATGGCCCGTGAACAGCAAGGCCTGTGGAGACACAGAAAAAACACTTGTGTGATTCATGCCATTGTGGTGTCCCACTATCTTTACTGTACTATATTTTTAATCTTGCAACGCACTGGCTTCAAAATACCATTTTTTCCACTTAATGTATAACAACACAGGAAAGGATAAGGAAACAATAAAGCTTGCAGAGCATGGCCGAAAGAATAGTAGATGAAAGTTTAAAATTAAATTGTGATTAAGGAAGCTCTATAGACTATATGTTAGCACATGTGCCACACTGTTCTGAGTTTTTGGGTTTCAATTTCGGTTCTGGTCTTCTTGTGTGCAGTTTGCATGTCCTTGGACTTGGGACGCATGTATACACACACACACACACACACACACACACACACACACACACACACACACACACACACATTAAATACACTATGAATTACATTCTCGACATAGAGGGAGACACGTCATAAACATGCAAATCTCGGGTGACAAACCTTTTGCCCAACGTCCGCATTGCTGTACATGAGAATATCCTTGCCATTCTGAGGGATGCAAGTGTAACAGTAACTATAAGCGAGTTGCTGGTACGATAGAAGTTTGTCACAAGTCAATTTGAATCTTTCAACGATCATTTTCCTGCTCCACGGCAAACCACAAACCCGCCTTCGCCTTCGCTTGTTAACATAACATGATAGCAATTCAAATGATTGTCACTTATTCAGTATCTCGTCTGAATTACTCTAAAAACATTACGTATTCTCAACAGAATACGTTTGGTCAAACTAATGATTATTTTCCACAACGTGATGAACGTCTCGTCTTGGCAAACGTTTGCGGTTGCTCGGAGACCGGCTGCAGCGCTTTGGTAGAGATTGTCTATTGAATGATGTGTTCATCTCTTTCATTATGATGTAAACCGTAGAGAAAATCGTTTCAGAGTGGGACGTGTTCTTTTTTGACTCAGGAAACTCTTTAGTGTTTGCACCACAACCTTCAACCACTAGATGACAGTCAATCTTAATTTGTGATTGCGAAAACAATAATTTGAAAACGCGTAATCAAGGCAAACAGATATAAATAAACAAATAAAACTATTAAAAATGTGACTGTAATGAGACTCAGATAATCGATATAAAATATAAATGAAATATTGTTGTCAACTGCAACCCTGTGCTGGTCATGATGGTGGTATATAAAGATGTCTTGCAGACGTGAATGTGTCGAGTCAATTTTATTTACATATCCCTTAGTCACAGCCAAGTCAGGAATTTGTACATTTAAATTAATACAGTTAGAATGGAGGAGGAAGAAGCGGGGAAAAGAAACGTAATTAGTTATTAGCATTTATTCCCAAAAGGCTCAACTGAGACACTGTGTTGTTTTCCAAAAAGATTTCAAGTCAGTTTATTGAAAAGGCTCAAGGATAAGCGTAGACAAAAAAAAAAAAAAAAAAGGTTCTGGCGCCTGGAACTTTGGGAAATGAAGTCATTCAACGCAACCGGATATGACGCCAGAAATGCGTCTGGTGGCTGGGTGCCGTCTGCCCTTGTGGTCCACTGTACTTGGATGAATCAGTCGACGTTTAACGCGCTTTGCGAAATGATTGGGCTTTTGTCGCGGAACGCTAACTTTAGCTAGGCTACTAGCCGCTTGTCATATTTCAGGATTCCCTTTATCGATGAGAAGGAGTGTTCGAGTGCCAACGCCTGTCCTGACAAATAGTTTTTTTTCTTCCCCAGATTATCCTTAACATACTAGGATCGGATCTTGCTAACGTGTACTGTGGAGAGACGCTATCTTAACTTAGGATAAACGGCTACCGAGCGAGTCATCAACTTGTGACTCTCTCGTTAGTCACATCGTTGGCCAACAACTGGGCAAGCTAGCGCAGAAATTGTTCTATTTATTGTATTGTATAACAACGAACCCGAACGAAGTAAAATTACACATTTAAACTTGACATTTTGAATTTTGGTAATATGAAAGAGGCACAGTCGGATGGATTGGGATTTGTTCCACAAAAAGACATTGTATATAACAAACTTCTGCCTTATGCGGATAGGCTCGATGAAGAATCTAATGATATTTTGAGTAAAATCAAGGGGAACTTGGCCCGCGCTGTTCAGTTTAGAGAAATATGGCCCGGTGTGCTGTTTTGGACGAGGAAACTTTCCACGTAAGTATTACAAAAATGCCCCCGGCATCCAAATATAAATCCCTTTGCTTTTTTTTTTCATTACTCAGATTGAGTACAAGTAATTAGAAGTTAGCAAACAGCTGTTAGCACAGTTTTCTTGTAATACGTCAACAAGTGCAGTTACGAAAGTTTTGCTTGTACGTTGAGGTTCTCGGCCAAGTCTGAATTCGCTTGAGACTGTGTAACAAACGTATCAGAAAACATAGCCATCACATGAGTGATTACGTAGTTATATGTCAATATGATTTTTTTGGCTTCTAAGTTTGCCATATCTGTATCGTATTTCCGATTTTGTATAAAATTCTTCAGTGGAACATGGAAGAATTGCATTGATTGTTATTATTGTGCCAACAGTTTGAAGCTACAAAACCTACAGCATATTTAATCAAGAAGAAGTGATCAAAATCTTCACTAATGAATATGTATATTTTTGCTCCACAGTTTCATAAGCTCAAAACCATTATTAATTGCGATGAATGGTGTCCACTTTTTTCACAATACGTTATTTGTTTTCTTGGTGATGAATCACATGGTGGCATCTGTCAACATGACACTGGATTACTCAGAGTGCTGTTTCAATTTGTACTTTGTTGCTGGGCTGATTAATCCGTTTCTGTCCCCATGTTGGCACATTGCTGTGTCCCAGAGTGAGGCACTACCGGCTCAGAGAGATGGAAAGTTCACTATGGGGTTTGACCCAGATTCTGCTTACTGCTGTTAAGGCATGCAAGTGGTGACACAGCCATTTCAAAATGGTCAATTTCACAGCTCTGCGGGCCTTTCATGGGACCAAAACACACATTTATAAAACATGGCTATTTGTGAAATGATTTTCTTTTAATGGCACAAACACATGACACTGAAAGCCTCAATAACAAAACTGAATGTTTTTCCCTCCAATGTAGGTATATACGTCTATATGGCCGGAAGTTCAGCAAAGAAGACCACGTGCTATTCATCAAGTTGCTGTACGAGCTAGTCACCATCCCTCGTCTAGAGATCAGCATGATGCAAGGCCTGGCTCGCCTCCTTATCAAACTGCTCAAGTAAGCCGCACGCTGTGAAGCAGCAAATCTGTTTACGCATTAGCCTGACTCTGTGTGTTGTCCTTCTAAGGAAAAGAGAGCTTCTCTCAAGGGAGGACCTGGAATTGCCTTGGAGGCCTCTGTATGAATTGCACGACAGGATACTTTTCTCCAAGACGGAGCATCTGGGCCTCAATTGGTTTCCCAAGTAGGCATTTGTTACTGCTTATTCTGTGACATCAACTAAAGCACACTCCTAACCGATTTCACCTTTTTACACATTTCATTTCATTCGTATACTGTATAAGGATTTCCATTAGCTTCTCGCAGATGCCACTTATAACTCACCTGCTATCTATTTTTTGAATGGTAAAATGTAACCTCTAAACTTGAACACCCATTGACCACTGATTTGTTTGTACAGGTATTTCAAAATAATTTTTTCCATGGTACTTGCATTAGCAGGGTCAAACTGTCCCCATTAGCAAAGCTTTGATAATTCTACAGCGAGTATTTTGTGTCGAAGTTTAACATTCCAATCTCTCATGCAAATACATAAAGGACTTAGACATTGTTAGAATAATAAGACATCAAATGAATAAATGTAGTACAGTGTGTTTGATTCTCAAGAGACGTACATGTTTATGAACAAGCAGGGGGACTTTGCGGCATTTTACCTCTATAATATTTTTTGACTTAGCCGTATTCTACTGAGCACTGCAGCCTGGACTGAGATGTATTTAGAAAACAACAAATCATGTGGCTCTGTTCCTTCACTGAAGGGAAAGTGTCCAGAAACGCCCCCGATTTCACATGTCATCTTGTTAACTTATTGTATGGAGCGTTTAAGTTATATGGCCATTATCACACTTTGTCTTTGTCTTTCCAAGAAAATACTGCATATACAACAAAACTAAACACATTTGTTTAGCTAAGCCTGTGTCACATTTTTGTGGGACTGAGGCAACATAATTTGAATAAAAATATTGGATGGTTCCAAATTGAACGACATTTATTTGGGATGTTCATGTTTGGAGATGCCACTGTATGTCCTTTTTTGTGTACGTCTGCCTGCATTCCTGAAAAGCTGTCTTGCTCAGTAGCCTACTCTAAATGACACCATACAACTGTGAACAATCCCTTTTTTGTAAATTCAGTTTTATTCTTATCCAACCTAATTTGTAAAGTTTTGCATGTGCAAAAACTAGCACAAACTTGATTACGCACTCAGACGTAGAAGTTGATCTACAAAGTGCGCACACCCAGGATTATGTCTACCAAATGAGCAATATTGCCATTCAGTACATTTTGTGTGCTTTGGGACTATGATATATGCAAATAGATTAATTTAGCACACGCATTGTGTTTTTAATAGTTCATTTGAAAGGCAGGTGAAAATCAGCAAGCACAGTCCTGTCAGCATAGTTAATGGAAGCAAAATGAGAGGCAGTGTGGAGAACTATTACCCTCATGTCAACATTTTTGAATCGCCAGGAAAAACACTGTTGCAATATCGTCTAGCGAGCTTTGCAGTTTTGAAGCTTCTGAATGATCTAAGCCTTCGATTTAATTGAACGGCTGACTTGGAGCCAGTCACAAGGAGGAGTAATGCCATGTCACCTGTGATAAATGTCCTTTCAACTGTACATTTTCTTGCGTCTGGCTCATTTCAGCGCACTGCATCAATTGCTTCTCATGGCCTCTTCCAGAGCAGCTTTTTGGGTGTGCTGTCCCAAGTTTATAATTCAAGGTTACCAGGATGTGTGTCCAGTGTACATGCATTTGGGGCCAGTTAAACAAAACAGGACTTTTATGCTGTTGCTGGCTTCGCGAAAAATATTGTCAGACTTCATTTTGCGCATGCAGAGGTCTCACAAATGTTCCATAGTGAAAACCATTAGTTATATTAAGTGCAAAACCCTCTTTTCAGTACAGCATTCTAGACCACTTGAACGCCTGTTGCCAACAGCGTGAGCAATCCGCTAGCATGAGTGAGAACACAATTTAGCGCCCACTACCGGTATTTGGTATTCGTAGAAGGTCATGTGCATTATGTCCATTGACAGCAGCATTTACAATCTGTTAGAGGGAAGTAAATCAGGCCCATGAAGTCATAAAATAATATTTGTACGGTACTTGTTTTGGGTGGACAAATTGACTTACTGTACCCAACTCCTTTCACGATGACATGCATGTTTCATGTAACTTTTGGGAGGCATTTATATGTTGCTCATCCATTGTTTAATTCAAGCAAGCAGTGCGAGGTGGTCTTGGATGGTGCTATGGGAACATTGTGTGTTTATGATGCTTTGCAAGCATATGTGTTGTTACCGCCGATGTGAACTAGCTTTGGCTGACAAACCAGCTCATCTTTTTCCAAACGACACGAACGCACTTTAAACCAAAATGTAATTGTCATATATTCATATTCTGCGCAACTGACACTTTGCCTAGTGCTGAATGTGTTCTTTATGCCTTTGTCCCCCTTTCACATTCAGTTCTCCATGGCCCCGTTCATCCTCTGAACTCATTATGCTAAAATTGGTTCAGAGGTGGTAAGGACAACATCATTCCTCTTTTGTGTTTTATCTTTGAAGTTCTTTTTCCCCTACATTGCATGTGAAAACTAGAGAGCCCAAATGCAACTTGGCATCGGAAGATAAATCAATGTTTTCATTTCACTCATACATATTCGAGACTATCGCACTGCAGCTAACATGATTTCTCCCTAGCCAGTCTCATTAGAGATTGTCGTCAAAATTCCCATCCTCATAAACTGTCTTGAGACTTTGTACTACCGGTATATGGACTACGTTCTTATTCTAGTAAAACATAACACTACACTGTACTTCCAGTAGTGTTAGAGCAATTGGAACTCCAGCCATGTTTCTTGCTGTCCTGGAGTGTGTCTTGGGAAACGTGAGGGTTCATTCCTAACATATGAATGATTCAGGATCTCCCTCCTTGAGTGTCCAGGTCCATTTAATGGGCCTCTTATGAGAGGCTGTTGATTGATGGTTTTGTGATGCATGTGCGTATTTGCTTTGTGAACTTAAAAGTGTTACACTTTGCATTTTTGGTTGAATACTTTGACCCATAATTTGACATGGGAAGACTGCTACTATCCAAGTGTGTGAGCTCTCAAAAGCATCGAGCGGCCAACATGAACATATGTTGTACAGTTGGCGATTGGGTTTGGCAGGCCATTTCCAACAAGGCATGGCTTGAGCGTGCATGTGAGCACAGTTAGGTGGGATTGTGGGTGGGGCGCTCCAAAGCTCTGGTTATATTGGTCCAGAGCTTTCAACACTCTTATGTGACTCAGTCCCTGAGTATTCTATTTTTATATTTAATGCCAATGTTATCATTCCAGGAATATGGAAAGTTATCAATACAACGACAGCTACAGCACCACATCTTACAAACTAGTTTCTTTGTGGAGGGCTGGGGGCGGTTAAGATTGTTATTACAGTCACAATAGTATTTTTATACTGTTCATAAATCCTCAAACCTGTATGAGTCTTCTGTATGCATGGGGTCCGATTCAGACTGCATTGATGTGAAGGAATTTTTTTACAAAATATTCTGCAATTTGGACATAACCTTGATGCCATTTTCTGTGTTTTTATTATTACAGCTCTGTAGAAGGTGTGTTGAAGACACTTGTGAAAAGTTGCAGACCGTAAGTACACCTTGTTATCTTGATCCATGCCATGTATTATTTTCCTTAATATATCAAAAAAGGATGATATGTTTGTCGTAAAATCCAAAGCTTGTTAAATCTGAACCTTCATTAAATGGCAAATTAGCGTCATAAATGAAAAGCCCGCTCAAAAGGGTTGTGATCACAGAGAAGCTGATGGAATGATTGTGCTAGTTGTGTCAACAGCAGAGAAAATGCTTCCTTCAATGGCATGTCATATTGCTAACTTTTCTGAAGACAAGCAGTAGTGTCCATAAATAGGTTGGTCCTTGACTTTGTCCACCATGGTTATATGTGCATGCATCTTAGGCAAGCACTAGGACATCCCTCACTTCGCACTTAGTCAGCTAATCTTATTATCTCATCTAATTCTGTCTTGTGTGAGAATTTCCTGTCACTGGGACGAGAGAGTGTAATTTGTGGTCAGCTGGTACAGCAGCAGGACGTAGGGCCAAGTGGCTTTTGGCTGCAAGTAGCAATGGCTCCAGTTCCCCAAAGGAGGCTCGTGACCTGACATAAACTGCTGAGTTGAGACGCGCATTATGAACCATAGAAATCACCTAGTGGGCGTGTTGGTCCGTTAGAACCACTGGATTGATGCTTACAGCCACAATGTGCCAGGTGTGTGACTTATCATCTCCCCCCTGCTGAACATACATTTTATTGCTGCTCGTGCTGGAGCCTGTTTATTGCAATAATTTTGCATAGCGATTGTGAGGAACATGGACTTAGTTTGTCGAAAACAATATTTTTGTGTATAATTGTGTAGCTGTAATATAATCTTTCATGTGGATTGTGAAAATGTGTTTGTTTTTTGTTTTTTTTGTTTTTTTTAAAGACAGGGCTTGTCTCTCTTTGGTGGCACTCTCTAAGTTGCTCTGTTGTTTTTGATACTTTATGATGTACATATGAATATGAATGAATGTGACTCTTTATCCTTCCATGCAGGTATTTTCCAGAGTCTGCAACCCAGGAGATGCTGGATGAGTGGAGACCGCTATTTTGCCCGTTCGACGTCACCATGCAGAGAGCAATCTGCTACTTTGAACTCTTTCTACCCACAACCCTACCTCCAGAGCTGCATCATAAGGGCTTCAAGTAAGGAGTGCCTTGACACACGTAACGTGCTTTCTCTGGTCGGTTTGTAAGCTCAGTCAATTTCCACCCATTTCGGTGTATCTTTTTTCCCCACATAAAAATCAAAACCAATTTTATTCGTGCTACAGTTATTCGATCCATAGATGTAAACAGGAACATTTTTTGTGCAGAGTAATGCAAGAGCTCTCATCAGGAAAACTTGGATTGATAAGCATAAACTTAAATAGCCATGTTAGGGATGTTTCGAGCAAAGCATCCTCCTCATGGCAAAAAATCACATGTTGCAGATGTTCAGTTACTTCAGTGATTCCTTCACGATACTAACTGACGTTTATTCACATGTTTTGCAATTGAATACCACATCAATTTATGTATCAAATTGATTTTCTGACAGGTTGTGGTTTGATGAGTTGATCAATTTGTGGGTATCGGTGCAGAATCTTCCAAGCTGGGAATTGGTGAGTCCAGTAGAAGTTTGTTTTCATGTCGTGTAACAACAACGCATGTTAAAGTGTATATGCTTTCTTTATAGAATCTGGTTAATCTCTTTGCTCGCTTGGCCAATGACAACATCGGCTACATTGACTGGGATCCTTATATCCCGAAGGTACATTTTCATAAATTACATAACAGCTTCTTACATGGAGGGATCCAAACTAACTTTTTTTTTTATTTTTTTTTTAACTAGTATCGCAGTAACATCTAACCTGAAAATTTTGAGACGCAAGTCTAAGATTTAGAGTCGCACACTGTAAATTGACTTGCAAAATAAATATCTGTCACACTCATTTTCACTATATTACTGATAAATCGGGAGTAGAAGTTTGTCACAACAAAAAAATATTAAACACTCATAAATATTAAACTAAATAAAATCAGCAAATTTTCTGGCTGCGCTGGCACAAGTAGATGAAAGTTGTAGTTGAACTGTCTCAAATTTTACGGCCAGAATGCCACCATGTAGTTGCAGTTTGGAGTCCTGATTAAGTGTTTTGCAATTTTAGAGGTTTATGCTTGTGGTCTGTCTTGCGGCATAAATGGTGTATTTGTGACTCAAGGTGTGAGTTTCATAGCCACCGCTGCCAGTTAGAACCAAACTATCATGTTTTTTTGTTGATCCGTTTAGTCATAGATATAAAATAACGTGTTAGGTTATTTAACTCCTCTCTGAAAAACAGTAACATGAATTAAGAATAAACAAACTTCCTCTCAACTTTGGTTTTACTAAAACACAAGCAAAAGTATGTTTTATGGGTTCTTAATACGTTACCTTTATTGTTACCACATTTCAGATTTTCACAAGAGTCTTGAGGAGTTTGAATCTTCCGGTGGGGACCAGCCAGATGATGTTCCCGCGATACTTGACCAATGCCTACGACATTGGCCATGTGGTGCTATGGATATCATCTCTTCTGGTTTGTCCTTGGTCCAGCCATTGTGGCAACCTCAGTCAAAATATCCAGAAGAAAAGACTGACCATATACTGTCAATTTCAGGGTGGACCAAGTAAGCAAACTCAAGCACAGCTCACTGGACTTTTCAACAGCATCACATCTTTTTTCCACCCATCAAACCATGGTCGCTGGTTGGTGAGTTCCTTTTTTGTGCTTCCTTTAAATGTCTATGACTATCCAGTGTATAATCTATTGTGGCATACCATCTGGCAAGTTTATTGCATTCCAGTAAATCATAGTTTGTTTCAGAGACACTGAACTATGATCAACTTCAGCTTTTGGAAGACATGTTATTTTTGGCTATGGTTCTTTCCAACTAATGTCATCAATATGTACTGCGTCACAGTGGCTAACACATTCGTCATTGCTTCTTGCATTCATTGGCTGTCTAGGTTTGAATGTCGAGTGCAGAAATAACAAAACACGTGTGTGAGATTGCTGCAATAGTATTAAATATCCCCATGAGCAGGCGCACATGCCATTCTGTTTGAGGAAGCCCCTCTTTCCGATTTGACACGACACAGGCAGCCACGTGGTACTTTTATTTTTAGAGTTGTGTGGCACAGTGGGCCAGTGTGGCAACATGTCGCAATAAGGTTCTTAGGTTCAAAACCTGGAAAGTCCTTTCAATATGCATTAGGGATGAGTACCTTTCATATTTGAACCGGTTCGGTTCTGATTTATGCTATCTGGGTATCAGTTTAGGTACTCAACAGTAACAATTTTTGATACTTTTGTCTGAGTGTGTGTTTGTTTATGGTCATATATATATTATGGTGATTTGTTTTTTTAATAAAATTCCTATTTTTCATTCAACATTTATTTTTCAAAATAGAAACTTTAAGAAATAACGTCATAGTTTGCTTACACCGGCACATTGACACAGAGTATCAACCCACGGAAAGGTTGACCTTTTTAAATTCAAATGAACTTAGTTTAACCTCCAGGATTCCGTGCCATACCATGGCCAACGGCAGAACCCGGGATGTTTCTCCATTTTTAATCCATCCCCGTTTTGTTGAATTGGCATCATCCTAGCTAGTGCGAAGCTAGTTTGTTCCTCAAGTCCTACATCCAACTTTGCACCCCCCTTTTTGTTTGTTGTGAGAGGCAGTGATGCACGGCCTTGCTGGGCTTTATTGACTGACTGCCTAACAACTGAATTTAATGCTTATTAGCCTTTAGCATTCGCATAAACACGCAACTACTTATGGGCGTCCGTTCCTACGTAGTGCGAGCATAGCATTCAGGCATGTGCACTCCCCATGTGGATGTCACACATACGGAGACATGAGTACCATTCAAAAATTTGCGATGACAATAAGTTATGATCCGCCCTGATTCGGCATTCCGTTTCAGTGGCCAATTCGCATACTCAATTCAAGTCAGAAGTGATCGAGGTTGGCCTTACAAACTATTGCATTTAGATTGCTTCAACCTGCAGATAATTTGTAACCTATCTCTGTCCTATCCTATTCAGATGAAGCTCATGAAGTTGCTGCAGCGTCTCCCTGCCAGTGTTGTTCGCCGGCTGCATCGAGAGCGCTACAGAAAGCCGTCTTGGCTAACACCGATCCCAGACACTCACAAGCTCACAGAAGAAGATATCACACACTTTGTGGAGAGTATGATGCAGCCAGTTCTGCTGGCCATGTTCAGCAAAACGGGCAGTCTTGATGCCGCTCAGGCTCTGCAGAACCTTGCTCTGATGAGGCCTGAAATAGTCATTCCTCCGGTTCTAGAGAGGTAAGATTTGTAATATTTTTTTTCTAACCCAGTGGGTACATTTTTAGAGTCTGGCAAGCTGCTCCTAGTTTTCTGCTAGCATCCAGAAACAAGAGTACTCTTTGGAATGGACACAAAGGACTAATTGTTGTCTTTTCTATAGAACATACCCCGCACTGGAAACTCTAACAGAGCCCCACCAGCTGACAGCCACCCTAAGCTGCATGATTGGTGTAGCGCGAAGTTTAGTGTCTGGTGGGAAGCACCTTCCTGATGGGCCGACTCACATGTTACCCCTCCTCATGAGGTCCCTGCCTGGAGTTGACCCAAATGACTTCAGCAAGTGCATGGTGTGATTCTTTTGCCAACACTTTTAAACCATTTCCAATATTGGTATAAGTAAATAAATATCCAAATATTGCTCTCCATACAGATCACCTTCCAGTTTATTGCTACATTTGTAACTCTTGTGCCTTTGGTGGACTGTTCGTCTGCTCTACATGAAAGAACAGACTTGACAGAGGTGAATTGCTGTTCACTCAGTTTTCCCAATTTGAGTAATATAAAATAAGCATGCACATTGATTTGTTTTAAACTTTGCCGAACCAAGGTGGAACGTGAATTGTGCTCGGCCTCTGCGGAATTCGAAGACTTTGTCCTTCAATTTATGGACAGGTATGCTTAAGACTGATGATGATCATGTTTGAATTGTGCTATTGGCTAATAATGTGTGATGACGGTGACATAGCTACGTTATACATTCAGAGTTTTGCCTGATTAGCTTTTCACTTTATGTAAATTTAAAAAAATTAAGAATGAGAAAATGGATCAAATGATGCAACTACAAATGAAGTACATTATTATTCACATGTAAAGTATTTTGCTTCTCTTAGCAAGCTGCTTTATTCCACCATTATCAACTGGTGTTTGCTTGTTTGATACTATCTGCAGGTGCTTTGCCTTGATCGACAGCAGCACTCTCGAGCAAACCCGTGAGGAAACAGAAACGGAGAAAATGACTCATTTGGAGAGTTTGGTGGAACTCGGCTTGTCTTCTACTTTTAGTACTATCCTCATTCAATGCTCCTTGGACATCTTCATGGTACCCGCTGAAGAAAATTTTGATCTTTTTAAAAAAAAAAAAAAATTTGAAGGGATGTCATTTATTTACAGTTGTGTTTATTATTGTAACAGGTGGCGCTGGAAAAGGTTTTTAACTTTGCAACCACCAACATTTTTGAGACACGTGTAGCTGGAAGGATGGTGGCGGACATGTGCCGGGCTGCTGCCAAGGTAACTCACAAATCATGAGCAGTCCATAGTATTGTTTTTCCACAAATAGCGGCCTTCTTTGTTGTCATCTACTTGAACAAATATGCACCACACCTAAACTATGGTTACTCCTCAATCTCATTCCTTTTATTTTGACCGATACCCCCAAATAATGCCTTACTCGCAATAGATGCCTTATACTTCCTACAGATAAATTAAAAAAAAAATGTTATCGGCCAATATTTGAGGTGCAGTTCTACTGTTGTAGCGGACTGCTCACTTCCTCTATTCTTCTTTTTTCAGTGTCACCCCGCAGAGTCTCTTAAAATGTTTGTCCCTCACTGCTGCAGTCAAATTCACCAAATTGCTGCCAGTAAGTGCACTCACTACTGCTGGCTTGAAAAAAAACAAAACAGTTTCTCACATAGTTTTGTAGTTGACTAATGTATCTTTATTATTTTGGTGATATACACTTTGATTTTATTAAAACAGATGAAGAAGTGTTACACGAAGAGGAACTTGACAAGGAGTTTTTATGGAATCTTCAGCTACTGTCTGAGGTGACCTAAGCTCCTTTTCTGTTCTCACAGCGATTTTTTTATTTTTATTTATTTATTTATTTTTTTGGTTCCTCGCTTCACCATCATTGAGTCTTCTCTCCATGTATGCCGACAGGTTACGCGAGTAGATGGTCACAAGCTCTTGGCCTATTCCTCTGACTTGGTCCAGATATTGCAGTTGACCCTTCACCTCAAATGTAAGCAGGGCTACATCCTTTCTTGCAACTTGCTGCATCATATCCTCCGCTCCACTGCCCTCATCTATCCTACGGAGTACTGCAGTGTGCCAAGGGGCTTCTGCCAGCCAATCACAGACTACCTGCCCATCAAGGTGATGACTCTTTACTTCAAGCACCGTATCTCGTGTCTTATGGATGGGTCAGTCTCAAGTAAATAAAGCCAATTATTTCTTTGAATTGCACTGTGTAAGGATAGCCTCATAAAATGTTGAATGAGGATATATGTGAAATCCTGTCTTTTGTTCCTGTTGTTCACGATGACGTTTCATATAAACTGTAAGAAAATGTCGCTTGAACTTCAGCTTTTGTTTCTGCTCTTTAAATTGTTTGTTTGTTTATGCTCTTTAAAAATCATCCCATGCAGGATTGGGGTCGTCCTGGTGACTTGTGGAACTTGGACATCCGGTGGCATGTCCCCAGTGCTGATGAGACCACCTTTACCTTTCATTTACTGGGCACGATCCTGAAGCCAGAACTGAAGAGGCTTCAAAGTTTTGCAGAAGGTGAACAAGAAATGAGCAGGTATAATGCAATTCATAGTTGGAATGTACAATACATTGTGATAATCCCTCTGAGGCGCCAAATGTAGTTTTCCTTTAACGTGCAATAGTGATGTTATGCTTTTTTGCTTTTTCCCTTCAACAGGGATGATGTTTTGCAGAGTCTCACCATTGTTCAACACTGCCTCTTGGGGGCTGGTGGTCTTATGCCTACCTTGAAAGGAGAACCTATATCTGAACTGTGAGCATTTTGCTATTTTTGTTGAAAAATATTTGACATTGGTCTAAATTATGAAGTCCTCCCTTTGATGGTTGTATTGTATTTCTGGAAAAAAAATCCATCTGGTTTTAATTTTAATAGTTTCACTTTTTTTTACTTTTATATTTGTGTGTTTGTGTTGTGATGCAAAAATGCTACATAACTTAATGTGCTTTTTGAAACAGGGTCCATAGTATGGTGAATCTAGACGAGACCACCTTGTATACTGGAACAAAGTATGGTAGGCACAACACTTTAATTTCAGATAGTATATAATGAATGAGGAATTATGTTTTAAAGTGAGTATTGTCTTTCTTACAACATAATGTCATCTTTTTTTTGCAGATGAGTCCACAGAGAACTACAGAGATTCCATTTGTCAAGTAATGAGACAATTGCTTCGTAAGTGTTGAGGCCACACCCAAAATGGCTTTTTCTTTATTTTAGTTGTGAAGCCATTTTATCTCTTTTTGCAGATTATATACTGGAAAACTCAGAAGATGACACAAAGTCTCTGTTTTCCATCATCAAGGTAAACAAATCAACAACCAATGTTTTTTTTTTTAATATTGTTTAAAATGTACGCTTAGGTCAGTAACATTTGAGTATCATAGCTTGGTTGACCAAAGTTTCTTTGTTGCATATTGAATCTTTGCGCAGCACATGATTCCAAAAGGAGATACGAAAAGATTTGATTTGAAGATATTATTACCAATCACATGCAAGCACTCTGAATTAATTTCTTACATGTAACTGTAATGGCGTAACATGGCATCCAACACAAACTGGTATTTGTCTTCAATGTCATTCAGATTATCAGTGAATTGCTGCACTTCAAAGGTTCCCACAAACATGAGTTTGACTCCCGCTGGAAGAGCTTCAACCTTGTGAAAAAATCAATGGAAAACAGGGTGAGAATCTTTATTTTGCTGCCATCTCATGTGTATGATTTAAATCCATGGAAATAAGCTCTTTTGAGGCTCACCTTAAACAATTCAGACTTTTTATTTATTTATTTATTTATTGCAGCTTCATGGCAAAAAGCAGCATATCAGGGCTCTGCTCATAGACAGAGTCATGCTCCAGCACGAAGTAAGTTGACCATGAACGCATTTGCATGTCGTGTCATTGTGTTGCAGTATTTTTTTAGCTTTGCACTTTGTGGATTATTAGCTGCGCAAACTGACCGTGGAGGGGTGTCAGTACAGGAGCATTCACCAGGAGCTGATGAGAGATCTCTTGCGGCTGTCCACAAGCACCTACAGCCAAGTAAGTACCCTGCAAAATCTACTGTCATGTCCGCATGCTCTGAGTTGTCACTAACATTTTTTTTTTTTTTTTTTTGCAATTGTCTGTTGTAAATGAGATGGATTAATCATACTCTGGTGTTTGGTACTCGAATTGAAATCTCAGGTATTTTGTATTCTTTGCAGGTACGTAGCAAAGCTCAAAGTGTACTGTTCACTGCACTTGGCACCTATAATTTCTGCTCTAGAGATGTGATCCCCCACGTCCTTGAGTTTCTCAACCCAGACAACAGCAGCGTCACACAGCAGCAGTTCAAAGTATGACATTCCCAAACTATTATGTTTCTCTATCATGTCTATTTATGATTTGTATCAGAGTAGGTGTTAAATTTTGGCATATGATTGCTACTGCCTTTCCAGGGTGCCTTGTATTGTCTCCTGGGAAATCATAATGGAGTGTGCCTGGCCAATTTGCATGACTGGGAGTGCATTGCCCTGACGTGGCCTGCTATTGTTCGATCTGGCCTCAGTTCAGCCATGTCTTTGGAGAAGCCCTCCATCGTGCGGCTCTTTGACGACCTTGCGGACAAAATCCACCGCCAGTATGAGACCATTGGCATTGACTTCTCTGTAAGTTACTTTTCAAAGAAAATGTGAAAAAAAATTAGATTTTGATGTGCTTAGCAAGAACAGAACCAGTCAAACTAAATTAACAAGGTATTTATTTTATCGAATGAACCTTTTCATCCTATAGATCCCTGAAGAGACCTGCTGTGTGGCCAAACAGCTAATGGTCACTGGAAATCCCCTCCCTAAAGAACCTGTTCCTTCAGAAGAAGAAACATCAAGAGGTGTTAAGAGGCAGGACCTCAAGAATTTCGAGTCGGGCGAGTAAGTTGCTTCGAACGACATATCTGTGATCCGAATCTCTATCATACCTTAAGTGTGATTTTTTTGGATGTCAATATTAAGCTAAACATATTTTTAACTGTGTTTTAGGAAGTACCAGCAGCTCATTGGTGATTTACTGAACTGCCTTGGCAATAGAAATTTGTAGGTGCCTTTGATATTCCCCACATTGCAATTCAATGTATTTTTGTCTAGAACTTTGATTTGAATATTACAGGCCTTGGAAATTTGAAC
The DNA here is from genome assembly GCF_001891065.2 of Hippocampus comes. Taxonomy (NCBI): domain Eukaryota; kingdom Metazoa; phylum Chordata; class Actinopteri; order Syngnathiformes; family Syngnathidae; genus Hippocampus; species Hippocampus comes. The sequence goes on from NW_017805277.1 coordinate 1,456,097, forward strand.
ATATCGCTATTGGCTTCTTGTCATTGCTCCTGAGAGATGACCACCAACTCCCGCCAGCAGCTGTTTTGTTCTTCGTGAAAACCCTCAACCACGACTCCCTCTATGTCCGCAAGGTGAGTGAGTCTCGTCCACGTCTCATAACCGTGCACAAGTCATGGGTAGATATTAATGGATGGGGGCTAAAGCAATTGAAGTGCTGTATTTCGTCCAATAGGTGGCAATATCAGCTGTCGCAGGGATCATGAAACAAATAAAAAGGCCTCATAAGAAAGTGCCCATCAGCCCATCTGAGCTTTGTAAGCAGCACAAAGTTTTGCCCATTCTTCATTTTTGCTTTTTCTAAAATATTTTATCAAACTAATTGGAAAAATGTTTCATGTCTTGTTGGAAAAAGGTGCACTTGAAGAGACGGGTTGTGGTATAGTGGCCGGTGACCGCCCAGATAACAAGTGGCTGCAGTATAACAGCAGCAGCCTGCCAAGGACCCAGAAGGACTGGGATCTCTGTGCTTTTGTGGAAAAGACTCATTGGGGTTACTACAGCTGGCCAAGGTGCCTGTTTGAAACTTTTCCATAATTTTAGTTTCTTGGTTGCAGCTGGTTGTGTTGTATTTTCGCTGATGTGCTTTTTGGTCGCTAGGAAACTGATGATGTATGCTCCTGAGGAAGAGCAGCCCAAACAGAACCTAACAAGAGAGGAAATGACAGAGGTTTGTGTCACACAACAATGATAATTATACAACAGCTTTTTTTTTTTTAACCCTGATCAATTGTTTTCTTCTTTTCTTTATTTTTGCAGCACGAGCAGATCATCTATGACCATTTCTCAGACCCAGTATTTATAAATCAGTTCATTGAGTTTCTCTCTCTCGAGGATCGAAAGGGCAAAGACAAGTTTAGCACACGCAGATTCTGCTTGTTCAAGGTGAGCACATTTCTTAAGAGTGCTTTCAGTTTTAAGGAAAAGACTCAAAACAAAAAAAAACCAACCCAACCACTTTTTCTTTTCTGTTTCCAGGGTTTGTTCCGCAATTTCAGCAACACCTTCCTGCCTCTGCTGCAGCCACACATGGAGCGCTTGGTAGCTGACACCCATGAGAGTAAGCAGCGTTGTGTTGCAGAGATCATATCTGGACTAATCAGAGGGTGCAAACATTGGAGTTACCCAAAGGTGCAATTTCATTCAGGATCCAGACTTTTTCTTCTCTTGAGCTTCTGTTGCATGACATTACTTGGATTTAACTTCAGTTTAAATGGTAAATTTGCAGGTTGAGAGCCTTTGGGAAGTGTTGTGCCCACTCCTTCGTACAGCTTTGTCCAACATCACAGTAGAGACATATGCAGACTGGGGCACCTGCATCGCCACTGCCTGCGTAAGCTTTCCAACTCTGAGTTCATCTTGTCTTTAAAAAATTGTCTTAAAAAAAAAAAAAAAAAAATATATATATATATATATATATATCCGTCATGTCTTCCATCTACAGGAGAGTAGAGACCCTCGCAAACTTCACTGGCTTTTTGAGATGCTCATGGAGTCTCCGGTCAATGGGGAGGGAGGCTCATTTGTAGATGCATGGTCAGTAGAACTACATCCTGCCTTAGTAATAATGTTTATCCCACTTACGTTATTTGTATTAATTTTTTAATATATTTTATTCCTCCCGCCCCCAAGTCGCCTCTATGTGCTGCAGGGAGGCCTTGCTCAGCAGGAGTGGCGTGTGCCAGAGCTCCTCCACAGACTGTTGCAGTACCTGGAGCCCAAACTGACTCAGGTTTACAAAAATGTACGGGAGCGGATTGGAAGGTGAGGATGGATCATCTTAAAATTGTTTATCTTATGCCTCCCCGTATCATGTTGAAGTTCACAAGGGCTTGAAATTCACGAAAAAGCATTCATTATTGTTTTCAGTTTGTCAAAATATCAAAACAGCGGCATGGCAAACGGCCAAAGCCAAAGTGTCTAGATTTTATTATTAAATTATGATGTTTGACTAATTTGAAGGTGTTTTTTGAGCAGGTTTTCTTCAGGCAATATCACAAAAAAAGAAAAAAAAATCCCCCAAAATACAATTTTGACCCACGACCCCTTCACCCTCATCCCTTCCCCCCCAATTTGATGATTACCTGTAACACAAAATAATTCTTCTGACAGTAAGATTAAATATTTACTGTGTGATCTCACCTTGGAACTTGGATTTGACCTTGTAAATGGTGAATTAATGGTGCATTTTCTTTTCCCTCCCTCCAGCGTACTGACCTACATCTTCATGATAGATGTCAACCTGCCTTACACTCAGCCAACCACCTCGCCTCGCATCTCGGACTTCACCGACAGAATTTTGTTACAGCTAAAGCCACTGACTGAGGGTGATGATGAGATCCAAAATCACGTGGTTGAGGAGAATGAAGTGGGGGAGCAGGATGAGAGAACACAAGCGATCAAACTTCTCAAAACAGGTGAGTTAACAATGAGTGACTCATCTAAAGCTATTTACATTTCATAACATTCTCCTCATTAACATGTTTGCAGTGTTGAAGTGGCTGATTGCAAGTGCGGGCCGCTCTTACTCTACCGCTGTCCCGGAGCACCTACGCTTGCTCCCTCTCCTCTTCAAGGTAGCTCCTTCACTTTTACACGATACATACTTAAATTGATTCAAGACGATCAATTCTGGCATCTCTTTGTGTGGTTCCAGATTGCTCCAGTAGAGAATGATGATAGTTATGATGAGCTGAAGAGGGATGCAAAGACCTGCTTGTCTCTCATGTCCCAGGGGCTCCTCTACACCGAGCAGATTCCCATGGTGCTTAATGCCCTGCAAGAGGTAGAACAATAGTGGACTTAAGTAGATTTTTCAGATTTACTGTACATTATTATTTTTTTTCAATAATGAGCACAGTTCATTCAGTGAATGAAAGTAGTATATTCGTTCTACTATAGAGATGTATATTTAAGAGGAGGCCTTTATTTTTACAAATTGTAGCTGTCAGGTGGAAACTATGTATGTCCAAATGTGGTCAATGTGTCCAAAGGTGAAGACATTATTTTTATCCTTTATTAACCAATTTACAGTGTTGGAAATACTTGACTACATCTCTAACTATGAATCTGACTTTTGGGCTATTAACTCTCTTGGACACTTGAAATGCATAACATATTTCGCCCTGAATGGTAAGTAACATGGCTATAGTAAAGGGATCTACAGATACCTGGATCCTGGGGGGCGGGAGGGGGGACATGTATTTGACGTGAAATAAAAAGCGGACAAGTGACCCAGAAGTTAATTGAGGAATGACACCCAGTGCAGGATTGAAAAGTATGATATTGGATAATGTCCTGTATGAATGCAGCTCTCTGTCATATATGCACAAATGTGTATGGATGTGTATGTCTCTCTCTCTCTCTCTCTCTCTCTCTCTCTCTCTCTCTCTCTCTCTCTCTCTCTCTCTCTCTCCTATACACACACACACACACACACACACACACCACCTAAATTGTCCATTGTGTTCCATTATTGACATGTGATGATGCTGGCACGTGTTGGCAGATTGCAGGGAGCAGCTCCTGGCACGCTCGCTATACGGTGCTGACATACCTGCAGATCATGGCCTTTTATAACCTGTTCACCTTCATGAGTGACCCGAAAGCAGTGGATGACGTGCGGGCGCTGGTTATAAGACTGCTGGAGGACGAGCAGCTGGAGGTAAAAACGAAGCATGCATCCACAAAACTAGTTCAAATATAAACCAAAAAAACATTGCTTCATGTGAGTCCACCATAATAAAACTGTCAGTCTGGACATTACAATAAATACATGCTTGTTGGTGCTGGTGGCCTCTTGGCATCTTTTAGCTCCACTGTAGTGATTCAGTATTCACCTCCTGGCTCTCCACTCGCATACCCCCCACACCTCTCCCTCCGGTCCTCTAAGTGTTGCTATGGTAACCACAGGCTGCAGTAATCTGTTGCTATGGAGATAACTTTCAGATTGAAAGAGGAAGAGAGGGATGGAGTAGAGACAAAGAGTGGGGGATAGCTGGAAGTCATTTTGTTAGGCCTATACATTATACATTAAACTGCTGAAGAGTTAAATGGCCTTGCTGAGGTTAGCTGATCCAAATAATTATTGGTGATCGATACTGCATATATCTTGAATCTATCTCCGTGACTGATTTAAGATTTACCAATAGCATGAGCCTTGCTGTGTTAATACTAAAGTGTATAGGATAAAGCTTGAGCATGTAAACACACTGGCAAAACTCACTATTATTATTGAATGTCTTATTCCAGGTGAATGAAGTATCCATGCAGCCATCTTGTTTCAGATGTTATTAGATTGTGCAAGTGTACCTAATGTTGCCCCTCCCACCCCGATCTACATTCTCTGCAGGTAAGAGAAATGGCTGCCACCACACTCAGTGGCTTCCTCCAGTGCAATTTCTTGTGCATGGACGCCCCCATGCAGGCTCACTTTGAGGCTCTTTGCAAGACCCGCCTGCCTAAAAAGAGAAAGAGGGGTGTTGGTTCACTAGTGGACACTATACCTTCTGGAGGTAAGTCAAGAGAAACATCAAAGAGGCTGTGCCACATTCAGTATTGAACTAGGGGAACGCGTTAAATTTTTTCTTCCACCTTTTGATAATAGAGGATATAGTAAAAGAACATGTCCGGTATTATTTAATAGATTTTGTGTAATTATAATGCAGTACAGTATGTATTTCCTTTTTTTTTTTTTACTGGCCCTTTTACACCTGCTCACGATGAAGTTCATTTTTATGTTTTCACAGACCTGGTACGGCGTCATGCTGGTGTTCTCGGGCTGAGTGCTTGCATTCTCTCCAGCCCATATGACGTGCCCACCTGGATGCCCCAGTTATTAATGGACCTCAGTGCCCACCTCAATGATACCCAACCCATTGAAGTGCGTCTTGTAAGCTTACCCTTTCACGCTAGTAAATAAGCTGCAATCTTGCAACCTGGATATGTTTTCCTTTAGATGACTGTGAAGAAAACCCTGTCCAACTTTCGGAGGACGCATCACGACAACTGGCAACAGCATAAGCAGCAGTTCACAGATGACCAGTTGTTGGTGCTTACAGACCTCCTGGTGTCGCCGTGCTACTATGCCTAAAACCTGGTAAAGTGTTCAAAAAAAATAAATAAATAACACCAAAAGCAAGGCACTTCTACTATTTGGACAAAAGATGAATGACAAGACTTTGAGGTTTTTTTTTTTTTTTTTTCCCTTCTGTTTTGCTTGGATTCTCCCAGACTCTACGTCCAGGCCAGCCTGCATTGAGGACGTGGCTGCAGTTACTTGACACCGGGAAGTGGCACACAAAACTGTGTGAAATGTTTTGTATTATCTATGTAGCTCATTTACATTTCTTCTATACTTAATATTTAAGGATCAATCATGGCAGGGATGAATGACCTGCAGGGTGTAACATTTCTGTACAGTTTTTTGTTTGGTTTTTTTTTTTTTGGTTGTTTGATCGCGAGTGTGCACGCTTGAAAACGTGTGGCGTGTCGGATAAATTTCTCAGGATCACATCCCAAGAATCAACTCTGAGCCAACGCGATGTCCCCGGTGTAGAACATGCTCTTTAATTATCATCTTCCTCAAGTGGAGTGTGTGTTTTGACCTGCAGAAAGTTGCCAACGGAACTTTTTGAATTAGACTAACACAAGATTTGTGTGGCTATTTGATCATGCGTGTGTGTGCACGTGCGTGTGCGCGCGTCATGCTTTAGCTACGATGTGCAGACATATTTATTTATTTATAAATTAAGGAAGTGCTGCATTCATTTTTTTCCCTAGCAAGTGTTTCAGCAGATGTAGTAGGTGGGTGTTTTTTTGTTTTGTTTTTGTAGAAAGCACGAGAGCCTATTTTTATCTACTCTTGCAAAGTCATGGGAGAGGGTGGACTCCCCGATGCGGTGCTGTCATGTTTGTTTTGTGAAAACCCGAACACTTTTCAGGGTTCCCCAGTGTAAAACGCTATCCACTAAACCTTAATTTCAAATAATGATTGACCTCCCACCACCACCCACCCCCCTGCACCTTCCAGAACTTGCTGGATTGTTTTGCTCAGTTTGTTTCCGCTTGATGACTTGAAATGAGTCCTAACATTGAAGCATTTAGTACCTCACCTTTGTATAGTGTAGTGCCAAAATTGCAGTGACCTTTTTTTGTAGATGTAGTTTGCCTATTGTATGATATCATGTATGAATAAATTGTTCATAAAATATATCTGAATCTATATGTCTTGAATATGAATTATAAAACAAGGTAGCATGCAGGCATTGTGGTTAGCACACCTGTGTCCTATGTGGATTTTGCATGTTCTTCCCATGTTTGTGTAGATTTTCCCTGGCTATATTCTCTAGCTTCCTCACACATGGGTCTTGGGCCAACTGAGACCCCAAATTGGCCATCAATGCTAATGTGAATGTCACTGGTTCTTAGTCATGTGCCAGTTCAGGGGCTAAGATCGGCCCCAGTGAGGACAAGTGGCGTAGAAAATGAATGCCGAGACAATATAATAAATGAAGATAACACCATGTTTTGCAACCGCTTGTTTGAGAGTAAATTATTTATTTGAGGGAAGAGAATGCATGATCACAGAACAACATTTTGGGTTAATTTAAGCCAAGCCTAAATGAAGTCAGTTTGTATATAGATGATTTCAATTACTTGCAATATTGTATATAAGGGTTACTTCGGTAACAAAACATTTATACTGCATTTATAGAGCACTTTAAAATACCCACCATTGTATACAAAGCGCTGTACATGGAGCAAAAACAATTCATACAACAACAAACAATAAATGAATAATGAAGACAGGAGAAAACACAAAAACATAAACCTTTGATGCAGTGTGTTTCGACACTGCAAATGAACGCCAAAATAACCACATTTCGAAATGAATACAACGAAAATTCAGCATTAATATATTGTTCAATGCACTAGTTGAATGCAGTGCTTGATGCTCTGTTGTTCGCTGGCGTCGCTGTGACTTCAGTCTCGATTTTTTTTTTTTTTTTAACCAGGGCACGTCCAGTGGTGGCTCCCGGGTAAAAAGATTGGATACATCGCAAAGAAGACAAGAAATCCCACCGCAACAGATGCACAACAAACAAATAGGGTATCAAGAATTTGCTCGGGCACGCGCACGTCTCAAATTGCAACGAAGACGACGAGATGATGCCGTTAATGTTCGCGTCTCCAAATGGCGTTTAAATTGAGATTTTTTTTTTCGCCTTCGGAGCTGCGGTCCGTTCACGTACCACAGAGCTGCTTTAAAAAACGAAGATGGGCTGTGTTAAATAATTATGACCTGCGAAGGCTTGTGTAAAAACGGTAAGTTTTGTACATGACATATTTGAGCTATCAAGAAAAATGTAAAAAAAAATATATAGTATTTTGACATGTCTGTGTATGTGCGCGCGTGCGCATCGTATTTCATTGTTGCACTAATCAGCAAGTTGTGAGATTTTTAGCTAGCAATCATCATGCGTTATTTTTTTCTTTTAGGATGCAGCAATGGTGACGCCTGCGTCCTCCTTTTCAGAGGACTAATGGTTGGTTCTTTAGCGGTGGGCGGCTAATGATATGATGAACAGCACAGAGTCGCCGTCAGAGCTGGCTGATGTGCCCAAGCAAGTGAACTTAAATGGCACCCAGCCATCACACAGCCCCCCAGTTTGGGCTGCCGTCCACACTGCAACCTTGACCTTTTGCTCCCTCCTCCTCGTTTTCATCTTCTGCCTTGGTTCCTATGGGAACCTGGTGGTTTTCTTGTCCTTCTTTGACCCGGCCTTCCGCAAGTTTCGCACCAACTTCGATTTCATGATCCTCAACCTGTCCTTCTGTGATTTGTTTATTTGCTGTGTGACGGCCCCAATGTTCGCGTTGGTGCTTTACCTGGATGCGGGCGGCGTGGACGGCATGTCCAAGAGCTTCTGCTTCGCCTTTCACCTGACCGGCTCTGGTTTCATCATCATGTCGCTGGAGACGGTGGCGGTCATCGCTCTGCACCGGCTGCGGATGGTCCTGGGCCAACAGCCCAACCGCACCGCCTCATTCCCCTGCACCCTGACCCTCACAGCCCTGCTATGGACGTCCAGCTTCACCATGGCGGCCCTGCTCATCATGCGGGCGTACCCACGCAGGGATGGACCTTGCTTGCCCCATTTTGGTCTAGGAGGGGGGCGGGCCAGGTTGGTGCTGTACGCGTATCTTGCTGACTTTGCTTTCTGCGTGGCTGTCGTGTCAGTGTCCTATCTAATGATCGCCCAGACCCTGAGGAAGAACGCACAAGTGAGGAAGTGTCCCATTATCACTGTGGCAGCCACGTGCACTCCACCGCCGCCACCTTTGGCAGCCACAGGCTTTGAGGGGATGCAGTGTAGCGCTCAGGCCCCCTTGTACCGTAATCAGATGTATAATAAGTTACAAAATGTTCAGACGCATTCTTACGCCACTAGGACCAAGCAACCAGTGGTCCCGGGGGCAGCCCAGGGAGCGACCTGCTGCCAGCTGGTCTCCACGGTCAACTTGGCCACCGCCAAGGACTCCAAAGCTGTTGTCACCTGTGTCATCATCGTGTTCTCAGTGCTGCTGTGCTGCCTGCCGATGGGGATCTCCTTGGCGCAGGACGTTTTGTCGCCAGAGAGCACCTTCGCACACTACCAGTTTGAACTGTGCGGCGTCGTCCTCATTTTCCTCAAGTCGGGCATCAATCCCTTCGTGTATTCACGTAACAGTGCCGGCCTACGCCGCCGCGTGCTCTGCTGCATGCATTGGGCCGCACTGGGACTGCTATGCTGCAAGCACAAGACTCGCTTGCACGCCATGGGCAAGGGCAGTCTGGAAGTCAATCGGAATAAATCCTCCCACCACGAGACCAACTCGGCGTACGTTCTCTCGCCCAAGGCGCAGAGGAGGCTAGTGGACCAGGCATGCGGGCCGAGTCACTCCAGAGAGTGCGCTGCCAGTCCCAAGGGTGCACGGAGACCTCGCCCCGCCAGCACATCCACGCCCATCAACACGCGCATCGAGCCCTACTACAGTATATACAACAGCAGTCCATCTGCTGGACCCAGCTCGCCCACCAGCCTTCAGCCTGCCGGCTTGCAGACGTTTGCCTTCGCCAAGTCCTACGTGGCCATGCACTACCACACTCACCAGGACACCTTGCAGGACTTTGAGAGCACCTCTGTGCAACAGATCCCCGTCCCCTCTGTCTGAACTCTTTCAGGATCAGTGTCATGTTCTGCAGTAGGAGTACTCAAGGATACAGTTGCGGGTGATGGGGGACACCACTGTTGCCACATAGCAGGAAGTTCTTTGGGTTGTGTCTTCAGGACTGCCGGGATGTTTGGTTGGGTTCTGTTTCCTCCCATAGTCCAAAAACGTATGCATGGACAATGTGGTGGTTCCCAAAATGTCTCTTTGAAGGGTCATATAATTTTCCCTCATCCTGACTCACATCTTCTCCTCAATAACTTAAATGGAACCTATTATGGCAATTAAGTGATTGTATACAAATAGTAGGGTCTTATCCATCAAATGAAGAATTTTTCACAACCAAGTAGTGTTCCCTCACTTTTCGCAGGTGATATGTTCCATGATCCCCCACGAGAGGTGAATTTCCGCGAAGTAGAGGTTGACTCTTGGGCGAGGGGGGCTTTATTCCTCTATGAAGTCATTACTGTTAGGATGGTTCTGTTTGTGACCAAGAGGTGGCACTGTAGGGCTCGTCCTGTTGGTCACAAACAGAACCACCTTAACAATTACGAACCACCCACACGCTTCCCACGCTTCTAAAGATTTGTTACACATAATACATTGAAATTTATAAATGTAAAATGAAGATTAAATTTTTTTTTCTGGAAACCGAAAGCTTGTTGCCATGACTAATGTTCTTCTACTTTTTCAGCAGAAGTTGCTCTTCATCTTCCATGTAGAAGACCAAGAGAAACGGTAGTCACGGCAACTAGCTTTCGCTTTCAGCATCAAGGATTTTTACAGCGCCAAAATTCGTATTCACCCATCAGGATTGTAACTTTGGCTATAATGATTCTGGTTAAGGTCAGCCATTTTAAACAAAAAAGAAAAGCTATAACATAGTTATTAAGTGGCCACGTGGCTCTCCTCATGTGCTGCCGAAGCAGAGCACGCCCGGCTCACATTAATTTATGAATGCAGCCCATAATCAGCAACTTGTGCTTCAACTGTTTACTTTCCTTGTACTGGCCTGCACTGGGCTTCATTTTTACAAATGGCGCATTTGGACAACGTTCTGAGTTTCCGAAGGGTCTGAGTGAAGCAGTGAGCTTCACGTGTAATTCCGAACGCATCCGCGATGAGGAAATTGGGGATTTTGAGGTTGACGTGCTCTAATGTTCATGGTCTCTGTTTTTGTAAAATGAATTTCCCTTCAGAAAATTGACATTTTTTGACTGGTCCGACTTAGAAGGAAATAAAATAACAAGAAAACCCATGCACAAAAGTGAGATAAACCCCGCAATAGATAAAGTTTTGGTGACAAATGAAAAGACTGAAGCCACAATAACCGTTTCGTAGAAAGGGAACACTGCATTCTGGAAAGCGCTTTGTTACAGCAGCAGTTGTTGTAAAAGTGGCATATAAATTAAGATGCATTGTATTGTATTTTGTCGCTGTCTGCTGGACACCCCTTATGTCCAACTATGGTCAATTTCATATTTTTACAGGAATTTGTGTGTCCCCATGTTGTCAGATTTTTTAAAAACTCATTATTAACCAGTTTAAAGTCTGGAAAAGTGATTGAAAACAAATCTATTAATTCTATTAGCTCTGCCTCTTCCTCACTTACCCTTCCAGCAAGAGCCATGTGGTATTTCGTCACCTCTGGATTGTAATTCTTACTCATATTAAAGGTTTTTGGTCTGGGCGGCACAACCTTTAATATGCATGGCTGGAGTCTAACCCATTTTAATCAATGACAGCATACTTTTTTAGCAACATGAAAGTGATTTTAGAGTGATGATTTGATGGTTATGATAGCAATATATTAATTTGAAAAATGTGCTAATTGGTACCTGAAGCAAGAGGCTGTTTTTTTTTGTTTTTTCCTTGAAAAGTAGTGATTTTGGAGATGCGAGGATTACTCTCAACAGCGACGATTCGTGAGCTACCTATTTCCAAAAATGTGTCTGAATGTTGTGTTTGGTGATGTGACCACTGCATGCACCACATACACAGATCCATACAGTAATTGACTGTACGTGGACGAGCTACCTCACACTCTGGGCTGATTGGGTTGGGAAGATGAGGCAGTCATGTTGTCACGGTGACCATTGCAAATGTAAAATTAGGATAACTTATTTCTGCTATGTATATGTCGAATTGGAATATATATATATATATATA
>NW_017805277.1:1467547-1516317 GCF_001891065.2 Hippocampus comes
CTGCAGTAACTTTTTTCAGTTGTGTTGAGATCCCCAACCCCAAGACGAGAGGAAAAAAAACCCTCCTAAGTTGCCTGAAGACAAAATTGTCCGTAATGTATGAATATAAGCATAAAATTATTGTTTAGTGTCAGTCCAGTGATTGACAGGACCATAAACTCCACTCACCAACATGACAATGTATTTGATCAGTGGCATGGAAAATAGATGTAAAAAGACAGACTTGAAATGGAAAGGTTTTTCACTGTTTATGACTTTTCGAGTACTTAGTAAAGTTCCTATAAATCTACCTGCTGTGTTGCACATGCATGTGCTTACAATCTTGGGCTGGCGACTTCAGTGCCCACACGGTCCTTTGAGGATTTATTTGTGAACCCAGTGCACTTTTTAACCGAATAAATGTTTGGCAAGTGCTGTGTGTCCTCTCCTTGTTCGAAATAATGTCCTTAATTTATTGGAAGGTTTTCTTTTAATGTTTTGGTGTTGTTATACAGTAGTTTTTTTTTCTTGTTACAGAATAATAAGTTTTGAACTTCAATAGTAAAAAAAATAAAAATAAAAAATTGTTAAAAGGAGATCAGACCTTGTTTCACTGTATAATTGCTAAACGTGTCTTAAAACTGCTGTTACCACGCAATTTTGCATTATAAAGCATTTCAGAACACGTTTCTTATTTCGGTATGAAGGCATGAATAACAGCGCCCCGTGGCGGTTTTAAATATAACTGCATCAATGCAGGAACATCAGTTACATTTCGAGTCGAGGGGAGTGATCTGTTCAGGCCAAATTTAGTACAGGTATTCCGATTCAGTATTTGCATAAGCGCTTATTTGCAAGGGAAAGACTAAAATTCGCAAAGCAGGTGAGAAAGCGACATTCCACTCAACTACACATCCACTTACTTCTTTTTGGGGCTCCCAATCAATTTAATATGACAAGGATCAAGTTCCTTGAGAGCTGTTCATTTTAGCCGCGGTATAGAAATACCCTTTCAACAAGATTCAGAATACACCATAAAGTGACAAAGAAATTTTAATCAAACTTGCATTTGTCATTTCAAAACTCTCACTGATGCATAAGTTACACTCACCCTTCATAACATGAATAAAGCACACCTTCTCGCAAAAAAAATTAAAAAACAATACAAGCGAAAAGTATCCGGCAACCATTTGCGATCTTTCCTTCAGCACACACAGTGAATCATGATCTTGTACATTATAAAACCTTTGAAGCAGATATGAAATTTGAACAGTAAATCTTTTCTCCTAAAGTGATTTATTGAAGCTACAACCCAGCTGGGTGAGGCAGTCATGTGATTTGATCCACTGCTCAGATCAGGACATCTGGATCGTCTCTGCAGCTCCTCAGCAACCTCAAGTCCAGCCTTAAGATCACCACAATTTGAACCTTTGTTCGTCATAAATGTTGCATCATGACCATTTCTCAGCCCGTCTGTCTCTTTCACTGCTTTATCACTTGGACTTATCCTGTTGTTCTCATCTTTGGGCCGTTTAGCTTGAAATGGACAGAAGTCCGTGTTCATCTGCTGAGTCAAGAATGCTGCAAATGACTGAAGATTCAACCTGAGACAAGAACATGGATTTAATGTGGTCCCAGAAGTGATTAACTGTTTGATGACTACACTTACCCCGAGGATGTATTGACAAGTCTGAGGTTCCAGCATATAGACAGTGACCGCATGGGGAGACTCGGACTCTTTACATCTGATGCAAGAGCAAGATGGAGTCAGTAAGGAAACATCTGGTTCTTATTCTATCGACTCATGATGCAATGGTATGAAAACGTTTGGCCACTCTTGATCATTTTTCAAGATTTTCCTTTATAAATCATTGGTTGTTTGAATAACCTGATCCAAACAGCCACTGGTTTAGAAAGGAGAATCTTGCAAATGATTCAGTGGTGCCCAAACCTTTTCATCCAGCCATCCATTTTCTGATCCGCTTATCTTCACAAGGGTCGCAGGGTGTGCTGGAGCCTATCCCAGCTGGCTTCGGGCAGTAGGCGGGGGACACCCTGAACCGGTTGCCAGCCAATCGCAGGGTACACATACGATATACAACCATTCGCGCTCACACTCATACCTAGGGACAATTTAGAGTGCTCCTTTAACCTGCCACGCATGTTTTTGAAATGTGGGAGGAAACTGGAGTACCCGGAGAAGACCCATGCAGGCACGGGGAGAACATGCAAACTCCACACAGGAAAGCCAGAATCGAATCCTGTGCCTTCTGCACTGTGAGGCCGACGCACTAACCAGTCGACTACCGGGCCGCCACTTTTTCATACAAAGACATACAAATATTTGAGAAGTGAAATGAAGTTTATAGGGTTTACAGAAATGATTGCACACTTTCTGTAAATCCTACAAGCTTCATTTTACTTCTCAAATATCACTGTTTGTCTGCAATACGATATATTTAAGTGAAATTGATGATCCAAACAACCAATGATTTATCAAGGGAAATCTTGAAAACTGTTCACATACTTTAATTTGACAACGACTTGGCGAGGTTTTCCAGTCAGATCACACACGTCGCCATGGCTGTAGAAATGAGAGACCAGCCTGCACAGAGGTATTAAAAAAAAAAGGTGAACGTGGATAAAAAGGGCTTGGTTTTGATTGCTGATCCGTGTAGAAAACTGCATACTTGACTTTCTGCACTCCACTGTCTTTTAGCTGGTAAGATCGAGCAACGTTCTTCTTGGACCACTCGATGTGTTCCTCGGCATTCCAGTTCCCAACTACCACAATGTTCTTGGCTTGCTCCTTATCCTTAAACAGCAAAGGAACGCAACTATTGGATAAATGTGCTTCATCAAAGACAGTAGTAAAGTGGGACCGTTTGCATCCTGACATACCCGAGAAAATACTACAGTACTTTGTCCATGCAAAGGGCTTTTCTCCTTTAATGACACGTATTGTCTTGGAAGATTTTTTAAAATTACTTTATGATATCATGCGTCCATTTTCTGTATTACTTGTCCTCAATGGTAGCAGGTGACCCTGACTGGTGACCAGCCAATTGCAGGCCACAATCACACCTATGGACTTCAATCAAAGATTTCAATTAACCAATCGTGTGTGTTTTTAGTTGTGGAAATCAAAGCAGCCTACCCCAAAAGACACACTTCAGACTAGCAAAAGCACGACTCACCTCATGGTACTGATGGACGTGTTTTCCATAACAGAATTCATATTTCCACCATCCGACCCCCTGAAAAACACATCATGAAACATCTGACCTCTCAGTGTGGCCACTAAAAATTCCTCCAGGTCCGTTTGACGAAGCCTCACCCCGTGTAAACAGTAGGAGCCGCTAAGGAAGTCCTTGACGAGCTGCTCATCTGTCAGCCGTGATATGTGAGTGGTACCAATAGCCAGCTGGGCCTGCTCGTCCACCAGAACTGGTTGGTGTGTGGGAGTGAAGGCTCCCTCTCTTGTTGGTGGAGCTTCCTCCTGTAACCATCGCACAAAGCGGTCAGTAAAGACATTACGTTTACCATTCCTTACCCGTCACTGCAAAATACATTCGCTTCCAATGTATTTAATCTCAAAAAAAAATATTTTTTAAATACAGCAAATGTCAGTTACTTTCAGGCCAGGTTGCACCAACAAGGTTTAACTTTAAAAGTAGATTAAATAGCTTGGGTAACGACCATCCTGGCCAAGATTGCGATCATCACATGACCAAACTGAGAAAACAGGTGAGTTGAGCCCTGAGCAACTGTGATGTCATTTTTAAATCAACAGCAAGTGGCAAAATGGCCACCGTTGAGATGGATCGAAACGGGTGAATTTTGATGCATAATTCATATCCCACAAACACAGTATCGATCGGGATACTGTGTTTAGACTAGTGGGGTTGCATTAAATATATTATTGTCATTAAAAAAAAAAAAAAAAAAAAAATACCGGTACGTAAATACGAACTCGAAATTGACTTGCCTTTTAAGTAACGTTCTACACCCAGGGTGGGCAACTCCAGTCTTCGAGGGCTGATACCCTGTATGTTTTAGACCTTTCCCTCCACCAACACACCTGATTCAAAATCCTGATAACTATCCTGATCATTTGAATCAGGTATACTGGAAGAGGGAAACATCTAGCAGCCCTCGAGGACCGGAGTTGCCAACACCTGTTCTACACGATGGCTCGTACTTCTACTAGAGTTATTTTCTATTAAGATACTTGAACTTTACCCGAATATCGCTTTCAGGTACTTCATTACAAGACTGGCGAATAGCCGACCTCTCTGTGCTCTGCAGTGGTGCTGAAAGGAGGCTTGAGCTGCTCCTCTTGCTTCTTATCCAGCTGGGTGAGTCGCTGAGGCCGCGGCGGTGAGCCAGCGAGTGCCTGGCAGAAGATGGCGTTAACTGGGGACGATTTGAACCTGCACAACGCAAAAAGGGAGGAGGGTCACCTTTAATCCGCCGCGCCTGTTATGTAAGATGATGTAGAGCAGTTCTGCAAATTTCTACCTGTATTTCGGGTGCGCACAGAGCAAAGGGGTCAGCACCACCACCTCATATTCGCAGGTGGTGACCTCGGCGATCGACAGGATCTCATGCTTGGCCTCCGGGTGACACACGTACAGCACGGAGGTGGAGCGCGGCACGTTCTGCTTCAGTTCACAAGGTGTCCCGTTTCCCATCTCCAGTGAGTAATATGGAGTCAGTTGACCTTCTATATTCTTAGACGGCACCTATAAGACAACATGTACAACGTGTGTCATATTTATAGTGGCAAATGCAGTGGACTGTCCAATTTGTGAAGCTTACTTCTGTTTCGGATGCTGATGGGGTTGTGTCTGTCTCTTCAATTTTTGCTGACGTAAGAAATACATAGCTTTATATTAGCAGAATACAACAGAAATGATGCATCAATTAATACGAATACACAGATAGCTCAGCCCATTAACACGCCTTAAAAAGTTATAACATAAATCAGCATAGGGACAAATGAGTTTCCCTTCAGGAAGTAAAATACGTATTTAGCAATTTTCAGCAGAAAAAAAATGTATATTTTGTCAATAATGAATTTGATAACTTCATTATCAATCACGGCTCAGATTGACAAACGCCACATGGGCCGTGATTGGTTCCTACCTGAGGCTCTGAGTACATGTGAAGCCATTTTCATCACTGAGTACAAGTCAAATATTATTGAGAGACAGAATGTTGTCTGGATCCAAAGGAAGAGATTACTGTAATAAGATTTTACTTCAACATATCAAATTATTTATTTGAATTTGCCGGCACAGTGGGCAACTGGTTAGCACATCTGCATCACAGTGCAGAGGTGCTGGGTTTGATTCTGGCTCCGGCCCTTCTATGTCGAGTTTGCATGTTCTCCCCGTGCCGGCGTGTTTTCTCCGGGTACTCCGGTTTCCTCCCACATTCCAAAAACATGCATGACAGGCTGATTGAACACTCACAATTGACCCTAGGTGTGACTGTGAGCGCGAATGGTTGTTCATCTATGTGTGCCCTACGATTGGCTGGCAACCAGTTCAGAGTGTACCCCGCCTATTTCCCGAAGACAGCTGGGACAGGCTCAAGCACACCAGTGACCCTCGTGAGGATAAGCGGATAAGAAAATGGATGGATGATTCGAATTCAAACAAATTGAACTTTCAAATTGCAGCAAATGCACAATCTGGGGAAGATCCAAATGATACAGATGATTTTTTTCCCCCTGTACACCCATTTTCAAAGCCTGTTGGAGGATGAAAATAAAACATACCCATTTCTTTACTTTTTCTCTTCCCTGCTAAATTTCCCAAGAAGTACTCCTGAACACTTATTTTCTGTGGATACACACATTATCAGTATTATCGTCACTATACTCTCAAAACGGTGGTAGCTTTGTGTTCAGGTTCTTCTGAGAACACCAACCTGACCAGTCTCCTTCTCTTCATGATACTGTCTTACATGTTTTCCATGGCATACTTCATAGGTCCAGTAGGATTCAATCTGCCAGCCAAAGAGGAAAAAGGCTTTTAGTTACACTCCACTATTCTAGCACACTCTGCTGGTGTAATCAGATAAAAAAGTGAGGGGATGACTAAGATTACTCTGTACGAGCAGCTGCTTCGTTTGAACAGAGGCTCCAGAAATTCAGATGGACTTGGCCCTCTGTACTCCTTGTCATCATCCTGAAGTCAGTAAAGAAAAATGAGCCAAAAAAAAGGTTAAATTACATCACAAAGGAGGCCCATCAAGTCCAAAAAAGTATTTGAAATAATATGTTCAATATGACCCAACTTGTCTCAACACACTATTGGAATTAATATTGTGTTTTGGGAATCAGAATGAAACAGAACCTTGTTTTCTGCCATAAAAAAGGCTGAAATTTTATGAAAGTGCACACCAGATCCAATTGGGAAGATCACATGATCAAACCTAGAAAAGAGGCCAGCCGTGACTTTCTCAGCTTGCTTTGACTTGAACTTGACATGTGGATGAACTACACTGGTTCTCAAACTCTCAAACTTTTTACACAAAGTATAACCTTTAAAAAAAACTGCAAGTCCCATTATGACCAACATTACAATACAGAGGTGTAGAACAACTATATTTCTAAGACAGCCATATTTTTCAGTAAAAATGCATATATTAAGATTATTATAAGTCACTGTAAATGGTAATTGAAGTGCACTTATACAACGCTTTATGTACTGTACACCGTATATGCAGTTAAGTTGAATTCAATAGAACTGTACTTAACGAATGTGGCCTGCTGATATTTTGTAAAAAAAATTATGTAACACACTATTGTTTTATGTTTCTAATGATTTCAGTTTTAACGTTAAGTGACTGCTGCCGGCGAACGGAGGTTTCATTTTAGGAACCAAAGTGATTAAATGCAACCATTACCTCTTCTCCAGAGGTCAGCGAAGGTAGGAGGCATTTGTACTTCTCCTTCTCCACTGTGGTCATAATGACAAAGTTGTCTTCATTATAAAGTCCCCCCGAAGTGGGCTGAAATACATATATCGATTTATTGTTAAAGCACGTTGTCATGTTTAGTATAACACTTAAGAACCGAAACTAAGGGAAGCATACCAGTGTGAATTCAGCACCAGGCCATGTAATTTTAAAAGGAATTTCATCAGTGAAAGAGGGCTGGCCGTCTCCGTGTGCTATGACGCCGATGCAGAGCTCCAGAAGTCCACCAAGCATCACCAACACAAGCCCAGTCGTCATCTCCCTGTCCGGCCACTGAGCGCCAACTGGGCGCTCCTCATGTACACCTCCCGTGTGTTCCTCGCACCAACTGCAGCTGCTTCAAAGAGATCCGGGTTGATATCCGTTTGGGAATTACTTTGATTATTCGTGATGTCAATACAGCAGCATATTACAGGAAGTAAACTCTTCACTTGCCACGTCCTTTTCCGGCTGCTTTTTTTTTTTACCCGTGTTAAAATAACGGCAGCGACATCCTGTGGTAGCATCCCGCCGCCAGGACATCCAATTCAATGCAAACAAGTTTCTTCTCCAGTGCTGCAAAAATAAAAGAGAAAAATTAAAATGTGAGCAATGGACGATGGCTTTCATAAATTTAATCACTGTTTACGACTTTAAAAATGTGTTTCTTATGCCTTTTGCTCTATCTAATATCTTTAGTAAATTAACATTAGAATAACTGACACGTTATGTATGGTGAGCCGTGTAAAAATGTAGTAATGCTGACGTTTGTTTTGACATTATAGAGTTGTTATCTCGACAATGTTTATTATTTTTAGTGAGTTTGCAATGATGTAGAAGTGCACTGTTGTCATAGACAATATAAAATACGCCACAACTACGTCTACTACTACTACTACTACTACTCATCGTCGTCATCATCATCATGGTAATACAGTACTAATATATCCAAAATAAATGTACATCCCCTCATCTGACTTTATAGAGAGACAGTTTGTACATTTATAGCGCACACAGTATACTGTACTGTATTTTGTGACGAGTGACTTGGGACTCTCGACAATAGAATGCTATGTTTCAGCTGATGGTGGCGCTGTTGATATGAGAATGAGCCTCCTGTGAATGGAACGTGATTATAACGCTCACTGTGATACAAAGAGAAAGGATTAGGAGGAGGGCATTTTGGACTATAGAAGAGGATTCAAAGCAAGACCAACGTCCCACAAGATCTTTCTACCTAACACGCCCACGTTTCCCTCAAAGCTCTGACTCACCTCTGTCCACAGTGTCGATATTACTTATTGATTGATGTCTGCATGAAACTTTAATAGATGAATCGACGGCTGGATACAGCCAGATGAATCCAGCTTGTTTCCATGGAAACTATTGTATCATTGAAATAGGATATATCAGGGTTACAGTACTTCTGACAATTAAGTATTGATGTAGACGAGTCTATAAACTACAGATTTTTCAAAGCTCCTCATTGAACCGGGGGCTTCCTTTCTATGGTGCTAGACTTTGAATAAACGTTGTTGCTAATCCTACTGTCCTAATCACGAAAATTTAAGACATTAACTAAATTAAATCAAAACTACGTTGCAGTGAATGGGTGATTAATACATCGTAACACTAAACATTTTGGAGTCATGTTCCGTTGACGAATCGAGCTATTATTAACGCCGATTACCAGGTGTGTTATGCATATTCATTTTTTACCTTTAGGAGAGTCACCAAGGACGTCGCACGCCACGCTCATTGTTGTTGTTTTTTTTTTTTTTTTTGCTCTGAATTTTGCATTTTTTGTTTTTCATACTTTAGCCCACAGGTGTTGAACTCAAGGCCTGTGGGCCAGATCTGGCCCGTCACATCATTTTATGTGACCCACGAGAGCAGCTCAAACATGTCAACTTCCATGATCCTTTCTAAAATGTCTACCAACATTTTTAATTCTCATATGTAATAAATAATTGACAAATTGTAAGCATTTTCTTGTAACCAAACCTCTCATTAGAGTAACTTAAACAATAGTTGAATAAACTGTTATTATTGACTTTTTTTATTTGTTTTCATTCATAACGGCCCTCCAAGGGAAACGGTAACTAAATTGTGGCCCACGACAAAAATGAGTTTGACACCCCTGCTTTAGACCATTCTCGCTCTCGATGTGGCCGAATAGAGTCAGCGAGGGTGTCACAGTCGTACACTGCGCTCTTATTCCATGCACACAAAAAACGCACTGTGAGACCAACTGCAACTGGCTTCAGAGAAAAAAACGGAGACGGAAAGTATACTGGTTATACAACTTCTCTGTTTACGGTTTTAAGTGTCATGCTTCTAAGTCTGGGAAAGGCCTCTTTGTGTGACAGCGTGGCTGTACTACAGGTCTCTTTCAGGCCTCTACAGAATGGATGAGCTGATCATTTGAATTAGTTGTGTTGAAGTAGAGGGAGATCGAAAACAGGCAGGGTACGGCTCTCGAGGAACTGGAGGTCCCTACCCCTGGTCGAGGTTGAGACGAGTGTGGAAGAGCCTGACCTCAAGGCCATCAAGCAATATTGGGATGTACTAAAACAAATATTTGTCAGCATGAATGGACAAAAATCCCAAAACATCAGATTGGAAGTCTACCGTCTGTACCTTCCTCTATGATTCTAGACAGTTTTTTTCTTCCCCGGAGCCTGAAGTCAACACTCGAAAATGAGCATTTCGAGTCGTTCCACTTTGCTATGCACGGACTGAACCTGCTTTGCAATGATGCCTTTCGCACGTACCTCACTCTATGCATAATTGATACAGCTGTCATTTCTCCAAGCATATCAACATAATTCCGAGAGGAGAGGAGAAAAATGCATCTTGACACTTAATGGTCCCAGCAAGATTAAGAGATGTTCTTGAGCCATCACCCCAAAATACACACAACTGTGTCAGATGACAGATCAATATTGTCACTTTCTGTATGGTTTCTTAATGACGTTTGGTATTGATTCATGTGCAGCTTCTCTCCACGTGGGGGTTTGTATTCTAACATTTCCCTTGTCAAATATGACAATATTTAAATGTCATATTGATCATTCTTGAAAGATCTGTTGATGTAGACTGCAGAAGGTTGAAAAATTCCAGATAAAGGAAGTCTCTTATTTGAAGCATAGTTATCAACCCTGGTTGTTCAAAGCTGCACAATTTTGGCCATGAGGGACTGGCAGGAACTCTCTTGAGAGGAGAGAAGCCTGGGTTGTGAAAGGTTGACGAATTGCTACAAAGCTTGTGGACAGCTCTCTAACTTGCTGAGAAAGAAAAAAAAATGTTGGGCGACCTTCCCCCTGAATGGACAGAACCAGCAGCTCCGCTTGAGTTCATAAACTAGTTTGAGCCTTTACGTGGTCAGAGAAGTTCAGAAAAGGGTGGGACTCAAAGTCTGGAGTATTATGTTGTCGACGGCGGCCGTCACATGCCAAAACGTAATCATCAATAAGGTGGTTGTGGGTTCAACCGGCTGTTTGGCAAAATCTCGAAATTCTCCTGAAATTCCAGCTTATAACAAGAAGAAGAAGAAGAACCAGAAGAACCAGGAAATGTAATGAAACAGATAAACTGCGGGGTGGAAGTTATTTATACAAATGATTGACCAATCTAAAATGTTGAAAATGGCTCTTTGATGATGTAATGTTCATGGTTGAAAAAACACGGCATTTTTGGGGTCTCCTGAAGAGTGAATATTTTGGAGGTTTCGGCCCGATAACAACGATATGTTTATTATAGAGAGCTGTGAGGAGAGTGTTGCCTTCCCTCCTGCAATTTCAGCCTGCAAATGAAGGAAGGAAGCCAAGAATGACCACTACAGCTACACCAATTAAATATGTGAATAAAATGAAGCATGTGTCCATGATGTGGTGATGTAAAAAGTGGGGAAAAGTCTGTATCAAAGAAACAAAACAAGCGTGTGGATCTTAAGACAGATGAATGTAACTGACTCCCCGCGGAGAAGATAACGAGAGATTGATGCTTGCCTAAACCTGAATGGGCTCCGGATATTAACAGCTCATTCTTGCTGTATTGCTATGAATGAAGAGTTGAGGAGTGAAGGGCAGTGAAAAAAAATGGTTTCTCAGGACCATAAATGCATCACAACAATCACATTTTATTTCACAAAAGCCATTTGCTATAATGCCAAAGTGACTGCTATGAACATTTGTGTTTTAAATGAGTTAGTGGTGACTTTTGCGCACGGAATTTAGGGTGTCGACGATGTTGAATTTAAATCTTCGTCAGTACAGATCTGCTAAGGTAAACACCCAGATGTGCTGTTAGGAAGAACTAATTTGATCAGCATAGCTTTCCAATCTGCAGTAGAGCACCTGGCGTCTGGTCTCAAACCACTGCTGCGGCGTGCTAATGATATGGAGATGGCTCAAAGCAGCCCCACAACAGCTGACAGGATTGGTTCTTCAGATATGAGTTGACACACACACAAAACCTTTGCTGGGATTTTCACACAGTCCTTTTAACGGCATAGCCATGCTGCTGGTCTAATGTATTTTGCTCCTCATATATTTTGCTCCAGGAAGAAAAAAGAAAAAATCTCATGTGATGTGTTATCATGTTAGGAATTGCAATTTGCACTGGTAGACGGATCTTGAGGTATGGAAAGTAACTTGGGAATTCTTCGTGCTGTTTCCAATTAGGAAACAATTTTGTTTGATATTTCCGACCTGAGAGACAGGATTTATTGCACTTAATAAAAAAGCTGTATATACACAAACTGATGAGCTAAGTTAGAAAAATCTGAATCAGAATCATCTTTATTGGCCAAGTATGTAGAACACACAAGGAATTTGTCTCCGGTAGAACACGCTGCACTAGTATCATCATAAACATCATAAACAAGGACATGACAAATAAGTATGGAAGGACATTCCGTAATGTAAGTGAACCGTTGTGCGGTGGTACCTCCCAGTGACAACTGTGAGACAATGTGCAAATTATCAAGCAGGTCTACTGCTCCGGTAAATCAATAGAGAAACTCCAAAATAATTTAAGACAATACTGAATTAAAGATGGTGAAAGAAACAATTTTTTTTTACATTTGTGTGACTGGTAGGAATGTTGGTATGATGGAGTAGTAACATTGATATAAACATTATGGCTTCATTAACGAAGTTAAGCCTGTCTCATGCTGGATTTAAACTGCGCTGACTATTTGTACAGATGCTATTTATGCACGTCTAGTTTGTTACATCTGACCATAAGCTGTACTTACAATCATCTCTTGACTTGGTGACTCATTGCCCAAGGTGATTCTTATATATTTTGTTTCAAGTAAATGCAAACAATTGTGATCATGTGGAGGCATGTGTTTTGTGTGAAAAGCAGCTGCTGTGTTTGTTAGTCAGAAATTCTTGGACCATGTATTCCATCTAAAAAGATGGCTCGTAGACTTACGGATGGTGTAATGGTTTACTAACGATAGTTAAAAGCCCACTCAGTTACAGTGTGAACCAGCGTATGAATGCTGGCCAGTCTAAATCCAGTATGCCTTTTGATTAAATGGCTAGTTCAGGGTGTTGTCCATCTTTTGCCTGATGTCAGCTGGGGTTGGCTTCAGCTCCCTGCAGCCCGAATCAGGATAAGTAACTTAGAAAATGGAGAAAAGGAATTCAGGGTGTTTGCTGATGTTTATTACAGTCATAAGAAAATATTGCCACAGCCGTTTATATTTACTGCACACCTACAACAGCTGACATGCACACGCGCACACACACACACACACACACACACACACACACACACACACACACACACACACACACACACACACACACACACACACACACACACACAATAGGCAATTGTCAACATTGGGCATCAACAATACAGATATTGGCAATAAATAATGCAGATACTAATGTATTTAATAATATATGCAGTTGAGTGAAACCGGACTGACGTTTCCACTCCTTCAACCTGAATTTTGTCACTCGAATATTGTGAGTCCAACTCGATCTTTGCATCTGGGTTATAATTGGTCGGTTTTAAAGTATATCTATCCAACCATCCATCCATCCATTTTCTACAGTGCTTGTCGTCAAGAGTGAGCTGGCTCCTATCCCATCTGAGTATACCCCAGACTCGTCACCAGTAAATCACACGGCACATACAGACAAACAGCGATTCAAAATCACATTCACACCTTTGGACACCAATGGACCTACTGTTGTTGGAATACGGGAAGAAGTCGGAAGAAAACCCACACAAGCAAACTTCACATAGGAAGGCCATCTTGGATTCGATCTCGCAACTTAGAACTATAAGGCAGACATGCTAACCACTAGCTCTACCATGCTGTCTTTGCATCACCCTCAGACACCCAGACTCTCACATTACTTGTGATTTGGTCTCTGTGACCTGTTTAGCAAACAAAGTGTGGTTTTAGCACAGTGATGAGAAAGACAAGCAGGACGTGTATTGGCAGCTCAGTATCACGCCGCCTCTTTTCCAAATGGCACAAAGAGTCTGACCTTTTGGTGATTTGGATGCTGTCAGCAGATGACCTTTGTGCGCACGGGTCAGTGCGTTCACAGTTAGCGCCTTTAGACAAGGTGCAAAGCAACGCACTTGTCAATTGGAACATCGTGAGCAAAATAATAATTTACATCATCCGTGGTAAGTTTTGGAAAGAATTACGCCATGTCATGTCCGTACTCAAAATGTGCGTCTTAAACCGATGGTCAAACAAACATATCACACATAAAACATTGCTTTGTTCAAACTAAAGGTGGATTATGTATTCCAGAAAAAATTTGGAAATATTATGGAAAGAGGCAGTTTGACCACAACACCATGTAACAATAGTCGATCTGCATGCTTTGCTCAGTAATTGGCAACTGTCCTTTTGTGTTAAGACGTGTTGCAAAAGACTTTGAGAATGAAAGACAAATTTACTCCCCAGTCTTTACTATTGATCGTGGCAGTGACTGAATCTCATGGTGAAGTAAAATTTAATTCACACGCCTAGTTAAATTACAGTGAGACCTCAAAGCTAGAAGGACAGTGAGGTTGTACAATTCAATACAACTCCCATTTTCTCTTGTGCAAAACATTGCTCATGAAATCACACAAGATAGGTGGGGACCCGCAGAGCGCTAATTTCAATGAGCATCAAAAGGATCACTCATAAACTAATTTTCTTTGGCTTTTTTTTTTTTTTTTTTTTTTGACACGTCTCCCAAAAAATCTCAACAAGGAGCGTTAAGAGAAAATATAACAAATATGATGAGTCATGTATGGGATCTCACGTGTAAAACAGCATGATCAAAAAGCATGATGGTAGCTTGGAGGGGGAAAAAATGTCTGTGGCAGTTTCCTCACTCAGAGAGTCTCTTTTTATTTATTTATTTTATTTTTTAAGCAACAAACACAAAGGTAAGTTGCTGTGTGTTAGTTACTCTCTGGTAGACATCAGACAACCTGTTCCGTTTGGATTTTGCGGTGGGGGGTGGCGTTTGCAGGAAGTTGCAGGTGTGTCATCATTTAAGGTAGCCTGAAGACGAGAGGCGGGTTTAATTAGAGTATGTGTTTGTGTGTATGAATGTGTGTGTGTGTGTGTGTGTGTGTGTGTGTGTGTGTGTGTGTGTGTGTGTGTGTGTGTGTGTGTGCACCCATTTCCAACGTCTGCCTGCTTACTACCTTAGATTGTACGGTTATTTGTACTTGCACATTAAAGGGGTGGCTAAACCTGTTTCTAGGTGTGACCTGAGCTATCATGTGGATTTCCTGTTGAGTCAAGGTGAGTCCTGATGCCACCTGGACATCATCACAGAAAAGCTCTCCACCACTTGGCTTGTGTAGCATGCCCATTGAATACTGTTTCCTTTTGGTATTCTAGTCTCATCCTGTCAGCTGTTTAGAGGCAAAGTCTTTTCCTTTGAAGAAGGCAAATTAAAAAAACAAAAACAAAATTCTGCTACTATTTAAGCTTTCCTCAATTAATGATGCATCTGCAGTTTTGACCTGAGCTTCCCTCACAGCAGACTGTTTGGCCTCTCGCCCTCAGCACTGCTGGGATGCTGACGTATGCTGCCAAACTAGCACGCTATAATTCCATTGTTGACTCCATCCTCCCCGTGTGTCTCACTTTAGTTACTTGACCGTGTTATTACTTGGAAAGGGGTACTCGTTATTCTTCCATTTCTTTTTTACCTTCAGGGGAATAAAAATAATAGTAGTTAGGAAAGCTTATTGAAGGGAGGGACAAAGTTAATTGTCGGTTCTTCCACACAGTGTCTCAGGGCAGGTAATTATCTTGGCGAATTAGCCTCAGTGTGAGAACACCTAAATTGGTGCCCTCTTCAAGGTACAGTATTGCATTTGGACGTAACAGACTTAAATACAATGCTATTTAAATTTATGATTTCCTCTTACCCTGTTAGGTTGAAAGCAATTATTCCTGTTTGACAAACGGCACCGATCTACAATCATTAATTTGATTCTCTGATGCCATGTTGCTACAAAGGTGACTTATTTTCGGATCTCTGATGTGGCTATTTTGCAAGTGTGAAAGAGGCTTTGTACTTTTTTTTCCTGAATGTCCACATTATGGGGCTCCAAAAAACATCTGGCCTGGATTTTCTAATTACATGAGATTTCACTTAGTCATTGTTTATGGCATCGCTGGGAGGTCTAGATGTCAATCATGTACTGGTTAGTCCGTAAATTGATGAGTGTAGATGTTATGCGTCACATATTTACAGGAGCAGATCGTAATCTGGTGAGAACATGTTTTTTGTTGTTGTTGTTGAGACAAAAGAATACGATTGAGTAAAGATGATTTGGACTGATGTCATGAGGAAAGTCGGCATCCAGCACAAGGTCTGTTGACTTATCACTCTACTTTATATTTTTCAGTCAGTTGTTTCATATTAAGGCCTAGAAATGAATTAAGGGCAACTATATGCAACATTATAGGTTAGTCTAGACTCTGACGTAAAACAATGACCCCCTTGTCATGTGATGCCCATTAGGATTGTTGTGATTTGTAATCGGTCATTTTGGTTTGATGTGTTTTTGCATGCGGCTTGTTTCGCTCTGTACGTTCATTAAATTTTGTGCTTTACTCAAACCATATCTACCTTCATGCCCCAATTTACAGGCTAATAAGTGTATTCAAAGAAACAAAAACAAGTCTGTGTTCTTGGTTCTTCATGTTGCAATTCTTGGTCTTGGCTGCACTTGCAAACATGCTGGATGATCATTTAGACTGAGAAGTCTTAACAAATCTCTCATTGTTACACCAACAATGGCTTAAACACCCAGGCGTGACAAGAAAAGGGCCGCACGCAGTGACAAGAAAAGGGCCGTACACTGCACGCAGTGACTAATTATCATCTGACTGTGGAGTTCCTCGTCTTTTGGCTCAATATTTTCATTTTATAGCCTGCAGCTTTACCGCTTTGGTTCACCGGTCTCATCAACTTCATTTATAATTGAGCTAAAGGAGCTTGGATGAGGCCCATGTACACAACTCAGCAAGCAAGCAAGTGTGGCATTTGGAAGCTAGAAAGAGACAAAGGCAGCTCACAACAGGGACAATACAAATCAATCTTCGTGCAACAGGAATCATTATGCTCTTCCTCCTTGCAAAATGCAGTGCTATGAGTAGCACTTGACTACGTTTCTGATACTTCCTCCTTGACCCATTTTGAACCCCAGACCCTCAGTCATGTTCGCGAATAGCTGCAAGGGCAAACTGCTCCTCCTCTCCCTCTGTTGTTGTTTTTTTTCTCCTCTTTTCTTGGATCCATTCTGCTATTATCATGTTGTCCTGTGGGGCCAGCACACCACCACAAGAGGCTTTGCTCCATATGCAGTCACCGTTCTAGAAAAGAGAACCGTGACCGTGGGAGGCACACCCTCTAACCTGCCCGTACCCCTGGCAACCAGAACGGAGCAGCTGGTACTGTCAGCCGCCCTGACAGATGACCTGCTGCGTGGATACTTTTAGCTCGTGATTCACCTATCGTGAGGCTAGCAGAAACACATTCAGTGTTGCAGCATTTGAAACGCAGCTTTCTCGTCACATTCTATTGCATGTGATTCAGACGGCATTCTTTTTTTTTGGTCCAATCAGGTTTAAATGTATTGCTAATCTGAACCCCTCGACCATGTGGCAGATATGTGGCCAACATTTCTCTATGGATTTTTATGTGACTGAAAGCTAATTGAATAAACTGCTACTATTGCTCCTAGTACTACTAATTTTGATGCTGTTATCTAAAGGTCTATTTTTGACACATTTTTGCTTTACGGCTTCCCAGTGAAGAAGAATTGTGATTGAAACATTTCTTTTATTGAACAAATACTATAAAGTGAAGGGAGTATGATATATGATGATTAATTAATTAATATCAAAAGTGTAAAAATTAAAAGAATGGAGCATCATTATTGACTTAAATAGAATTTCTGCAAAGCTCTTAAATGAGCAAGTGTATTATTTTTTTAGCGGATAGAATACGCTTTTGTTAAACCTGCAATTCACAGCATAATTATTTTTGCCTTGTGTCTGTTTACAGGATGTCATATGACGGTTCCTTCTTTTTGTATGAGCACACATAAAGAAAATTTTATCCAGATGACACCAAGCAAAGATTCTCAAAATGAGGCGGAGCATAATGAACGAAAATAGTTGCACTTCGATGCAGCAGTGTCTTTTTATTCATTTCATATTCAGATTTCCTCCATTAAGACTAAGCCTTAAAGAGCGAACATCTGGATGAAAGAGTGAATGGATCACAGCTGCTTCCTTCAAGGCTGCCAACAGTATTCTTACCCTTCAGCCGCTTCAAGCCATGTGGCACTGAGCCTAGTTCATCTCAGCGAATGAACAAGTCTTCATAAATGGTGGTGATAACGACCCAAATTGCATTTACAATACTAACTGAGAGCAGTGAATGCCCATGGACTGGCTGAGCCCGAATACGGACAAGACTATAATTCCCTAAAATGGATGTCTTTGGGACAGAAGAGAAAAAAAGGGAAGAACTTAGCAATGAAATGTGCTGCTCGGTGTCAGAAAGTTTGGTCTCAGCAACAGGTCACTGGCCATCCAAAGGAATGAAGAGCCCAAACAAAAATGGTTCCGAATAAAACATTGACAAATTTTGGAGTGGACTTCGATGCGCCGTTCTCTAAATCGTTCTCTAAAACTGTCAAAGGAACTGAAACAAGTAGTCCAGAAAACACAAACCTGAGATAGATACATGGGGCGCACATATTTAAGTCATTCTGGATTTAATGAGGGTAGACACTTAGGTTGTCTGCGCACCGGTCCAGAGCTGAGACAATAATCCGGCCACAAACGGATTCCTGTATCAAGGTACATGATATAAAGGGAATGAGAAGAACTGCTTTGGCAGAGAATTATGTTAATAGCTGTGTTTACACCCACCACACTGCAAACTGCCCTTTTTAAGCACGATCGGCTTGCGCACCTCAATGAAATAATGAACACCTGGTCTAACTCGCCTCTGCCCAGATTAACCCAGTTTACTGTGCTGTTCAGAAAAATAGAGCCCTTGGTGTCAACCGGGCTGGGATGTACAGTTGAATTGCCTAGGGTGAGTATGGCGAATATTGAATCGCAAGTCTAACAGCATCTTAATGTTTGAATTCAACGTAAAGATCCCATCGAAGAAATATGAAGACTTTCAACACCTGATTTATTCTGAGGAATACACACAGAAAGAAGTTACCTTCTTTGAAAAGCGCAAAAATGGCAAACGGTTACCTTGAAAAACCGGAGTCAAGACTGGATAAGAGAATTATTAAACACACTCAGGGATGGCTCTTTGAGCTTGCCAACACCCTGAGGAACATTTCTGAAGTGCTAATTTGATCACAGTTGCGCAGAACCCAAGTGAATGTCAGCAACATGAAAGCAACTGTCAGGGGGGAAAAAAAGACGGAGCGTTGAGGCTTGGGCATACAGTTTATCAGTGTGGACGTGCTTCTCTGTAGATGGGCTACACATGGTGGCAAAGTCTTTTATCAATAACATTAGGATGGATTTGTAGTGTGATAATTTTATCATTGCAAATCAAACAACACATCCTGTACACTTAATGTTGTCAGAAGTGAGATGTTTCCATGTGCTCCGCTTTAAGGCATGTCAATTGAAAACTATGCACTGAAGATAATGAGGGTCAGACAGTGTTATTTATACTTCGATGTAATTTAAATGGTGACGTTTTCAAAATAATCCTGCAGCACTTTACCAATATCACTTTGCATGTGATAAGCGTCGAACAGGTGTTCCATCAGTACAAATAACACAATAACCAAAAGAATACTAACAATAGGAAAACCACATCCATTATGATACTTTGAATTCTATAAATTATAAATAGTTTTTCCAGTATGACATATCAAACGGCAACTCATTCAACAGGATAGAATAAAGGTGAATGTCAAAAGAAACGGTGAACCAGTGAAGAATCACTGGTCAGAAACACACATCTTCTGTTGGTGCGCGTGTCTGACATTCAACGAAGAATAAATAATAAATCATATTTGAAGAGCTGTGTAAATTCCAACGACATGACTGCATTTGCCCTCAGCGCTCTCTCTCGTTGAACAATTGCCCTCCACTGTTGCCACTTTGCTTCAGCTATAAGGATTTTTTTCCCCAACCATGTGTGTATATATATTTATGTGATGTGTTTACACAAAAACAGGTGAATATGTTGCGGGGATTAGTTTTGAGTTATTTACAAAAATGATGAGCTGACAAATATCCTAACGTTTTCATTTTCTTCGTTTTCTACGCTTTCTTCCTCTTTTCATTTTCCAGCATGTGCACCATACTGCCTCTCACAGGTCAGTTTTGGTCATACAACACACCTGGTTTTGAGAGGATACTTAATCTCATTTGTAGAGATTTTATTTTGCGTCTGGCGTGCTCTCTTGGTTATCTGGTATCGCGCACAATACATTATGAGACCGGTCAGCTCCCACATGCCCTTTTTTTGTCCTCATTTGGAGTCTCCTGCTTTTAAAAACATGATTAAGATGTTAAAAATGTTTGTCTGCACCCTACTTGAGACAACTTGGTGATCCAACAATTTAGACCTGACACACCACTCAAATATTCATGTAGTCTTCATCCCGTTGCAATTGGTGGTGCCCACAGTAACGGTGCCTTGAACGATATCAGAATTAATTTAGGGCAAAAGGAAAAAAAAAAGAATAAACAATTTGCTGACAAGACAGTGGCGAGTCAAATTGCCTCTTCACAAGCAAAAACAAATACAACCTTATTGGAGCCGCCACCCCTATTGTTTGTTTATACAACAAAGGCTTTGAGGTTGGACCTTGTATGCTCCAAATGGGAATAGTAGAATAGTGTCCTTATTTCCCAACAGTCCTTAAATGCAGCAACACAGACATGAGGAAGAAAACTATCTGAAAAGGAGGAGTCTTTTTTTTTTTTAATACATTTCCAAGTAGTGGTGGTATTGACAGAATGGCAGGCTTCTAAATAAATTTGATTGAAATTAGTAGTAAAGGTCAGGTAACATTTAAACACTTAATAGGGGGGTAAACAAAATCTACGACTTACAGTATGTGTTTATTGATGAAAGATAAACAGATCAAACATAATCTGACTAATATTGGACAAATGGTCTGTCAGAACATTCCATAATTTGAGATTCTATAGTATTGGCGCCGTCTGTTAGCCTTCAAAAACATGCAGATCCTTTAAGAAACAGCGACCCAACATTTTGAATCCTCTGCAGTTTATTCAGTAGGTGTATGGGCAGAGAAGAATACAACAATGAGTTGAAAGGTAAAATTTGATGAGAAATTTCTGATGAGAAGTGATGAATCTTACATCGAGTGCGAATGCTTTGAATCTGTAAAAATATGTCTGCTAGTTCTCGCTGCAGGGTGGCTTCTGTGCAGAGAATATGGAATGACAACTTATATTTCTGAAGACATGCGTGATGGGTGATGGGTGATGACCTGAAGCAGGTTGAGCGATCCCATTTGATGCAGACTTACACTCCTCCTTAAAAAGCACAGTGACAAACAGCTTTAAAAAAATTCTGTGAGACTTATTTTGGACTGTTAGCACTTTCTGTCTAAAGTTCAGATCAACGCTGATGATGCCAAATCCTTTGTTGTCTCTTCGGTGCTCGTAGCATCCGATGGCAGCAAATCGGAAATTCTTCCAAACGGGTGCCTTCAAGCAAACAGGCGGCATTTGTTCACAACTGAATAAGACATTGCTCTTCTTGCATCTATCTATCTATCTATCTATCTATCTATCTATCTATCTATCTATCTATCTATCTATCTATCTATCTATCTATCTATCTATCTATCTATCTATCTATCTATCTATCTATCTATCTATCTATCTATCTATCTATCTATCTATCTATCTATCTATCTATCTATCTATCTATCTATCTATCTATCTATCTATCTATCTATCTATCTATCTATCTATCTATCAACTTCTGAAATCAGAGCCGGGGCCCAGCACACGACTTGGTTTTCGGTCAACGCTACAAAAATGCAGCTGTTAGCAGTTTAAATGAAAGCCCATTTTCTATACTTGATGGGAGTGAAAAGCGCATCCTCTCTCACTCCTGCTTTCTTGGGTTGCCAGGTTGGAATCAGCGGAGTTGAAAGACAAGCAGAATTAATTGATGGAGACCCTCTCGAATCAATGAGGCTTGCAAAGCAGGGCAGCCCCCCTCTTTACAAAGCAGCAGGCCATCAGCGGGGGGAGGCGGCCGTGGTCTGCGTGTGATGTTCAGGCGTGACTGTGGAATGTCAAAGAAATGGTGTGTGTCTGCCCGGGTGCCACGCCGCATAAACTTACAAGACACACCATCAAAAATGCTCATTTGTCATCACATTGCTGAAAGACTAAAGAAATGTATTTGCCAGCAAAATGTTCAGAAACATGCGTGCGTGGGTTATTCTTCCTTGACACATAATTAATTACCTTTAGCAAAGAAGTTATGCTTTATGTAGAGGATTTGTGTGTCATGCTATCTACATATTCTTTCTTTCTTGGATGATAGTATTCTTGTTTTGGGCGGCATTTCACACGTTACTCTCGTCACCAAAGTTTGGCATTTGTTTCACAAAATTCTTCTGCATAAGCAGCACCCGCTGAAAAGTGCTTTTGTTTTTTTTTTTTTGCATGGTTCTTTTGAACATGCAAGCTTCTATAAATACAGTAGATAAGCGGTTCACATCATGGATGGACAGATGCATGGGTAAATGAACAATGATCACCTCTAAAAAGTTATTTCTTCCTAATAACGCATTTTATCTTAGCTAGTGCTACTGGTAATGGTTAATGTTAACAAGGCACGTACAGTATCATACTTGTGTGCCACTATTCACTTTCTCATTGATTCGCACAGCCTAAAGAAACTTAAAATTTGGTACACATGCTACCGATTGAGTTATAGTCTCTCCTTCCATTCACCATGACATCACTGCGCATGCACAAGCCACATGAACAATTCAAACCAATTTTTAAAATGAACCCAAAAGTGTGCATGTAAAAGTATGAAATGCTGACAATGAATTACTTGGGCGGGGGGTCCAATTTGATTTACATTTAAACAAACCTGTAATGTCTGAAACCCTCCATGACCTCTGAGTGGGTAAACAAATATACAGTACAAAGCCTTTGGATTGCCAGAGGGGTAACTCAGGTTGAGGTTAACGTATAAAGATGGGGAATGTGGACAGCATGTAGCATGAGATGTTCCTGTGCTGTACACAGCACATAAATAAGCGAGCAGCACAAAGCTATCCCCCAGGAGGGCTGTCAGTTGGCATTTTAACATGTAGGAGACTAATGAGAAACAGTGCCGCATCACGCACCTTATGCAACATGCAACACAGATGGATCTTTGGATTTTTTTTTTTTTTTTTTTTTTACAGCC
The DNA here is from genome assembly GCF_001891065.2 of Hippocampus comes. Lineage (NCBI taxonomy): Eukaryota > Metazoa > Chordata > Actinopteri > Syngnathiformes > Syngnathidae > Hippocampus > Hippocampus comes. Next base: position 1,490,464 of record NW_017805277.1, read on the forward strand.
TTACAGTAATATGAAGGTCTGCATGATGTTTATAGTACGAGCAAAGCATTGGTCGAGGACCATTCTTCACCAAGGCCGGTTGCCCATCTTTGTATTATGTGAAAATATGCAACAACAACAAAAATCATACCTCAGAATATATTAACCAAATAATCAGACGTTCCATTTGTTTATTGGTCACATCACACGAGTTGGTCCCAGAAATGGATTGCACGGTGACGACAGGTACCTCTGACATATAATACTGTGTAGGATGGTTCTGGACTCATCATCGGTAATTGAGGTTCAAGTAGGATAATTTATACAAAAATGGCCATGTAAGTTTTTAATTTTATTCACATTATATGTATTTTAGCTGTGGCAGAACCTTCTGCTGATGTACACTGCAACAAAACCCCACAGATGGTTAGACATCCTTGAAATCATATGATCTTCTACTTTCTGGTGTTCCCAATAACTAGAAAGGGAGTGTCCACCAATATTGTAGTCTAAAGAAGGTAATTTGGGGTCCTCTATGTATGATAGCAATGGTTCTCTCATTATTACAACTCTGCAGCTGTTATCGGAAGGTTAAACAGTCACAAATTGTTGCCACACTATTTCAGAATCTAGCTGTACACCCAGCAATAATAAAAAGAGATATTTTGCTTTTTTTGGAGTAGTCACGGACACAAGTGAGCTAAGTAGTGACCCCAGACTGACTCTGAGTCTGTCCAATGCAGCCACACTGGCGTGAAGTATTTGCTCTGATCAGAAGGAGACAGTAGTGGCAGCAGACGCCCACCTAATAGGACTTTGTGGTGCCCGTCACAGTGGTTTCCTGCAGTCCGCCAACTTGTACTAGTCAGTAAACGACAGAGCAATTAGGTGGGCACATGATCAAATAGAGTGTCTCTAACCCTCAGCGGTGAATTGAACTTATTCAAATGAGATCCTCAACAAGAAGCCAACCCCTAGCTAACAACAGCCGTTCTTGCCTTGGCATTCCCTAGAGTAGAGAGGGGCAGAAAATTTGCAATCATTTTTTTATCCTAGGAGTAGGAGAGACAGGGGCTTGATGTCACACATTTTACATTTTGAGCTACATCTTGAAATACACACATCTTACTGTATATAAAGCGAATATCTACCAGATAAAAGACCAAAGTCTCACATACAGGTATGTCTTATGTATTCATGTCATTTTCATATTTTATGTCGGTGCAGAGTTATGAGCAATCGAATAGAGGGCGTGAACATGTGAGATGTTGCCCCGCCATTGTGTAAGTTGTCTCACTATATGGGGTAATATGTCACGCTGGTTTTCGCAGCTTTTAAAAAGGGAGAAAATTATTGCTTTTCGAAACTAGCATACCTGACAATTTGGTGGCTGAAAGTAGACAAAACGCAACAGCTGGAACCAGTTCTAAGTTTTTGGCGCAGATGGCGGCACGCAATTTTGGTGAATTTTATTGAGCTGTAGGCAGGTGGTGGATGCCATTATATTTGACTCATAAATATGACAGCAGAATGCAGTGAACCCTCTGAATCACTGTAGGAATAAATGAATTCCATTGGTATTAGAATCATCTTTATTATACTTGTAAAATCACCGCCCTGGCCTTGGCACAGCTACGGGGGAGCGGGATGTTCACACACGGGCAGGAACGTTCGGGGTGGAAGACGATCTCCAAGTGGCCACTTAACAGCAATGATCTGTGATTGCCCTGGACAACTTTACGCCATCCACCCGTGGAGGTCTGCTTACAGTTCTTTTTGAATGTACTTTCCATGCTTCATCTCCTCCATCGTTCCGAGCAAATCAATTTCTACTTCTGCCACGTCAAAGACTGCACGCCTTTCCTGTGCTCAATTTAAAGGGATTGAGAGTTGTCGTTTCCATTGCCCGCAAAGCTCGTCGGCTGCCTTCATGTGCACGTGCCTGTGGGTGTGACGCACTAAGTACACCAATTGCCTGTCGCCGACGACATCGGACCGGGCTGGCATGAAATAACGAGGGAATGATGACTGACGGACTGATGTGCCCATGACTGAAAATTAGGATGTAACAGAATAATCATGTTAAGAACATTTTGGTTGGACACTTTCAAAGTGCTAACCTTTATGTCTTTAAAGCTTGGTTGCACACACAGAGATGAAGCCAGTGGCAAAGACCAGCCTTTGCAGACAGAGTGTGTCGGCAGTGTGAGCTACAGCAAAGGAACACCAAAGCTACTTGTCCACTCATGCATAATAAAAAAATGTCAGAATAAATTACAAGTCACATGTGATCATCACCCTCTGACACTGACGTTGTTTTACTAATTGCAGATTTCCTTTTCTTAGAGGGCATTAGAGGGTTTACAGGGTCCACAAGAAGTGGTTTTAATGTTACATCTACAAGGATGTTATATATTCTTAATATCAGCTGTGATCATTTGGAACTGCACCGTCAATCCAGTGAAACCAAGAAAAACAATAAAAATCCAAAACGTACACTTGTATATTTTTGGGTGGACATGTTATGCGTGTGGTGTGCTCTCTTGGTCATCGCAAGTACACTAAACACTTACAGAACAGAAAGCACACACTGGTGAAAGGTTCAAATGTTATCTAAAATTTGCTGTGTGTGAGAAAAGTCATAATTCAGTGTCTTAGAATGGATTGTGTTCAAACTTAAGAGTTTCCACTCAACAGGACCCAAGATATCAAATCACTGCCCTATGACAGAAAGGCGAGCAGAAATAGAATACAATATGATATTTATATATTCATACCTTGGGCTTCAAGCCACACTGAAAGAATGTGCTCACCATGCCAGAACAGAACTACATAAACCTGCCCTCAACACAGAGATTGGTGGTATATATATTTTTTTTAACCACTCTTTCTCATTTTGAATTCAATATCGATGTGCCATCAGGTAAGACAAGTGTGAAAATCCATCACCTCAGTGCACCATTTTGATTTGACCAAGAGAAGCATCTAGATTTGAATACCTTACAAGATAACACTCACACTATTTTATGCTGTGCAAAAATACACACTTCCACTGTATTTTAACTGTAGTTTTAACCGGATATTTTAATTGATTCTTGCCTGGCGTTTTCTTTTCAAGACTAGACAGAAAAGATTATGAATATAACCAATTGCATAATGCAATGGACACTAGTTAGGATGTTCCTGTGTACTGTCGAAATAAACTTACAGTACAAACTATGCAACTATGTAACCAGTGATGAATTTGTCGTTCGTCAGATTTAGTACAAAGAATGTAATTTTATCTTTTCACCTTCATCGCTGTACGTTGTGTTTGCTTAAGGTTTTACAGAACAAAATGAATGGAGCAGTGAGCAGCAGAACAGTCAAATACGAACAGCGCAGACTAACGAAACACATTTTTATTATCCTTTGAGATACGCACAGTTGACAGGACATTAAGTACATTTTTTTTAAAAATCAAACAAATTATTGACGTATTGAAACATGTATGATATCTAATGCTTGTTTGCTGATTCTATACTACAATAGATTACAATGAAATATATGTTGTAATGTTGATATTTTGTCCCCCACTATGTGATGACTATCCAACTCATTTCACACTCGAATTGTCACCCTGGCAGTACGTGTTGGAAAATGACGAATCATAGAACTCCAACATGTTAATCCAACACTGATGAAATAATCATGCCTCTTCCTGATCAGTAGTCAGAATATACCACCCAGCAAACAAAGATGTGACACCTGTCAGTAGCAATGCTCGACCTGACGTCTTATGTGGGCAGCTGAACTGCCATGTTCTCGAAGTCTTTGATCAGTCCGCATCCACGGCCACTCGGGTGAGCAGACGCCAAGGCAGGACAGCCTTTGAAAACTTCAATCATTTGCTACTGATAAGATTATTATGTTGCTGCTCTTTGACTTCGAGGCCCTAATCAATTGTGACAGAGACTGGTCTGCTGCTGCTGCTCCCACAGGGAGGCAATGAGGTGCAGCAATTTTAAATAGCTGATGGTGGGGACATCCACCGAATTATGAGATATTTTCAGCTTGGTGGCATAAATGGAGCAACATGCCGAAGCGATAGTAGCCATGTGCGAGGCAGGAGTCAACACACAATATCTGGGTTAATCTACAATGACAAGACCTGGGATCTGCAATCTATGCATCTGGGGTCACACGGACACTGGAATGTAAAGCAGAAGATGGCAATCACCCAAACTTTTGTAGTATTCTTATTTTTTTATGTTACCCAGAAAAACAAACATACAAAAAAAAAAAAAAAACGCCGAAGACAGTTTGACAAAGATATAACCAGCTGTTTATATGTATAGGTCGCATTTTGGGTAGAGCTGCAATCCCGCTTCCAATTGGCATGACATCATGCACCCACACTGAGTGATGTCACAACCAATCTCTTACGTCTTGCGTCTACTGTGTAATGACTGACAAGTGACGCTGTTAAACAATCACTTGAACAATGACTGAAAAGAATTTCAGTCTTTGGTTAATGGACGTGCACATTTTTGTACTATGGGAAATTCTTTGGGCTCTATTAAACGATTCATTGGAAAGAGGCCTTTATATGCTGCTGCTGAATTATGTCCAAATGCTGTGCTGTGAGTGTATGGTATTAAAATGTCACTCGAACCGGGTGCTCAAAGTCAGCTACCCGGTATTCACTTTCAGCCGCACTAAATTAACGTCAATCAACTGTTTCGCATCCCCCACAACCCACCTGTTGCTTTCTCCTCCAAACTATGACAGTTATTTCTCATGATCCAGTGTGTGTCCTTCAAGAGAATGAGGACTGTCTGCAGAAATACACCTAAATAAATCATGAACCCCTGGTAATAAAAATGCCAGACAAGAGTTGGAAAACTTGCCCAATTTCCGACCTGGTGAGACAAATATCCACAGTAATGCTGCTCCAGTCCAAGTTGTATCCTCACTATGTATATTTTTTTCCCCTAAAACAATGTTTAATAGCAAATTGATTCACATCTTGAGTACATTTTGAGTTACAATAATTTTCATTTGGTTAATTGCACCTTGAATTTAGCAGAAGGGTTGTGTTAAGAGATGCACTTTATTTACCATTCATTTCATAGTACTTTTTAATCCATCATCCATTCATTTTCTGATCCGCTTTATCCTCACAAGGGTCACGGGCGTGCTGGAGCCTATCCCAACCAATCGCAGGGCACACATCTACGAGCAACCATTCGCACTCACAATCACGCCGAGGGACAATTTAGAGTGTTCCATTAACCTGCCACACATGTTTTTAGAATGTGGGAGGAAACCACCGGAGAAAACTGGAGATAACCCATGCGGGCGGGGGCAGAACATGCAAATTCCACACAGGAAGGCCGGAGCCGGAATCAAACGCTGCACCTCTCCACCGTGAGGTGCAGCGTTCGATTCTGTGCTAACCAGTTGTTCACCCTTCCGTCCTGTATCTCAAAATGTTCCGATAAAATAAATAAAGTAAATAATGTAATGTACAGATAAACAAATATGATCACTATTTTTCATTCTTATTGTGAACATTATCCCTTACGATCGCTTTACTCTATGATTGCCAGATGGCTGGCCGATTCAAGGAAGTCATTATTTTACACACACATCAAGAATATTATGCACAGAGGACCGAAGAAATTAAGAACCAGTTTTATCACTACTCTTCTCCATTGCAGTCCTGAAATCCACTGGATTAGGGCAAACTCATCTGAGCTCAGTATCATGGTGGATAGTGCAGGCCACTGGGGCATGAACCATCACTTATCACCTTGATTTCATTTCTTGCACTCACGGAAAGCCCTTTATGCCAGGGAAATGACTAAACCCGTGCTCCAATAAAAAGAAGAAAGGGAGAAAAAGCCAAAACACGCCTCATAGCTAGCTTCACATCAATGATTACCAATCCATTGATCATTAATGACTTGCTGGTTAATGGAAAAGAAAAGACCGATAAAACTACGAATAACTAACAGCTAAATAAGACCCCCGGTATAATCAGTTTCACTCACTAATGCTGCAGTATCGAACAAGTCTAGATCACTACCTGAAGTGCATCTTGTATCAGTTACACTGAAAGACAAACAAATATATCCACTTTTGATTTCGCTCTCATTTTAATTTGAAATCAAATATATAACGTTTTTTTTGGATGCACAGAAAATGCTCACCTCTCTCAAATATTGTTCTAAAATCCTGTATGTCAGGTAATTTGTTGATGAGCATCTCCCCTTTGTTGTGCGTAATTCATCGACCTCACAGGTGTGGCATACCAAGATGCTAAATTGACAGCAACACAACTCCTTTGCATTGAATTGCTCAGGTTGTTAATTGTGCCTTGAGGAATCTTGGTTTGCGCCGTTTCTCTGGCTGTCTAAATTTGTTAGATATTGGCAGGAATTGGAACACGTTGTCGTCTATGCTGATCCAGAGTATCCCAAACATGTTCAATGTTTGACATATCTGGTGAGTATGCTGACTACACAAGAACTGGGATTTTTAAGATGCCAGGAATTGTGTACACAGCTTTGCAATATGAGGCCATGCATTATCATGCAGCAACATGAGATGATGAACCAAGATGAACGGCACAACAGACCTCAGGATCTCATCACCACAGCTCTGTGCATTAAAAATGTCATCAATAAAACACACCTGTGTTCATTTTCCAACAACATACTCCTGCCCATACCGTAACCCTACGACCACCATTGGCCACAACGTTGACAGCAACAGTTCACCCACAATACATACACCTTGAAATATGTCTGCCATCTGCCCTGTACAGTGAAAACTGGAATTAATTTGTCAAGAGAACACCTCCCCGGTGTTCCAGATGCCATCGTGAGCATTTGCTCAGTCAAGTCAGTAACAACAGTGAACTGCTGTCAGGTTGAGACCCTGACGAGGATGACGGGTGTACAGATGAACTTCCCTGATGGACAACTCGCCCGCGGGCCGCCTCTGGTCCTCGCACACACTCGGCGCGGAGGCGTGGCCTTCGATTCATTTTTCGAAAATAAAATGTTGACTGGTGGCCAAGACACTGGAAGGTGTAATGCCAGTATTAACCACAAGATGGCGAATATCGCTCAAGACCGCCTCCAACCCCGATGCTGGAATTGTCCATGTGAGAAGAAGAGCATGCCATGGCCTCTGCAACATCGATCTCAAATGTATCGCCACTACCCCCAGCAGCCTTGACAGTTTAAAGTGCAAGGGTAGTTATTGTGTCCTCCAAAAACACGGACATATTCAGTGCTTAATCGTGTTACAAATGCGTCTGGGGGTTAATTGGACAAGCGGCTGTTGTGATACACTGGCAGGGGGACGCATCCAGGACCAATTTTCCTGCAGCGCCCGATGCGGTAACTGCTCTATGTTCAAAAAAGTGAGTGAGCCAGACTACTAATTTGGGGATCTGAATGATTTAAAGCTCAAACAAATGGGAGTATAATATTAAGGGTAATTTGATTTTTGCGAAAACACCCACATAATGACTTTTTGCACTTAAGTTGGAGGGGTGGGGGGGGGGTGTCAGTTTGTGCTTATTTTTTGTCGTTCAGCATTGAGTCTTTTCTAGATGCATTTGACGATCAAAATATATTAACATACTGTTCTGTACATAGGTTTGATTAAAATGAAAGACATGCAAATATTTTGTCCTCGTATAAAAAAAAAAAAAAAGTGCTGAAGTTTCCCATCCCTGCGGTTTCTGACAGTTTGTGCAGAAATCCTTTGGCTATGCAAACTGATTGTTGCAGCAGGGTACCAAGTGATTGCTGTAGGATGTGAAGATCCTCGATGTGGAGAGCCAAGGCTGGTGTTGTTCGATGATCGACGGCTCGATGTGCAGCCACAGTTTCAAAAAAAATGTGTGGCTTAAATGAACACTTCCTCTAATTTCATGGGCAACAGCAGTGAATGTCCTTAAAATTTTCGATATCTATGGCAATATGCTGTGTGATAAAATTGCACATTTTAGAATGATCTTGTAGGCATCGAGTCAGTGTCAGAATCTTCATCAATGCATGGATTACAGTATGTCAGCAAAGGAGAAGTGCTCACTAACACAGATTTATACACATTTGTTTAAAAATCTTTGAGAGAAATAGGCCTTTTGTGTACACAGAAAAAGTGTTAGATCTTTGAGTTTAGTTCATGAAAAATGGGTACATAAGCCAAAGCATTGCGTTTATATTTTTGTACATTGTATTTTAGGTCTGTTTCTCTCTCCCTGTCTCTGACTACTCCTGGAGGCAATGACCTTTCCTGTAATATTTCCATAGACATGTTGTTAATAGACAGCACTGACCTATAAGTGTGGTAATGGCTGACATCAAGAATTATATAACAACCACCGTCACCATGCATGAGGGGTTGAACATCAACAACAACAACAATTCTTGATCCTTTAAACACATTTCCGTTCCAGGGCAGTTGTTTACTTATATTTAAATAATAATTAGATGAGGTAATTCCAGTTTAAGTTTGGAAATACAGTGTTGGCAAATCGTTTTTTATTTGCGTACTGACAGTCATGTGCCCACCAGATTCGACTGCCTCAGTACGTACGCATTTGTGTTCTAAGCATATTGCAGCCACACATCTTTGAGTGCAGCTCAGTCCCCACGGTCAAAAAGTCAAGTTAGCTGTGGCAACAATTGCCTGTTTTTTCAAATAGTATTTTTAGGTTAGTACATTGTTTTCAAAAATAATTCAAGTAATTGTTCATGTATTCAATTAATTGGATTAATGAAAAGTTGCTCCGCATACCCGATGATTAATGGTCAATCAATATTTGGCGTGACCATTAATAGGGCACATTAACTGTAATACCATATTGGCTTGGATGAATGAGCAGCCTAAATTGCATTTACCTTCAAGAGCATTCCCCTCAATAATTCTCTGTTACCAAGAATAGACTTCAAGTACATTTTATTTTTATGTTACGTATTATTATTATTATTATTTTAATTGTGTGACCTTGAGTGCAGAGTTCCCCAAATTTAGAGTCGGCTCCAAAAAATAGGGACATTTTTAACATGTTCTAATTGTCAGAGAAAAAAACAAACAAAGCTATTTTATTGGTCATCAAGCAGACATTTTGGGGGAAAATTGTATTTTACCCATTACGTTCTTCAGTATTAGCTGACAGATATATGTTGATGTTAAAGAATTATGCCTTGTTCAGGGTGTAGACCATATTCATAATTTGGTGTCTTGAGCAGAAAATATTGAGAGAATGAAATGAGATCACTTTTCAGTCATCCTCCATTAATCAAAAGTTCCTTGTTAAGTTACAAAAGGTCTTCAACATCATCTCTACGAGGATGCACGACTTCCATTAGCCATGAAAATCTGATTACCGAAAAAAACATGGGAACTTAATGGCGCTCATTGTTATGCACTGTCACTTCACCCAACATGCTGCTGAATATCAAGAAGGTCCAGATGAATCGCACATGTGCTAAACACTCTGAGGATAGCAAAGAGAATTCCTCAATGTCACACCAAGATTACTAAAATCGAAATCCCTTTCGGCTCTAATGTGCTGGATTAAGAAAAAAAAAGGCGATATTTATCCAGATGTCTGGAAATAAAAATCTCAATGTATTGGTTAGAAATTGTTCATTTTTATGTATATTTGCCAAGGTTAACTTGTTTAATCCTCAAGACTAAAAGGTAACCTTTCTCTATCTATACCAGGGGTCCCCAACCCCTGGTACCGGGCCGCACAGAATGAATACAGAATTTACAGTACAGTACTTTCGTTTTATTAATTTCGGAATCTGAAAGATGTTTTATTTTCAAAAATTACCGGATTCTCTGTTACATCCGTCGACAAGCAGGGGTGTCGAACTAATTTTTGTAGTGGGCCAAATTGTAGTTACAGATTCCCTTTCGCGGGCCACATAAAATGATGTGGCGGGCCAGATCTGGCCCCCGGGGCTTGGCTTTGACACCTGTGGTCTGCAGTATGTCCCTCTTGACGCAGGTCAAGGCGTGCTTCCCGGTCACGTAATAGGTTACCGCTAAAATGAAACCCAGGAGCTAGCAAAATGAATAAAAAACAAACATCTTTGGAAAGTTTCTTTGGGAAGGGGAAAAGGCCCAGCCAGGAGACAGAAGAGGAGCCTACAACTTTCAAGAAAGAGATGGCTACATTTAATAGACAGTATCAGGAGTCCTACAATACGGATTGATCACAACGGGAGATTCCCACGCACCAAGCCCAGTCTGCATAATATGCGCCGATGGTGAGTTGTATTTTTCATGCACTTTGTATTTGTGGTGTATCTTATTTTGAAGGCACGTTTAAAGGTTATGATAGCGACCAGAGAGTGTTGCGGCCAGATAGGACGTTCCATGCGTCATGATTCATGTTTATTATTATGCTTAGAAAATACCACAGTTTTCATGCAGGCCATATCATATTATTTTGTTGTATTTATCCGGCCGGCCTTTAAAGGCCGGTCCCTGAAAATATTGTCTGACATTAAACCGGTCCGTGAGGCAAAAAAGTTTGGGGACCCCTGATCTATACTGTAAAAATGGTGTGTTGAAGTTATTCAATTTTATTTCATCTAGTGGTTGCACAGAATAAAGTCATCTGGCTCCAGATCCATTTTTAAGTACTCTTCTTCAAAAATGTATTTGGGTCCAGATGATTTTATAATACAAAGACAACCTTTATGTTAATCTTTTCTATCCAAGCCTATCTTCCGCACCCTTCTGTCCAGCACCAGGGCTTTCCTCTGAATGTGTCAGAACCATTAGTGTGGTCTCCTTAACTCTGTCCCCAAAACATTGAACCTTGGTTGTCTCTCTGATGAGCTGATTTCTAATGTTGTATTTATCCGGCCGGCCTTTAAAGGCCGGTCCCTGAAAATATTGTCTGACATTAAACCGGTCCGTGAGGCAAAAAAGTTTGGGGACCCCTGATCTATACTGTAAAAATGGTGTGTTGAAGTTATTCAATTTTATTTCATCTAGTGGTTGCACAGAATAAAGTCATCTGGCTCCAGATCCATTTTTAAGTACTCTTCTTCAAAAATGTATTTGGGTCCAGATGATTTTATAATACAAAGACAACCTTTATGTTAATCTTTTCTATCCAAGCCTATCTTCCGCACCCTTCTGTCCAGCACCAGGGCTTTCCTCTGAATGTGTCAGAACCATTAGTGTGGTCTCCTTAACTCTGTCCCCAAAACATTGAACCTTGGTTGTCTCTCTGATGAGCTGATTTCTAATCCTCTCCACACTGGTCACTCCAAGAGAAAATCTCAACATCTTCATTTCTGCACCCTCCACCTGTTGTCTCTTCAGTGCCACTGTCTCTAAGGCAGACATGGATGGCCTCAGCGCTGTTTTGTAAAGCATCCCCTTGATCCTAGTCGAAACTCTTTCATCACACAGCACACCTGCCACGCTCCACCCATTCCAACCTGCTTGCATCTGTTTCTTCATTTCCTTCCCACGAACTCAATTGCTCTGGACTGTTGACTCCCAAGTATTCCAAGTCCTCCATCCTTGCTATCTCGTCTCCCTGTAGCTTCACTCTTCCCCCTCCACCGCTCTCATTCACACACATCTTCATTGCTCTTCTATCCTGTGCATGCCTCCACCTTTGTGAAAGTTCCCCCACCTAAAGCATCCCCTCTACCTGCTGTTACTGCAGATCACAATATCATCTGTAACCATCATGAGTCGTGGGATTTCCAGTCTAACCACATCTGTCAGCCTATTCATCACCATTGCAAACAGGAACTTGCTCAGAGCACAGCTCTGATACATGTTTTGTGCTAATCTGGCATACGGTTCCAGGACTCCAGACTATGCCATGCAGTAGAACAGTTCTCTGATTACAAAGTCATGCTTTCTCTCGATATGCAAAGATGCAGTGCAACTTCTTCTACGTTTCTCAGTAGAACTTGGTCAAAAAAAAAAATTCTACAGCCACCTTCCTGAGATTATTCCATACCTCCACAGAATATGTCATCACAGCGAACTATCTTTTACATTTTTTATCCTCTTCGTGACTTTCTATATTCACCCTTATTAATCATTGCTACTTCCTGGTCCACAACAATAGCCTCTTTTAATCTTCCCTCTTATTTATTCATCGACCCCTCAAAGAATTCTTTCCATCTATCCCACACACTGCTGACACCAGTCACAACGCCTTTTCATCCTTCAGCATTCGATCAGATACACACTCTTGCCGTCACTCTGCCTGCCCAACCTGTATAGCTCCTTCTCTGTTTCTTTCCAGTCTAACATGGCAGACAATTCATGATATGCCTCTTGGTTGCCCTTTGCCACATTTACTATCATTTTACATTTCCCCGTATTCTCGTCTCCTCTCCTCAGTCTTCTAATGGAGGACCTTTAACTTGTAAAGTAAGGTAGCACTGTACGGACATTTTAATTTTAACATTCATAACATACATACAATTAATCAATAACTTTAGTGACCTGTTTTAGCACAGTACAATGTTTCTGGTCGATTTCACTAAAAGACGTCATTTTACGGACTGACATAGAAACAAATGATTATAAATTCAACTCAGTAATGGCAATTAGTGGGAACCCTGAGCATGTTTTTCTCTTTAACGAGCTGGCCAGTCTCAGCTTGTCTATCATAGCCTTGCACGTTGTAAAACAGAATATCATAGTGAGGCTCCCAAAAAAATGATGCCTTTTTCAGTTTCACTGTTTCTATTTCACTTTCACTTTTAGTGTATTTCAAAATGCACTTGTATATTTTACAGATGAGTGTAGTCTTCTTTTTTGTAAAATATTTCCATACGCTTGTAGCATAGTCTGGACATGTGCTGCACTGCAACAACTGTTCCGACACAGTGTTATAATGTTGGTTGGCGCATGTTGTGGTATGAATAAAGTTGTCTTTATCACACAGTTGTTGCCAGCATATTATCGGACCTGACATTTTGGCAATAAAGATTGAGCTCCACTTTGCGCTACTGTCCTGGTTCTTTACTGCAAGTCCCGTTGTCCAAACGTTCGGAATATCCAAAACTGGCTATACTAATCGCTATTCTAATCCACAGCCATTTTATTTTTGTAGTGTCGGTCCTGTCTAAATTGGCCAATTCGAAAAGAAGAAGCTGAAAATGGCAAAGCTCGAGATTAGTGCTTAGTCCACTTCAGCCTTTAAACATCAATGAGGAGTCGTAAAGTTGATTGATTGAATTCAAATTCCACCCCTATTAATCCCTGTTTATAGGGAAATATACCAAAAAACAAAACAAAACAAAAAAAAAAAAACAACTGTCTTTTGAGACTGATAATAAGGCCTAATGAGACGTCTAATAGAATTCAATCACACAGAGGTAAGAAGTAGTTAAAAGCTGAGTCATCCTTCAGAAATACTAATGTACAAAGGCCGTAAAAAAATCCAAAGAAAATACTGTATGTGCAAGTGATGCCATGTGCGATGGTGTATTAAGCAGCAAGGCTTTTTCAAGGCATATCTTTGTAAGCAACGGGCTCGCCGTACATCGGATTTACTTTAACAATCAACACATGCAAATGTGAAATATTATCAGCGGTGTCTTTCCTACTCGGCGCCACTGCAGAGTCCACTTGGTGAGAATATATCAGGGGTAATGCAGGCCATCAGAGAAGCCGTTAGGTCTTTGGGCCAATGGTCCATGAGCTCTTTAATGAGGACTTCTCCCTCTGCAGCTCGAAGGGCCATCTGGCCAACAGCAGCTGCTCGCTATGGCATCTGATAGCATGTGGCCCTCCTAGCTGAGGGCAATTGTAAGTGTAGCACCATTTTATGGTAGCTATACGATTAAAATCTCCCAGGATATGCAATGTAGTCACATTAGGAAGTCTCAGTCCAATTCACCCAACTTTCTTCCTCCTCATCCCACACTGAAACTGTTGTCTTAAGAATGTAGTACTGCACTTTTTAAATGGGGATGGAGATACTTATATCGCTGCATAGTAGTAGATATTTGGAGGGGGTCAACCTTGCAAAGGTGGAGAATGGCATGTTATCCCCCCCAAAAAAAAAAAATCTTTTGCAAGTTTTGTTGAGCCCCCTGTGTGCAAAAAGACAGGCAGGCATGTGTGCATGGGCATTGAATGTTTTCGAGACAAGGAGTGATTCACACTTGGAGAGGGGACGCGCCACGCCGGTGACATTAATCAACAACAAAGTTGACACACGTAATGGCTGTCTAATAACGTGCTTCATGAACATGGTGGCAGGCTATATTATTTTTAAAATTGCTTTTAAATTAATTAATTGTCCATGAGAAATAATGAAGGTAACTAATTAATTAGAGACAAAATCTGAACTTTTTACATCTGCAAAGTGGCGTACATATGTGAAGTATCCCTTTAAAATGAAGTCACTTTTGTATCCTTCAAAACTTTTGACAACGGTGATGTACAAGAAAATGTGTAACATATTGAACTAAAGTGAACTGCGGTGCTTGGTGAAAATGTCACATAATAGACATAAGATGGGCAGGCTGCTCTGCAGTACAATATGAGAATGTCAAGACACAAAAAAGAGCAAAGTGCCCCCGTTTCTTTCAACACTGGAATTGGAAGATATGAAGTCTAAAGCCCTGCATCAATATACTGTAATTATGGGTGACAAGACACGTTTCTCTTGCAACCAGCCAATCCATACTTCTCTCAAATGCAATCCAAGACACAAAAGGAGAGTGCTGGATGCCCACGCAGACTTTGTGTTTAACGAGGCAAAACCACACAAAAGCTCCATTTCAGGACCTGGTTTCTTGGCGGAACCACAGGCAACATTCCGAATTTCTTTGTCAATTTTTTGCCGAAAGGGTCCTCTCTCCTCTTTTCACGGCTTTGTAAAAAAACTAGACACCAGAGTGTGCTGAAGTTGAGACTTGATCAACATTTGCCTGTGTGAAATGGAGCAAAGCTTAGCATCTGGAAAGAGCAAAGAATTGTTCCCACAAGGTGGATCAGCAGAACCACTGGAAAGTCAGGCCAGTTTGCTCAGCGCCTCTCCGGAATCGCAACTGTGAATGATGTCCTCTATTTCAATAAGTGTTTGTTTCCACGCATGAGGACACCGGTATGACGACACAAATCTTTCCACAAACAATTATTTATTCATCTCTACATCTATACCTTAACATTTAGGTATTTAGTGTGATCACAACTTCTTCTACTCTGCAATGGATAATTAATCAAGGACAATTACTCTGTGGTTTACCTGTGAACTTCAACTGAAGGAATCGACGCGCTACTCATTGTCATCTAAATGAATAATGGTGTCAAGAGGTTTAATGTTTCGTACAGCTTTGATTTCTCATGACTGGACATGACATCATGCCCTGCTTTTAATCCTGAGATCCATCAAATCTGACCTACTAAGATAACGGCTATTTTAATTCAGTCATTCTTGATAGATTTTAAAGGCAGACAGTTTAGTCCTTGTTCTTCATTGCTATTTAATGCTAGTTGGATGAGTCTAAAGCAGGGGTGTTAAACTCATTTTTTGTCGCGGGCCACTTCGGAGTTATGGCTTGCCTTGGAGGGCCGGTGCAAAATCTCAACATCATTTATTACCCATGACAATTTGACATTTCAGTACAGATTACAGCAAGAATCATGGTAGTTGACACATGATTTGCTCCTGCGGGCCACATAAAATGACATGGGGGGCCGGATCTGGCCCCCGGGCCTTGACTTTGACACCTGTGGTCTAAAGCATCTGCCGAAAATGTGTTCACACACACTTCTTTTGTTCATGAAATCTCTGTATGTGGTGATCATTGACACAAGGCTTACATTGTTGAGCTTTTGGTTGGCTTCGTGGGATGTCCATGTTTCAAATTGGGCCTTGGCGCGCTCAGTTTTTGGAAACACTGGGTTACTGTTTTCATTCAAAATGTGTAACACATACATAAAACAAGGAGACAATGTGTGTGCCTTCATGGAGCACGAAGGGAATTATACATTATCGTTTGAGAGGCTGAAATCCAAACATTTGCACTTTTTAAAATAATATATACCAGGGGTGTCAAACTCATTTCACATGGTGGGCCACATACGGCCTGGGTAGATGTCAAGTGGGCCGGACCATTAAAATGATACCATACTTTGCTATAAATAACCAAAACAACATGTCTTTCCTTTGTTTTGGTATAAAGAAGCCCAAGAACATAAGGAAAATGTTGAAATTAAATGAACATATCTTTTACAAAACATTTCATGAAGCACCTTACATTTCCTTCGACAAATGTGCAATTTACTTTTATCATTCACATATATGCATTGCAACTGATCCCACTGATTGTACAAACTTTAACAAGTAATTGGTTTTGAAAAATATAGTAATGCACTTTAAGATTAAACGAGATTTATAAAGAAAGGAAGTTTTAAACCATTTACACGTGCATATAAAATCTAAATGTAATCCCTGCCTACACCTTACAAACTAAGGAGCGTGCTATTAAATGTGTAAATGTGAGAGTGCTATTGATAGCGTCTGCTGTCATGGGTCTGTCTCAGTGATGGACTGAGGCTGCTGTTGTCTTCTTCTCTGATCAAAACAGTGTCCCCTAGCGGATACTCAATGAATTGCACCTTATTAAAAATATTTATTCTGTGTCTTTCATGCATTTTCTTCACTTTTAAATTATCCTATGGGGCCTGATTGAACGGCCCGCGGACCGTATGTTTGACACCACTGCTTTATATAATCATCTCGCGGGCCGGATTAAAGTCCTTTGCGGGCCGGATCCGGCCCGCGGGCCGTACGTTTGACACCGCTGATATATACAAATGCAAAAAAATAAAATAAATAAAAAAGGTTCAAAATCTTTTCATGTCATTTTCATTGTGTCTCCAACAAGCTTGCTGACAAGAATAATTCAATCATTTTCCATACTGCTTATTTTTATTAACCAGGTGTCCTGGAACTTGTCCCAGCTGACTTTGGAGACAAACATAGCCAAACAATCATTCGCGCTCACAGTCACACCTAAGGACAATTCAAAGACTTGAATGAACCTAACATGCGTGTTTTTGTCATGTGGGAGGGCACCAGAGCACCCGGAGAAAACCCACGGCAACGTCGGAAGAACATGCAAACGCGTGATTAATACTGTAGCCCTCTACATGCCACACACGGGGAAAAGAGCTTTTTAGTTACATTTTCTCCCATTCATGAATTTTGTGTTTGGAGGTTTAATTCCAGCCAATCTCTCTATCAGTGACTGTCTGAATTCGTAATTTTGCAGGTATGGCCAGTTTACTTTTGCATCAAATTTTCCTCTCCAGCTACAAGTTAGTTTTGAAAAAAGTAGTTATTTGTGCACCAAATTTACCTCCAGATTAGTCTGCCACCTGCGACCCTGAACAGGATAAGAGGTCTTTTAAAAAAATGGATGGATGAATTGATGTGTGTATACTTTATTCAGAGCAGGTATGTCATATCTCATGACCTCTTTTCATCAAGAAGAGTTTAAAATTCACATCGGACCACTAAACCGAATAAGCAGTATTTGGGTTTGCATTAAATTTACAAGTGTTTGTATCAAAACCCCTGCCTACAGCTTTCAACATCTTCAATATCAAACACCGTTTTCAAGAAAGAGACGCATACTTCTCTCAGAATAGTTTGCTCTGTGGATGGCAGATCATGTGAATAAAAGAAGAGGCAGAGTATTGTGGGTGAACTTTGCAAACAGTTGAAAGTAGGCCTGGTGTGAGAGGAGTGTCTGGCGGCACTAGTAAAGAACAGAACTGCCGCCATAAAAACTGGGGGAAATGCCTGCAGAAGAGCAGATTATGAGGTCATAACACAAGTGCATTTAAGTGTTAATTATTCATTTTTTCTTCTGACATGAGTTTTAACTGCTAGTCTTTGTGATTAAGACAAAATATCTCCATTAGAATCTCCTTTGGGAGCTAGCATCCTTTAAGCTCTTTAAAGAATTGTGAATAATGATGATGCTCTCATAAAAACAATCCCTAAAGGACTGGGGGATCCTGTCTATTTTTACCCTTGCCTGCCTCTCTCAGATGAGCCGTTGTGTTCTTAAGCGGAAGCCATTTGAGTCCAGCAAGAGCCAACAACAACAATGAGCAGCTGTGAGAAATAAACAGCCATAAAATATGTTATAACCTCCCGGAGCTACAATTGCCTGATGTTCAAGTTAATGTACATTATGCGCTCTTTATGAGGTGCCGGTGTATAGACAGGAACTGATGGTTATTTACATCAACTGCTCTTTCACACAGCTCGCCTCGAAACATCCCGGATGACTCTAAATAAACGAGGACAAAACATCATTGTATTATATTCACTTGTTTACTTCATCTGCTTTTGATGGTACTGGAGAAGTCATTGTATTCCAGTCGGTATTGAACATCTGCTAATTGGACACGCCGGGTGCTTTGTTTCAGTAATCCACCTGGAAAAGGCCTGGAATTTTTGTTTAAAATATATACCTGCAACTCTCTGTTTGTCACATCTATTCACTAACAGAGGCCTGAAGACACGTCTGATTTGATAAGTGACGAACAGAAGCAGCAAAAGCCTCCTCTGCTATTCCTTGAATGAAGAAATTGTGGCCTGCTCTGATAAAACTGCTTTGATCGAAGAATACATACTAATCCAATTGATTCATTTCATTGGTTGGTGCCACATCGGTCATTTCGAAGGAAGCCGATTGGTCGGCCCTGTATGGTTTGATTTTAAGATGGTAGTGGGATTCACATACCTGTATCAATAATACATCTTTGCACAGTTACTCTGCTAAATTTTGTGTTGTGAAGGTAGTATTAAATGTGGACTTTCTTTTGCTGTCCGTGCCATGTATCAGATTATTTTAAGGTTAAAATTAAAAAGCACATTAGACACGAAGGATACTCGTTATTTTTTTGTTTTGTGTAGCCTACCTATGGCAAGACTGTGCAAATTAAGCCTGTATCAAGCTGGCAGCTTCATGTTTGAATTTGGGCCAATTTCAAGTCTCTTTGGACCTAGTTACTCATTCAGCGTACACGGAGGAGCAGGAAGCAGTTGGCAGCTCCCGGCAGGTCATACGAGCATCAGAAAAAATTCTGGGATGTCAAAAATATGGTCGGTCTCAACACCAGTCTCTCAGTTTACAGCTTGATTTTTCTGAACTCCAGCCCTTTTCTATATCATTAGAAAGTTATTTAGAATTTACAGGACTTGCGCAGTATATTTTACACTTGTAAATTCAGATGATGTGGTTCGTATCCATCCATCTATCCATTTCCAATACCAGTGGTCCCCAACCTGTTTTTTGCCACGGACTGCTTCTACAAATACATTGTTGTCGTGGACCGGCAGCCATGAAAAAAATTGTATATGCGCTGCCCAATTCTGAGGAAGCCTTATCAATCCTTGCCAGATCCAGATAGCCTTTCAGTAATTGATCTAAATTCTGGCCATTACAAGAGTGAGATTGAGATGAAGGAATGTAATATGCCCTAAGACCGCTTTGGTGTGTCCTTTGGGGTTCTTATGAATTCAGTTGCATGGCCCAAGGCATTACAAATGCTCCCACTACTTGCCAACGATTGATGCAGAGGGTCATGGGTAGAATTAGTCTGAAGGAAGTACTGGGGTTCTTGGCTGACATTGTGCTCTGTAAAACATTAGAGGGGCACGAAACCAGGCTTAAACATGTTATCCAGCAGCTGAGAGCGAATGGCCTGAAACTCTCAACGAACAAATGCAATTTCTTTCCAAACTCAGAGTGGTAACATCTGCCACATGGTTTGATCAGAGGGGTAGACACTGACTTTTGGGTTGGCCAATTCCACCACTGAGTGATTCAAACTTGAACAAACAAGATGACACAATAGTTTTTGGTGAATAAAAAGCCCCCTGATGGGGTCAAGTTTGTGAGTTTGTGAGGGAATTTTGAAGATGAACATGCGACAATACAAGCAGAGGCAAATGTAAAGGACCTTGAACGAACTCTGACGAACCCTGACAACATTCGCCATCTTCACAAACACTTGGAAACCTTCACTCCTCAGTGGGATAGTGGCTTTACACGAGGGTGTTCGACAATATTTCTGCCGCTCTGTCTCAAACAAAGCAAGGTAGATTCCAAAGCACTTAAGACCACTAAAGTAATTATTGCTCTGCAATGAGGTGACACTTTGTGGATTAGCCCTGAATGTGTGGTAAAGAGAGATTCCTTTTTGCCCACAAGTTTTGCACTTGAGGCTGCCCTGCGCTGAATTCCATTTGGGCATTACTGCTGCCTTTAGAACTTGGTCACATTTCCATAACTTTTATTTTCCATGCTCGTGCTTGGGTTTGCACTGACCCTGCGCGTCCTCTGGGATATTTGATTATGCGGCTGCTGAATGCAAAAACACCTTCTTTTTGATTGAGCTCCTGCACAGAACTAGATGGGAAGCGATATTGGCAGTTTCAAGGTCCAGTTTGCAGGAAGATGTTGATGACCTCGGCGTCTATTCAGGAGATTCAAACGGTTGCTGATGGCTTTGTGGAAGGGACCACAGCGAGATAGAAGTCTCAAATATTTCAGTCATGACATGAATACATGCAGTGGCCCATGGTGAAAAATAGTCTAAATACAGAACATCGTCATGTAAAGTGTGTCCTAGTTTGAAGGTCAGGCAGCATATGCACAGCATACAGGGATGATATGTCTTTGTGTGATGGCAAGACCCCTCCACATGTAAACCAAATGATGGAAACCTCATTTTGTTTTTCTATTTTGTTGCTGGAGTCAGTATCAGGAAATCGTGGCAAGGTTATTGTGTGCTTAAAGGATAAACGAATGCATCCAGAATTTTTTTTTTTCAATTTAAAAGCTGTAATCCTGCATTTTTTCATTCTTTTTTTGTAGACTGATTCTTTATTTGCAGCCTATGCCCTTTCAACAACACTTAATTTCGTATTCATGTAAAGTCCTTTTTAAGGCAAGCAACCCCATTTGGAAACTTTAAGTCAAAATGGACTGAACATGTTTTCATGTTGCACACCTGTCTTTATTAATGGCGTTCAGGGTTGAACTGTGTGTGTGTGTGTGTGTGTGTGTGTGTGTGTGTGTGTGTGTGTGTGTGTGTGTGTGTGTGTGTGTGTCTGTGAGAGAGACCACAATAGCAATTGGTGGACTTTAGAAAGTCATTGCCGCACTGAGCACGGCCTTTCAGCGTCTTTCATTGCCTTTCAACGTCTCCAGTGGGAGATTTTCTGGGTAAGTGCTGAGTTAGAAACCATGTCCAGTATCATTTAAGTGCCATTAAAGGGGATGTCAACTCAAAAATTTTCTTGACAGTAGTATGTTCTATGCGCCTCCACTCATCTAAACATGGCAACAAAATCGACCCGTTTTTAGTCATCTCATGGTTCAACCGTTTTCTGAAGGTGAGCTGTGATTGGTTGTTATCTGAGCCCTGAGCAACTGTGAGGTCATTTTCAGTCGACAGCAAGTGGCAAAATGGCGGCCTCCTGCGATAGACAAAAATGGGACGATTTGACTGCTTAACTCATATTCCACATATACAATATGAATCAGAATGCCTTGTTTGGACTCATAGGGCAGCATAGAGCGTATTATTGTAAAGTAAATATGGGGTTTACTTCCCCTTTAGATAAGTTATTTATTTAAAACACACATAGCTGAAGTAGAAGGCTTTTCCTATGTACTCATTGAAGCGAGGCAAGCTATCCATTTAAAAAACAAATAAATTGATGTTTTCACAGTTTGTGTTTTTGAGCGACTTTGCAACGGTTTATTTTTGTTAATATTCAACTAAGGCACTGTATTACTACTTTTTAAAAGTTAAGTGCAAAGTCAGAAATCCACCACTTAGAACAATACCTTTTTGATGTTCTTTGATGATAATTAATTCCTCTTACATGTTACTTAACCTTAATGCTAAGTTTGAATCGAACAACCACTTAGTGATGACCCCGAAGTAAACCACTAACTCATGGAAAACATACAAATTCTTGAGGACCACCTGTGGTCCAAAGTGAAAACTAGAAATACGACACACAAACAAGTTGTGGTAAGAAAAAAAAAATGTCTGTTGTATGTATATGTCTGGATGTTTCTTTTTCACCACTTTCACTTGCCATTGTCCTTTGGCTCATGCTACATTTTTTTTTCACTTAGTTCCCCATTTCATCATTTTATCCTCCTTCACTCGCATCGTTTTTGTCTTGAAAATGGAAGCAGACCACACCTGGTCCTAAAGCAGAGCTGTCAGTCAATTTGGTACGTGGGAGTCTCTTAAAGACAGAGTTCATGAACTCGCGAGGTCCCTCGGGTCCCCTGGTGCCAGTTTGTTCCAGAAGTGCATGACTAAAAGGTTTGGGGAGGCGGCTTTAAGCTTTTATGGTCAGCCGAGTCCGGATGAGTCCGCCTGAGGATCTGGGAGCGGTGTGAAATCTCAGGACATAAAGTTCGTGTCCTCGTTTTTATGACTGATCAGTAAGTAAGTTAAAAACGAGCTCTCCAGCTTGGCACCTGATTAACAGTCAATCAGAGCCATTGTCGACTTGTAAATATTTGCATTCAACAAATCGTGCATGTGACTATTATTATTATTATTTTTTATACATAACCTGATTGCTTGTGTTATTTTATCATATACTTTTTCATAATATCAGGCTTATTAGCAGCAGTGTGTTCATTTTGTCTGATGTTCTACTTTTCAACGTTTATTGAACATCCAGTTCACACAGTATGGTACAATTGTACTGTGTACAGATTGACCATTATTACTAGTAGACATAATTACTGTACAGTTGAACAAGTAAAAATTTCACGTACTTATAAAACACTCTTGTATTATATTTTAAAAATCCACAAACACATTGCATAAACTGTGTGTATTTAATACCCCGTATAGTAAGGATATATACGACAATTTAAGCCATTTGACACTCAATGAACTTGTAAAAGACGATTAGGACATTTGGTAATCTACTGCATCTATGTCAACGTCTCTAAAGTATTGCTAATGTGTTTAAATTCTTCTGTTATTAATCATGCTATGCAGATAATGAATTATGACTTTATCAAATTACAGTTGTCTCTCTTTCACAGGTCTCCTGAACTTAGAATGTAATGCTAATGGGAACGTATTTTCCATGATATAGCATTTTAAATTGACCTGAGCGAATAGTAAATGAACCCCATCCATCTTTGTGACACTGCTCCCGCTGTACTTTCCTCCACATTTCTTTCTGGATGACCTTGCTGTTGAAAGTTTGTTCATGGACTGTTGTACACCCAAAAGTGCGTTTATTTAATCACTTCATTTTAAATCAAATAAGAGCTATCATTTAACTGCCTGAACATTTGAAAGCATCTGAATAGATGATTGTATAGCCTTGAGCTTTGCATACAATCTCACATGCAAATTAATGCAAAGCTAACAACTGACGAATATGTGAATATGCTTCATTTCCATGAAGTAGTTAATTTTCAGTTACATTTGGAAGTTTGCTGGTCTCCACTGTGGACTTTTGTGGGTCGGTGCCACAACATTTCTTGGGGATAAAAGTCAGCAGGGTTGTATCTTTACATCCCAAAACACAATGCAGTATATGAAGTATATTGTTCCAAGTCATTTGAAAGTAACTGCAGCATTTACATCTGAATTTTGTCAATGTGTTGGACTACTTTCATGAATTAGGAAGAATGTTCACCAACGACATTAAAATGTTAACACATATAGTTGAGCATTGTAATTTTTGTTCAGCGCTTTGTTACAGCTGCAGCTGTTGTGAAGCACTATATAAATCAGGATGTATTGTATCGCATTGTATGACATTGTAAGCGGGTATAATTTACTTTATATATATATATATATATATATATGTATATATATATATATATATGCCACATACATATTCATGCAGTTAATAATATCCCCCCATGAGCATTCAACAAATTATGAGTTATCGGCTCAAATTCTAAAATGCCTCAAAGTGTTTTTGCTTATCCAGAAAATAAGAAATTTCCACAAGAGATGCTTGTCCTGAAGGGCTGAAAAAAAAAGTCACATTTTCCCCTCGATAATTGTTATACTTGTCTTATTAGAGTGTATTATCAGCTGCACAACTGCTGGCACGGGGAAGCATTTTTTTCCCCCTCACAAACGTAGTTAAGTCATCTTTAAAACCCTACACTGGCAGAGAAAATACACAGTAAATATCAGGCAAAGTGATTTGAATTTATGTCTCACCAAATATGAGTAACCACCAGTTCTGTATATGTTAAGGTTTTGTACACAATATTCCTCTGGAATCTTTATTTACAGCACTCTTGTTAATCTATCTATCCATCCATCTATTTTCCGATCCGCTTATCCTCACAAGGGTCGCGGGGGGTGCTGGAACCTATCCCAGCTGTCTTCAGGCAGTAGACGGGGGGCACCCTGAACCTGTTGCCAGCCAATCACAAGGCACACAGAGACGAACAAACATCCACACTCACACTCACCCTTAAGAACAATTTAAAACCATCAATTAACTCACCGTGCATAGTTGTGAAGGGATAAATTTACCATAAGGCAAACACAGGCCATTGCCTGGGGCCTGAGATTTCCAGGTGCCAGGTATAATTCAATTCAAAGCATTTATTATAATTTCAGTCTTAATTTGCATGCTCCCAAACACAAAA
This sequence comes from Hippocampus comes, assembly GCF_001891065.2. Lineage (NCBI taxonomy): Eukaryota > Metazoa > Chordata > Actinopteri > Syngnathiformes > Syngnathidae > Hippocampus > Hippocampus comes. The sequence continues at coordinate 1,515,150 of NW_017805277.1, forward strand.
ACTTTCAATTGCCCCACACCACCTTTCCCATGCATCTCCTCACTGGACATGTGCAGGACAACTAGTTAGTGCGCTGTGCGGAAAACAAAGCTATCACACTGTAGCATAGAAAAGGAGGTGCGAAGAAAGCCATTTTTTTTTACCAAATTTACCAAACGTTTTGGATTTTAAATAGTGACACTGAATATATGTACGGGACCACAACAAGAGCCAGACGCTCTTGCCAGTTGCAGTAGCACTGATGTCAGTGTCAGCCAAGATGGAGTGGAGATGAAGTGGAGAGTGACATAAGTGACGCTTTTGGTCATGAGAAATAGTTAATAATCTTAAATGTTGATTCATGTTCTTATCAATTACATGAGGTAAGTCGCTTGTTTGATAATAATCCTCAAGATGGATTTTAAGGACTGTCTTTACTTGCTCAGGGATGAGGGAAATGTTCTCAAATTCATGTTTCTCACTTGATGTTAAACATTAATATTGAAAATCTTTACATTTTAAGGATGCTAGCCCATGACTGGATTTGCCTTGGACCAGCAACTGATTTAATATGCCCCTGGGATTGCATCAGGAAGGGCATCTGTAAAACATGTATCAAACCAATCACGTGAAGGACTCTCTTTGGCAACCCTTAATGGGACAAGATTCAACATGTTAATTTGTCAACTGCAAAGTCAAAACACAACCGTAGCACTGAGCCATAAATTTCTTCCTGCGCGAGTCCACCTCCACTTATACAAAGAATAATAATTAAAAAAATGAGATGGGGGGGGGGAAAGCTATTCTACATCATAAGATGAATGCTAAAAAGGCAGGTAGAATCAATTACATTTGAGTGAAAGTCCAACGTGATCCAGGATATATTTCTAATCCTTTGTTTAAGAATCCATTTTACCTCATTTCTCAAACTGTACATCAATAATTTGTGTCTGAGCTCTATTTTTCCTGCTCTTTCATTTCAGCAGCACTCTTTTATGTTATGCGTTGTGTTGGCATAAACATGAGCTCATGTTTACCGGCACGGCTATTGACCAATAGTGTTCATTGTAAATGCTTATTCACTGTGTAATTAATCATTGCCCCCCTACTGTGTAACAGGTTTCATCTTGTGTGTGTGTGTGTGTGTGTGTGTGTGTGTGTGTGTGTGTGTGTGTGTGTTTTTTAATAT